>NC_056055.1:36140225-36447082 GCF_016772045.2 Ovis aries | reverse complement strand
CCCCAACCCCCCAAAGGGACTTCACATAACAATGTCTGCCACCTAGGAGTGTCTAATAAATGTTTGGAGAACACATGGGAATTAGAAGAGAGGACGGATGGAAAGAGAGAGAGGAAGGGAGGGAAAGAAGGAAGGAGGGAACAGGGTGAGAGAGAGATTACCAAGTGAGCATGTCACCCTTATAAAGGATCTGAAATAATGACGGAGCTTATGATGGGGTCATAAGTGGTTCATGACAGTCACCTGTCTGATCACAATTCCAGGCTTTATTCACACCTTAAGAGAAACCCCCATCATTCTCCTGGGGTTTCACTGTCACTCACCACTGTCCCCAGGGGATGCTCTGTGTGTGCACTCTTTGAGAAATCTGAAGTCTATCTGTGTTGCTTTTCCCCTTCCTCTGGGGGCAACATAGTGCTGCTCAGCAGGTTTTGTTAAAACCCTTGGAGATATTCAAGTTAAAAATCAAGATGACAGTGATGCCCTGATGAGATTTAGTCCTTCCATCTACTCCAAGGTGGAGTGTATGCTTCTGAAAGCTGCCTCTCATACACAGAGCTAAAGAATGTTCGAACCTCATGGTTCTTTTTTCCTGTGAAGACTGCAAGTTCCTGGTTAGGGTGCACTGTCTTCCATAAAGGAAAAGCAAATCAATACTAATCTGAGCAGCAGACTAGCCTATGAGCGTTTCAGAACGCATTTAAGCATTAGTGAATCATGGTCAATTCTCCAAGGGCAAGCTCAATATAGATCTGTAATGGGAAACTCTCCATCCTGTTTTATGTCTGAGATAAAACCACAAAGCCCCCATCCAGATGATCAGGGTCCCATTTCATCCCTCGTTGCTATTATCACTGGCCACACTCACAGATGCTGTCTGGAGAGTAGAGTTGGAAATGGACTGGCAGACCTCAAAGAAGCCTTTTAGCTCTAAAACGCAGTGGTGTCCACAGGCCATTTGTAGCAAATCTAGTAAAAGCTGGATTCATAAAACTCTCTGTGGTTGGGAGAGTTATTACAGCAGCCTTGGAGATCATTGCAAATGCAGATAAAGATCTGCTTTGTCAGAACTGCTTATGCTTTCAGAGTGATAGGAAATGTGGGGTAAAGGATTAGAAAGCCGAGGACATGTGACTTTTTATTGACATCTTGTTTGCTAACATTCTTTGAAGGAGCATGTTTTAAGCTTTCAGAATGTTCTGAGTATATAAAACAGGCAGCCACCCAGAGTTTTGCTACCTGTACACAATGAATGTGAGTATTTTCAATGCATGCTTTGCATTGCTTTCATAATAGAAATTGCAAAACAAACACAAAGCCCTAGGGATCTATTTTTGGCCTTTCTTGGTGCACCTATTTTCCTGTTCCTTCTGCAAAACAGTAACATGTCAGGATTACTGATATTATCTCCTACTCCTGGTATGCCCAATCCCTGTGGGTCTGTGGCTCCTTCTAGCTATTCAGAACTCTGTTAGATGTCACTTCCTCTAAGAAGTCTTCTGGACTATTAAAGGAGCCTCTCTCTGCACATTATTCTTTTTAGTGTCTCTGTTTTGTTGTCTTTTAATAAGCACTCATATCTGAAATTATCTTGTTAAGTTGGTTGGGGGCTTATTATGCATTGCTTCTTATGTAGAATCTAAATTGCACGGGAGTGGGACTCTGGGAGTCTCTTTCACTGCAGTACCCCTGTGTCTGGCACATAGTAAATTCTCCACTATGTTTATTGAACCAGGGCACTTGCATAAATTGCACCAGAGAATGCTCTATCTCTGTACCTGGGAAAGAGCGGTTGGTTTACTCCCTCATCCATTCTCCACCCTCCCCTTTTCTCATAAATGTGTCATCAGCATCCAAGCTACAAATGGCTGGAAAACCTGAGTCCCTCCGAACAGGCCCAGCTGTCTCCCAGCAAGCCCAGGAGAACAGAACATCTGAGTCATTCTCCGCTTGTGTCCTGAGCCCTTCCCCATGGCAATGCACTGCCTTGGGTCCTGGAGACTGCTTTCCCTCCAACAACTTTTTCTTATAGGTAGAAACATATGAAAACCAACCTTGGGTCTTAAGTGTTTGCCACTTCCCACTAAGTGTTTGTCACTTCCCTTGGGGGCCTATTCAACCCTGAGACTTAGGTCTCATGAAATCATGCAGCTGTGAAGAAGGTATGACCACCTCTTTCAATATGTGAAGAAATTAAAGCTTAAAGAGTTTAAATCACTTGTCTGTGGTGAAATAACCAGGAAATGGGAATTCAGGCTCAAACTGGGAAATGACAGACTGTGAGCCTGGGGTTCTCCTCACCACGCTACGTGACTGTTGTAAAGGTGAAGAATTAGATATGGTACATACATATATACACATACTACACATGTGATATACCTGTATAAATGCCTTGACATTTCATCAAGGCATTCATCAAAGGTTTGAAATGACACCTGTTTGACACCTGCCTTCCTGGACACAGATCGCCCGCTCAATATACCCAGCATGCCCCACACTTCGTGTTTGGAGCTCAGGGCATAGAAGATCCCATAATCCTTCAGAGCTTCTTATAAGGTCATGCATTCCGTCCCCTTCGAAACAGAGACTCTGAGCTCTCCCTTGGGGCCTTGAGGACTCTGTTCATGCGAAGGCCCCTGGGACCACAACAGCCCATCTTCCACCAGGACCCCAGGGGCTTGGGAGGTAATGAGGGGGGCTCCACTGCTGACCACCCAGCCCTGATTGACCTCCAACCATGGCACAGACAGGATGAGCACAGGCTGGGGAGGAGAGAGGCTCTGAACAGCCGAAGCTCTGCTGTCCCATACAACAGTGGGGATTGGCAGCTGGGCCCACACTTACCTTGAACGATACAGGCACCCAGGTAGGCAGCATCTGAAAAGGAGCAGAGCAGTCGACCATGGAAAATATCTCTTTTAATTTGCAGGTACAAAAGGTACCTGCAATGAAAAAGGAGAAAGAGTTGCCATAAGTTTTGGCTGAGGCCTGCAAGCAGCAGCAGGATTGTTTATGTTTCATCCATCTGGGTCACCAGAACCCTACCTGCACTGCTTGGAGGGCAAGCAGAGGAAAACTGGGAGGGGCCCCCAGAGTTCAGAAAACTTGAAGTGTCTGCAGCCACTTCCAAGAGAGACAGGGAGGACAGGGGAGAGCCACGGGGCCTAGCAGCCACCGTCCCTGGGAGAAAAGTCCCACACAATGACAACCACAGCTGCCCTCACCCCCATCAGCACCTCAGGTACAGGATGCCTGAGCTCTTGGTGGAATGAGGAGTCAAGAAATGCACTCAGTCTTATGGAGACTAGTCCCAGTCAATCAACCTCAAAAAGACGTGGTTACAAGCCCAGGAAGCCAGCTTATTCTCAGTGAGAGCTGTCATCTGTTTAGTATCCTCTCCTGCCATCTTCTCCAGGTCAGACAAACCTGATTCTGAGTGACAGGGGCAGGGGTGAGGGGTCAAGGAGCAGAGGACAGAGGGTGCCGGCTTCTGCGGAAGGGTCAGCATGGTGCAGCTTCAGCATCGCAGAGACTCACTGAGAGGTAAAATCCTTTGAATGTTAATGTTGCAGCAAACGCTATTTTTGAAAACACTGTAGTGCCAAACAGAAAAGAATATGCCTGGTCTGATTCAGCTGGGGATGGGTGAGGGGCGGGGTGTCAGCTTGTCACTCCTAGCTCAGGTCATCTCACCGCTGTCCCCTCTATTCCTCCACACCAATCATGCCCTCTTCAGATCTCCTCCTATTTCTTAGCTGGATTGATTCTTTCACTGAAGGGTCAAGCCTAGGGTCCTTATCTCTAACTAAAGTAATTTTATAGACATGTGCAGATTCTTTCTGCTTATTTTACAGTTTAAGTCGCAGAGACCAATCTTTTTCTTTTTTTCCCAGGTTCCTGAGGCCAGGTGGGGGCAGCACCCCATCAGTCCCAGTCACTACCTCCAGAGCTCAAATAATCTCATTTTTTACTCCCTGCCATGTGTTTTGGGTGCTGCCACCCCCAGAGCCCTGGGATGCGCCATTTCTGGACACTGGTTCCCTGAAAGCACACTAGATTCCCTGAAGAGTTCAGTGGCTCCCTGGTGGTTCTTCTGATGAATCTATCTCACACCTGCTTTAGGCTGAGACAGTGCTAGGCACTGGGGACACAGTGGAAGCTCAAATGACACTCTCTGTCCCCAGCTTTCTATGGAATTTTGTGCAGGACATAAAGGTAGTCCCTAATAAATTTCCTGTCTGGGTTAGTGCGCATTTTGTCAAAGGACCCATTTTGTCAAGGACCCAGAGTATCTCCATAAACTGACACCTTTCACACTTTAGTGAGCTTGTGAATTACCCAGAGATCCTGTTAGAACGTGGATTCTGGTTCAGTAGGTCTGGGTGAGGCCCAAGAGTCCAGATTTCTAATAAGCTCCCCGGTGATGCTGAGCTGCAGGTGTATGGCCCTCACTTGAGTAAAAAAGTTCTAAACCAGAGATTCTCAGCCTGACTGCACATCAGAATTACATGGGGGAGCTTTCAGACAATACCAACATGGATCCTACCCAGACCTAATTAAATCAGAATCTTGTTCCTCACCAAAATGTGTACATGAGTTTTCATAGCCGCATTCTTCATCATAGCGAAGCTGAGTGCCCATCAACTGATGAAAGGATAAAGAAAAGTGGTATATCCATACAATGGAATATTATTGAGCCATAAAAGGAAGGAAGTACCTATTGCTTCTTGCTACAACACGGATGAAACTTGAAAACATTAAGCTAAGTGAAAAGTCAGACATAAAAGGTGTATGGACCACATATTGTATGATTCCATTTGTATAAAATTTTCACAATAGACCAGTCTACAGAGACAGAAATGCAGCTTCATAACTGCCAGGGGCCGAGGGGAGGGGAGAATGGGAAGGACCGCTTGAGTACTTGGGTTGCTGCTGGGGTGATAAAAATGTTCTGGAAGGGGATCACAGTGATGGTGACACAACTCTGGGAACATACCAAACCCCCTGAACTGTATGCTCTAATGTCTACCTAAGGGAACTAATACTTTTGAAAATCCACTACTTTTGCAGTAGTGGTTCTTGGAGGAGGGCATGGCAACCCACTCCAGTATTCTTGCCTAGAGAATCCCCATGGACAGAGGAGCTGGTGGGCTGTAGTCCATCGGGTTGCAAAGAGCTGGACATGACTGAGTCACTAAGCACAGCACAGCACAAGTTCAAGATCAGTCGCTCCAGTCATGTCCGACTCTTTGTGACCCCATGAATCGCAGCATGCCAGGCCTCCCTGTCCATCACCAACTCCTGGAGTTCACTCAGACTCGCATCCATCCAGTCAATGATGCCATCCAGCCATCTCATCCTCTGTCATTCCCTTCTCCTCCTGCCCCCAATCTCTCCCAGCATCAGAGTCTTTTCCAATGAGTCAACTCTTCACATGAGGTGGCCAAAGTACTGGAGCTCCAACTTCAGCATCATTTCCTCCAAAGAAGTCCCAGGGCTGATCTCCTTGCAGTCCAAGGGACTCTCAAGAGTCTTCTCCAAAACCACAGTTCAAAAGCATCAATTTGTCGCTCAGCTTTCTTCACAGTCCAACTCTCACATCCATACATGACCACTGGAAAAACCATAGCCTTGACTAGACGGACCTTTGTTGGCAAAGTAATGTCTCTGCTTTTGAATATGCTGTCTAGGTTGGTCATAACTTTTCGTGGTTCTTAAATTTTAACATGCTTTACAATTACCTGCAAAGTCACTTCAGTTGTGTCTGACTCTTTGAGACCCTGTGGACCATAGCTTGCCAAGCTCCTCTGTCCATGGGATTCTCCATGTAAGAACACTGGACTGGGTTTCCATTTCCTTCTCCAACAATTACCTGGAGTGCTTATGAAAATACAGATTGCAGGACCCCATCCCAGGCCTGGGGCAGAGACCAAGTTCCCAGGTGATGCTGTTGCTGTTAATCCAGTGACCTGACTTTGAGGACCAAGGCCCTTGACTATTCAGAGTACCAGGGTCATACAAATACTTGAGATGATGAAATCTTTCTTAAAGATTTTAAACTGCCAGGCTGAATGCCATCAAGTTTCTTTGCTACATGCTGAATGTATGCATTAAACAAAAAGCATTCCTTTCCATGTTTTGGTGAGTTTAGCAGTGAAAAATGGTTTCAAATAAATATTTACTCATAAATGAGAGGTTTGGGTTCTGATCCTATAACTCAGATATTGAGTCTGATGAAAGCTTCCTGAGAAAGAAAATCAGCTTTCACAACAGCTGAGATTGGGTCCTTGCTCAAATTAGCAAACTCTAGAAATAATCATGGATTATTATGGGTTCCACATAATCCACTGAGCCTTGCAAATGGCTTCAGGTTTAGATACTCATTTGTTAATGTAACAGTCACCACAAAACAACAACAATAATGCATTTACATTTAGTCTCACCCCTCCCTGAATGAAAGAGTTAAGCAATGAAAACACAAGAGGATTGGGGCCACACATTATTATGTCACCATTAATGATATACTTCTCCATCTAATATGAATTTAAAGATGGTTCTTACCAAAAAATTTTAAAGCAATATGCTTTTATTACATTCAATTGTATATAGCATTTACTTAAGCCCTAGAAATCCAAAAGATTGTAAGGTGACTATGTAAATGGAGAGATAAAAAGGTTAGAAAATTATTTCAAATGTCCTTCTTGGTGAAGTATTCTTGTTTTGCTCTTTTAAAACTGCTTCTCTTTCTCAGGGTTTATTTACACCTAAGCCTGGTCGTAAATGTGATCTTAGCTTCTCATTTATTAGATTCTTCTTAAATTTTAGATTAACTTATGATAAAATAACTTATCAAACAAGAAAAACTAAACTCTTTCAAGATGATAGGGTTTAAACATAAGTATCTGAGTCATTCCACAGTTTGCAGATTCCTTTCAAATTCTAAGGACAGTGTTAACTCAGAAAAGCCCATTTCTACCTGTGCAAGGACACAGTATTATCTTAATTTCCATCACAGACATAAAAATATTCCACTGTTAATACCTTAGCTATTCAGACAAAAGTAGGAAAATGCTAGCAAATTTAACTAAGAGGGATTTAACTGGAGTTAGTAACTAAAACTTTGTACCCTTTTACTTTCAAAAGGGGCTTTTCTCAACATCAACAAAAAAAAATACATCCTTAATTTATATTGTGATACATATTCAATTTTTATCCTCCAGAAAAGATTTTAAAGAAAACAAGTGACAAAAGTGAGCCTTTGGCCCCCTGATAAAATAATGCCTGGCATGAGTATTTGATTTGATCTTCCTAATTACACTGTTAGCACCCAGAGGGCAGGCCAAATATCTTCAAATATGTCTCTCTCTCTATTTATGTAAGTAGCTCATATAGCCCTTGCAGATAGCAGAACTGAGGAAGAACTTAACAAATAAATGATTAAATTTTTCAAGCCAAAAGCAGGCTGAAGCCACATACAATTTGATTCTATTTGCATGAAATGTCCAAAACAGGTAAATACATAGAGACAGAAAGCAGATGAGTGGTTTCCTGGGCCAGGGGGATGAGAGAGTGAGTAGTAACTGCTCATGGGTATGAGCTTTCTGGGGGTCAGGGGTATGATGACATGCTCTGGAACTAGATAATGGTGATGGTTGCCCAACCATGGTGAATGTGCTTAATGGCACTGAATTGCGCACTTTGAAACAACGAAAAATAATTTGTTACATGAATTTTATCTTAATTTTTTAAAAAGACAGGCCAGATTGCAAAATGCTAACCACCACTTACGATGTCCATCATCTCCTTTCCCCTGGATACCCTGCCCCACCCCCAAGCACAAACCTCCAATGGCTTTGCACAAATTACTAATAGAGAAAGGCTCCCTTCCAATGTCACCCTTTGCCAGTATGGTGGAGCCTGACTGGCCCCTCATGGATAATAAGATAACACAACCCCCAAGAACCCTACACATGCCTCTGCACACAATGATCAGGGCCAACTGCCTTTGCTTCTCTTCTGCGTTTGGACCCACACAGATTATTCTGAGAAGACTAGAGGGAACAACTTTTTACACTCATCAAATCAAAGCCTCATTAAGAACTAAGCATCAAATCAAAGCCTCATTAAGAACTAAGCACTAAGAGCATGGGCTCTTCTTATCCACCGAGTTGGCCCTCCTGGGACTCCGCTCAGTGGCACTGCCACAGCTGCTTGTGGAACCTCCAGAAGGTAGACTATTTGCATGTGGCTGCGGCAGAAAGGGACAAGAAGTGGGGGAGGCCCAAGAACTAGAAAATACAAATAGCTGGGCTGAGAACACTCTACAAGGAGAGGGTAGCTGGCTCCACAGTTGGTCATTTAGCAAGTGGAATGTGGAATGACAAACATTCCATTCTGTCAAGGGATCTTTTCCTTTCCAGAAAATCTTAGATCCCCAAGATAAGTCCTAGGGGCTGCACTAGCTATGAATTTGCCCATATCCTAAAGACAGTCATCTTCTGTTTATTTTTAGCAACCCACTGTCAGATGTTTTCAGGGAGCAGCTCCTCCTTATACCCACTGCTTTTTTGCACAGTTAATTACACTCCTAATGACAACGGTTTGAAAAATCCCAAGACAATTAAGTGCAAGAGAAACAATTCCAAGCCAAATACTGAGCTGAGGTGCCTGCTTGGTGGAGATGCTCTGCTTTAGGAGGAAGACTCAGCGGCCCTGGCTTTGGTTCAGGGGGCACGTTAAACATACAAACAAACAAGCAAAATACCTGGTGAGCTCTTCTTTAATCTTCAAGGGTTCATGTGGGTAGAATTTCACTCTAAAGCACATGGTGTATGGTGGATGAGCTGAAACATCATAAAGAAACAGCATGAGAAAAGCAGCAAAGACCATGAACTCAAGCACACACAGGCGAGTCAGCCATGCAGCCTTCCATCGAGCCTGGGGGGAGCGGGAGGAGGATTTTCTGAAAGAAGAAGAAACAAAGCAACAGTGACCACAAAACTCAATGGAAATGCTTGACAAGACACCTAAAGCAAACTAGGATACGGGCAACCTGGTCAGTCAGTACAGCTTTCCATGTCACGGCTCCTTCCTTCTCTCCAGGCCACAGCTTCAAATAACATTTTCTCTTCCACTTCTTTCCACTCTCTTCTGACACATACATTGTTCATAAGTACCACTCAGGATTTTGGCCTAGTGAAATATTTTTTTTAGCCTGTGAGATGGAAAAATGTCACCATACATGACTAGTTTTCCCAAAGTGATAGTGCCTTTGAACTAAAATCAAGATTCTTAAAATGCAGTCTGCCATGTACAGATCCTACTCTGTATAATTTTCACTATTATTTTAGTGTTATCTATCAATGAGGCAGTCGCTTGCATGAAAAGAAACACTTTTATAACTTCTTGCTTTGTCTGAATCAAGATGGCTATATGTAGACTAAAATTCTGGTTGAGGTTTATTGATTCTGGAATGTACTAATTGCATTAAAACATCCAGAACTCAGTAAGCTCCCAAGGGGATTCTATAGGATTTCTGATACCTTTAATTATAAGACCACTGTTGACTTGCAATATTAACCTAATAAATGCACACAAGTATCATAAGATACATTTAGATTTCAGTTAATATACAAAATGAGCATCTTAAAATCAAAGAAGTACGATGGTTAGTATTATTTCTATGGACCTGACATTATTATTTGTCTCTGAATCATGATGATGCTTGACATCATCTCTGAGTTTACATCCAAATGTGACTATGAAACAGCACTCTCTTCTGTCTCAAATCTTCTTTCATAATAAGCAGGGGTTAAATCACCAGTCAATTCTATAACGTCTGGGACTATTCTGTATGTAGACAAATTCTTTATGTAGAAAGGACTATCAGTATCAAAAATGAATGTATAATGAGGATAATTTAATCTGGAAAATAATTATTTAAAACAGTTTGAAAGAAAGCATCCAAGTCCCAGGAAAACATAGCAGCATCTTGCTAGGTACCTCCCCAAAGAAAAACTGATTAAAAATACACACGCACACACACAGGTGTCAGAACCCTTTACTCAATGCTCCACTTCTCCACCAGAAACTAGCAAATTTCTTAACTGAGTTGTTTGACTTGACTTAACTGTTTCTTAACTGACCATATGTTCCCTACATTTAAGAATGCCAGTCTAGGTTCGATACAGGATACAGGATGCTTGGGGCTGGTGCACTGGGATGACCCAGAGAGATGATATGGGGAGGGTGGTGGGAGGGGGGTTCAGGATTGGGAACTCACGTACACCAGTGGCGGATTCATGTCAATGTATGGCAAAACCAAAACAGTATTATAAAGAAAAATAATAATAATAATAAACAAAATAAATAAATAAAAAGAAAGGGAGCATTTTTCTGGAGCACTAGGGAAAAATGTACACCTCTTATACAGCAAAAAATGAAGAAAAACACAAATGGATACTCGGTTTTGATACAAAATATTTTATCTTTACATGTTCCCCAGGTTTTTTTCAATTTGTTTAAATCATCATCTCTAAAAAATGAGAACTACTAGTGTTTTTAATGATAAAATGTGTCCTTAATAGAAAGATTGAGACAGTTGTTATACAAGCAACAGAACAAAAAAGAAAACAGCATTTAAAAAAGGCTTTTTCTCTTTTCTTTCTTCCTCCTTTTATTAAAGTCCTCAAAATTAATACATGTTTAAGCACAACCAATGAAGCTAGAGAGACAGATAAGAGATGAAAGACAGACAGACAGATGGATACTGATAGAGAGACAGATGAGCCTTCCCCTTTCACTTTCCTTCCCTTTTGTCTCCATTCCTGTCCTTTCTGTCCCCCAGCTCCTCACCCCACCCCAGACTCGCCAACCACTGTTAACAACCACTTCATCTCTCTGCTTCTCCACTTTTGCCATCCTCACACATGATTACACACATAAGTAATTTTTTAATTTATTCTCACAAAATGAGATCATACTATGTATGTTTCTCTTATCTCATTCAACTATCTTGCCCATCCATCTAGGACATTAGGTACAGATCTAACTCACTGTCTATAACAATTGCATAATAGTTCATATGATACACTAGTATTCACCTTTTTTAATTATTCAGGTTGTTCCAACATTATAATACATGCATTCTATAATGTATACTATATATATTATTGATATATGTAATAATGAGTTATATCATTAAATGCAAGTGTTTTTATTCCATATATCATTAACTATTTCATATATTATTAAATATATATATTTTAATATAGACTCCCAATATTTGAATTTGGGGGAATAAAATCAGCTGGCTGAAGGCAAATAGAGAAAAGGAGGCTCACAGAAGGCAGACTCAAATGAGAGCTGTCATTTTCTCTTCTACCTGGTTAGCGTATTTCCTTGCCATGCCCTAGGCTGGCTTCAATAGGTATCTGAGCTAATTGGATACAAACTGGGATTTGCATTCCTCCTAAGGGACCACGCAGTGAGGCTCAGAGGTGGTCCCCAGGCAGCCATCTTTGAATTCCATGACTGTAGGCTAGCCTTTCAGCCATCCTTGTTCCAAGACCTGAGGCTTCAGAATGATCTAATGCTTCTCCCACATGGAGAGCCCTTCCAGCATTTGAAGACACAGCTCAAGGTCCTTCTGAGCCTTTTCTAAAATAAACATCCTTAGGGACTTGCCTGGTGGTCCAAGGGTTAAGAATCTGCCTTCCAATGCAAGGGATGTGAGTTCTATCCCTGGTCAGGGAAACAAGATTCCCAGATGCTGTGGGGCAACTAAGCGTGCACACCACAACTAGAGAGCCCATAAACCACAGCTACTGTGCCCATGTGCCACAGCTAGAGGAGCTGGCACGCTGCAATCAAAAGCTCACACTGCCAAAAAATTAACACAAATAAAATAAAATTAATATCCCCAGTTCTTGTAACTGCTCCTCATATGGGAGTTTTGAGTGCCCTCACCCTGGATATACTCCTGCCTCCCCTGTGCTTCCTCAAGCTTGGAGCCCCAGCAGTTGCCAGAGCTACTCAGGTGAGGGGACCATCACAGGCTTCGAACATAACTGTTGAACATAACTGTTGCTCCCTATCAACAGCCTCCTCTCAGTGCTGATTCACTCTGAGTTTACAGCAGACCAACAGCTGTAATTCTTTTCATACATGCTGCTAAGTCAGACAGAAAAAGTCACTAAGCTCCTGCCATCTCCCCCTCCATTTTCTGGGGTGTGATCATGGAAGAAATTAATACAAGGTTCCAGTGGTGGACTCACCACTAGACCCCTTATCAGAGAAGGGATGCCAAGCAGGTAGCAGAAGAATTAGGAGGTGGCTTTTTTCTTGTTTTTTAATATTTTTATTTGTTTAATTTTTGACCGGGTTGGGTCTTCATTGCAGGCTTTTCTCTAGTTATGGAGAGCAGGGGCTACTCTCTAGTTGTGGTGCTAGCTTCTTGTTGCAGAGGCTTCTCTCGTTGTGGAGCGCAGGCTCTAGGGTGCTTAGGCTTTAGTAGTTGCTGCTCCTGGCCTCTAGAGCACAGGCTCAATAGTTGTGGTGCACAGGCTTAGCTGCTTTATAGCATACGGGATCTTCCCAGATCAGGGATAGAACCTGTGTCTCTTGCATTGGCACGCAGATTCTTTACCATTAAACCACCAGGGAAGCCTAGACGTAGCACTTTTCAAGTCTGAAATTTTCTACCCATTTTTTTCTACCATCATATATACCCCCACTGTGGTCTCATACTGATCCAGCATCATTGACCCTGTGTTGCCAACGAAAGAAAAAAATTTTCCTATAGGTTAAAAGAAGTGCATGATCTTGACATAATGAACCACAGGTAGTAGCAGGCTTCTCCTTAGAGAACACACTGAAGGCTGTGGATGCAAAATTATATTATAGAGCAAGAAGTAAAGCCAAGGAATGCTCCTTCACAGGGCTGGAAGAAGCTGAAAAGATAAATCATTTCCCCCTAAAATGTTGATGACAAGATTTATGAGGGTTTGGACCTATACGTGTTATTCAGCTTTCCAACCTCAGAGTTGCTTATTGATAAAGGGTTAGTTCTCTCCCTGTCTAGATGAATGAATGAATGATGGTGCCCAACCTCTGAGGCAGATGTTAAGGCGAACAGCCATGTGCTGCTATGACATTCATCCCATTAGAACACTGGTCTAGAAGGTCCACAGTCTGAGTCACTACAGCAATTTCTAGGATTTCTATTTTGAACAATCTCAGGTCCTACAAATCCATCTCTGCCCTTCAACAGCTGGAACAGATTCAGGGACTCTGGAGTTGGTTACAATAGCTACTTCTAGTGGGAGGATTAATTCAAATCAACAAAAATTTTGAGCACCTCCTAGGTATCAGGCACAGGTTTAGATATAAACAAAAAATTCTGTCTTCATGGAGAACACATTCTAGTGGGATAAATAGATATAAAATAAAAATAAATAAATGAAATATGTAGGACATTTGAAGCTCATAACTGCTATGGAGAAGAATAAAGAATTTAAGGGGAGAGGGAAGACCATCCCCATCCCTGTTACCTTTTCTCATCTCCACACAAGCAAATTCCCCAACCTAAGTGCAATTCTCTTTATTACCTTCTAGAAAATTAAAAAAGGGGAGAAATACAATTATGTAAAATTTTAAATCATTAAACCCAAATATGTTGGCAGTGGTTTAGGGTCAAAAGCTCAGCTTTGGAGCACTGGCAGACACACCACCAGCTGCATAAATGCTGGAAAAGGAGCTTTTCCAGGCTCCAGCTGACAGCTGGCATGCGCTCCCCGGGACTAGTCTAAGGTCAAAATCCTCTTGTGGAGATGAGCCCACTCCCTTCGTCTAGCAGCTCAGTCTCTCTGCTATTCCAGCTTCCATGCCTTATTCTTAAGCTACAGAGAAAGAGGAATAGGGTAAAAGATGGCACTTATCTGCCCAAACATTTGGTTCAGAAGAGGAATTGGAAATGTCTGATGAAGGAGCTATCTATAGAACAAGAAATACCCAACACAGAGGTAACATGTAGGCAGTAACTCCTATGCTCTGCTAGGGGCCCTTCCCCGACAGTGTCATCATGAAAAGCCACTATGTGGCTTTACTACATGGGGCACCCCACAGGGGACAACACCCTCGTTCACTTCTACTGTGGTACTAAGGCTCTGGCATCAGTGACAGAAGCACACAGGATGACGGGAAACCCAAGCCCATCAGGAGTGCTCAAACCTCAAAAGAGACTTCAGACAGTGATCTTAAGCAAGACACTTAACGTCTCTGTTTCCTGCTTTGGAAGAGGGAACAGCATCAGGGGGCATGTCAACCTCCCCAGAGGTGTTTGGACAGATCCAGCAGGTTCTTGGTACACACACATGGCACAGCATCCCAACAAAGTTCACATTTAGGTAAGCACTCCTAACAGAAGAACAGAAGGAAAAGGAAGGCTGGATATGGGAGGGAAGGGAAGACTGAATTGCACTTAAGTCAACAGCTGAAAAGCATTTACTCAGCCATGTAAGTGCTAAAAATGAGAACATCACTGAGGAGCAGAGTAGGGAAAAATATAAAATCCACTTTAAAATGCTGGGAGCAGGTAATCGCCCCAAGAACAGCAGGGTTCCTCTGGCACAACCCTTTGTTACCTGCCAGACAAAGGCTGGGGAGACCAAGTGCCACTGCAGGGAAGCTCAGGGGCCCCTTTTTTGCATCAGCAGATCCCAGGGCATTGTCATTTGGGTGGTTTGTTAACAGTGAGAACATGGGGAGAGGAACAACCGTTTATAAAGCAGAGACAGACTTCATCTCCACTTTGAGATCTTGCCCAGAAATGAGGATAGGGATAAGAAACGATTAGGTGAGCAGCCTCCCCGGTGAAAACGCAAATAAAAAAAAGACTTTCTATTTTTAATCAGCATGCAAACATGTTAAGTCGCTTCAGTCATGTTCGACTCTATGTGACCCTATGGAGTGTAGCCTGCCAGACTCCTCTGTCCATGGAATTCTCCAGGAAAGAATACTGGAGTGGGTTGCCCTTCCCATCTCCAGGGATTTTTAACCAGTAACCATCCTCAAATCTTATAAAAATAAATAGGTGAAACTTTTTTTTGGCTGGTGAAACATACCTCAGCAATTTTTCCTAAAATACAGTGGTCTTCCTCCAATCATTATAAAGAACAGTAGAAAAACATAACTTTGGGAACATACATATAAACTCATGATCCTTCTCATGCACATTTTGGCTGACAGCTATGAACCACCTCACCACACACCTCCCCCACCCCAACTCTGTTCAACAGCAGTTAAAGCATAGCACCCATGGCTCCAACAGGCATTTGTCAGGACAGTACTTATACCTAAGAATGTGTCTCTCATGCCTCCCTCTGGACTCTTGAAAACAGAAGTGTGATCCATTTTTCAGACTTTCAGACTCTGGAAAAACCACTGCAAAGGGTTTGGTGTTGCAGAAAGGACCCCTAGCACTGCAAGTAAGAGGCTTACTTTTCAAAGGACATCAGGCAGGCATCAGGGGTCCTTGGCCTGTTCAGCACAACTGACACCTTTTTATTCCTAACCAAAAGTCCCTCCCAGGTCCTTTCAGGGGCTTTAGCTTGAGAGCTGAGGGCCACACCCCACGTCTCCATTGGGCAGCAGCGCAAAGGGACACTGATGAGCCACGTTCGGTGAAGAAACAGCTCGGGAGCACATGCTCTTTCTGAGTATGTGGAAAAAGGCACTGCGTGCTGAAAGGGCAAAGCATTACTCATAACAAACTGTAACTCAAATAAATCAGCCACCGAGAACTGCTCTCTTAACAACTGCTCTCTTCTAGTTGGAAATGATTATTACCATTAAGTGACAACTGTTACTATCATCATCAACGGCACAGGTAATCCCTCCATCCCTCTTTGACTGAAATGACATGCAGCAGCCTCCAAGATGTTACTGGTACTGCACCTCCTCTACTTCCAAAGCAGAGATTAAAAACATTTCTTTAACTCATCTTCCTCCTGTTATAGCTCTCTCTTATGTTTTAATCACACACACACACAGGCACAGGCACATCCACACCCACACACACACCCACACCCGCATGGGGAGAATGAAGTCACCCTCTAAGCACTCTTTTAGGGGACACTGGAGTGCTGAGCAGCTGCCTCACAAATGCTTGTTCTTGGAATTCTCTGACTGCCTGTGCTGCACAGGAGAAGCTCCTTCAGGGACTTTGATATTCAACATGCCTAATCTCAAGTTCACCATTTGAACAAATTGGTATAAACTTAAAACTCTCAACTCTCATTTCCTCATCTGCAAAATGGGGATAAGAATGCAACCAACCACCTAAAAGTAAGGATCTGTGAAATTTCTCTACAAAGGATAAGAGAGTAATTATTTTTCACTTTGCTGGCATCATGGCAGCTATCTCAACTACTTCCATCAGAAGTTGCAGGGTAGAAGCAACCACAGACATGATGTAAACAAATGGCATGATGTGTTCTAATAAAACACTGAAATCTGAATTTAATACACTCCTCATGTCACAAAATATTCTTTCCTTCTGACCATTTAAAAATATGAAACCTACTCCCAGCCTATGGCCATACAAAACAAGATGGCAGGTTGGGTCTGGCCCAGGGGTCCTGTTAACAGAGACCATGATGAGGATGACACCAGTTCATGAAGTAGAGTGCCCAGCAGACTGCCTGAGACCTTCACACTCAAACCAGAGGAGTTACTATCACCCTAGAGGTTGAAGAAGAAACCCATGTGGATGTCGTAGAGTCTTTTAACTTGACCTAAGTCACATATCTTGGTTCAAAGGGAGAGAGGGGGACTGTCATTTCTTAGGAAGGAGTGGGGATGGAATACTCATGAAATAGGTGCCCAGATGAAGAGATATTTGGCAGTTCTGCTTCTAAAGAGGAACTTTGCTGCCTGGGACTAGGGTGCAGGACCTGAAAATTTCAGTCAAAAAATGTTAGTAAAAGTACATGAAACCGAAGGCAGGAGATCCAGGTGCCTGCTTGCTGCAGATGTTGTGTAACTCACTGGCCCCTCAGGAGTAATGTTGGTTGGTATAAATCAACTAGTAATAATAATTATTATTATTATAACAGCAAAATGCAAAATTACTTATGTAACTTGGTACTGAGGTGTTTTTTCTTACCACAAAAATGCATCTAAAAATGAGGCGTTATAAAGTATTTCCAGCCAAAGGGAAACAGAAATGAATAGAGCTTTCCTAACCCAGTTGACCCAGATTTGAACCACCTCTAGGATTCATATACCAAGCATGGACTCTCTTGGCCCATCACAATTATCATTTCGACTTTTGTGCTGCCAACACATGAAGTTTTGAATCACATCACCCATTATGAAACAACATGGGCACTCTGGAAGGAGAAAGGAAGCCCTGAAAGTATCTCCCTGGTGCCATAAAGGCTTCCGCTGGAGGATGCTCCTTTTCCTCCACTTTCTCCACCATTCCTGCCACATTCCCTCTCTTCCATAAGAAGTGCTGGGTCCTCCCCAAAGCATAACATTGTACTCAATCAAAGTGACATCCATGTCACCACCAACCACATTATTAAAAATTAGAAACCCATGGCTTACCAAATGTGCAAGTCAATTAGAATTGTACATTATAAATTTTAGGTATTTTGTCATTACTTTTGTTATCATTATTTCTATCCATGTTGTGAAATAAAGAAAGAACACAATGTGGAAATTATTTATAGGCCCAAACTGCCTATAAATGGGCTTTTTCAGAGAAGGATCAAAAAAAAAAAAAAAGAAGTTTTAGATGAAATAGTCAAACCTGGGAGAAAGGAAGACAGTTGGCTAAACCTACTAAGCTATGATGAGAATAAAAAAAACCTGCCCCTAAAGCTGGAAAGAAGCACTGGAGAGAAGAAAACTGAAGAGGGCAAAACCAGCCAAAACTAAACCACAGCAGCTGGGGACTTAGTGTTACGCACTTGACTGATGCAAGGGGTTTTGTTCAGATGTGTGAGTTTTACTTTGTCTTTAAAGAATATGGCAGTTTAAATTCTTCTGCCTGTTCTCTAAAAGGAGCAGTTTGGTTCTAGACAACAAGCATTTATTATGAACTTACCACTTGCAGAGGCTTATAGTAAGCCATGGACCAAGTAAGAAATCTTCCAAACTAAATACTAGGGATTAGATGAGTATATCTATATGCCTGAGGACAACAGGCCAGGTTGCCCCCAAAGATCTAGCGATGGGGCTACAGTCCAAGGCGTGTTTGAAGAAGTAAAATGTTTGAAGTTTTACTGTCAGAACATATGATCAAGGTCAACAAAGAATAACACATATACAAAGGAGAAGAAATGAGCCACAAAACAAAATCATGAAGGCTACCCAAACAGTAAATAGGAATGATAAAGGGTGTGGGAAATCTAAATTGGGGTGCTTGGTGCAGTGAGCTGGGTAGTGTAACCCCCAAATTTCATAGAAACCTGAAATCCCTGAATGTGACCTCATTTGGAAACAGGGTCTTTGAAGATGCAATTAATTAAGATGAGGTCATTATGCCTGTGTGCATGTGTGCTAAGTCGCTTCAGTTGGGTCCAGCTCTGTGCAATGCTATGGACTGTAGCTCACCAGGCTCCTCTGTCCATGGGATTTTCCAGGTAAGAATACTGGAGCAGGTTGCCGTGCCCTTCTCCAGGGGATCTTCTCAGCCCAGGGACTGAATCCAAGTCTCACGTCTTACCACCAGTGCCACCTGGGAAGCCCCATACTGGGTTAGGGTGAGCCCTAAATCCAGTGACTGATATCCTTTATAAAAGATGGAGGGGGAAATTAAGATACAGACACAGAGAAACATAAGGAGAAGGCAACGTGAAAATGGAGGCAGACACTGGAGTGAGGCAGCCTCAAGCTGAGGAAGGAATGCCAAGGCTGGCCAGCGATCTTCAAGAGTGAGAGGAGCCTTCAGAGGGAGTACGGCCCTGTTGACACCTCGACTTCAGACTTCTAGCCTTCAGAACTGCGGCAGAATCAATTTCTATTGTTTTAAACCAGCCGTTGTATGGTACTTTGTTTTCGCAGCCTTAGGAACTAATAGCAAAGGGAATAATTGGAAGAATAGAATTATCATCCAAACGAGTCCCATGACTGGGTATGGACCTGTGGCTGTTCTCCTGTTCCTGACACCAGAGCAAAATCTATGCTTCTGGTGTATGCGTGCATGCAGAGTTTCTCAGTCGTGTCCAACTCTTTGCAATCCCATGGACTGTAGCCCACCAGGCTCCTCTGCCCATGGAATTTCCAAGGCAAGAATACTGGAGTGGGTTGCCATCCCAATCCAGGGATCGAACCCACATCTCCTGCATTGGCAGGTGGGTTCTTTACCCCTGAGCCACCAGGAAATGCTCCTGGTACCCTCTGTCTGTGCTACAGCAGAGTACGTGCTCCCTATTAACAAAATTATATTAGCCCCCAGGACTACTGGAAAACCAAGGAATGATACACAAGCATAAAGTGTCATAAATATTACCAGAAACACAAATTATAAACCATCTCAGGCCTCCATGAAAAACAATCATAACTTTGGGGAGGAAGCACCAAAGATATCAGCCAGCAACTTGACTCAACAGTGTTCTTATGGCTGAACCCAAATCCATGTGTTTTACAGAGAATGGGGTGCTCTGCACCCTGATTTGCATGCAGAAGCCATTTCCAAGAACCTTTATCCCTTCACAGTGCTTGGTGGCACCACAGTACTTGATATATAGAGCAAGAATAAGATTTTAACTCTTCTCCTGGTCTAACTAGGCACCAGCCAGGATTAAGCAAAGAGTCTGTTTAGAAGACTAAGTAGGCCTTCTTTCATCCAGGTCTCTATTTCTGCAGTACATGCTTAATGCATAATGCACTTTGATTCCTTTCTTCCTATCTTTACTCTTTTCTTGACTTTTGCATAAAGCTCCCTCCCCTTTTATGTTCTCTCTTCATTATCAAGTGATATATGAATATATTCTCACTGAAAAGATCAGAGTGAAATGTAACTATATGTAGTAAGACATGAAGGCCTCACCTCTGTCTACTTCATTCTCTTTCCCAGAGGTAACTACAGTCAGTATACATCTATTTAGTCCGTCTTCAGTGCATTTTCATAGTCATATAGATAATATGTATTTATTTCCAAATAATGATCTTTATATTTTCATTTATGATCATTCTATACTTGGTATTTTACTTGCTTTTTAAACTCTACTATATATCTAATAAATATTTTGGTGTCAATAAAATATGTCTGTTTTTTTTCTTTAAATGACTACATGTACTCCATATAATTTATTTAGCCTGGCCAAAACTTCTAAGCTTTTTATTCCTTCCAGTTCCCAGTGTGATAAGCAATATTCCAATGGACACAATGGACATCCTTGCATAATATATACACATGCTGGAATAAATTTTGCTTTCAACAGACTCACAAATGACCTTGTACCAAAGACATAGGGATTTTTAATCTTGAAAGATACAGCCAAATTTCCCTCCCAGATGGCTTTACCAGTTTATATACTCCCACCAGAAGTGTTACCCTCATCCTCATCGACTGGCTATTATCAATATTTACAATTTTCCTGGTAAAATAAGGGCTTCCCTGGTGACTCAGTGGTAAGGAATCTGGCTTCTACTGTAGGAGACATAAGAGATGCAGGTTCAACCCCCAGGTCAGGAAGATCCCCTGGAGGAGGGCATGGCAACCCAGTATTCTTGCCTGGAGAATCCCATGGACAGAGGAGTCCAGTGGGCTACAGTCCATAGGGTGGCAAAGAGTCAGATACAACTGAAGTGACTGAATAGCAGTATAAAAATATTTTGTTTTAATTTGTATTTTCCTTGTTACTAACGATGTTGAACATCTGTTTATAAGTTTATCGCCCACTTATTTTTATTCCTTCTATGTGGTGTTTTTTTTTTTCCACAATTTTCTACTGAGTTTTTCTTTGGGCTTATAGCATCAACTTTTTATAGTCTGCATATTACTACTTTTTATATACTTGACAAATGTTCTTCCCATTATTTTGCTTGTATTTTAATTCATTTATAATTCATTTTATAATCATTCATCCAACAAATATTTACTAGGAATCGACTCTGTAGAGAAAACAAACCAAATATTCTAGTACAAACACTTAAATTTTGTATAAATTTGTTAGCATCTTGCTTTGTTACTTCTGGGTTTGATGTTTTCCTTAGGAAATCCTATTTGACTCCATAATTACAAAAAATACTTCTGATATTATACACCACATGAACAAAATAAAGAATAAAAATCATATTACTATCCGAATAGATGTATCAAACTCAAATCTATTTATGATCTTTAAAAAAACTCTCAACAAAGTATGTATAAAGGGAACATACTTCAACACAATAAAGGCCATTTGTGACAAGCTACAGATAATAAACGATGCTTGCTCTTTGGAAGAAAAGCTATGAAAAACCTAGGCCGTATATTAAAAAGCAGAGACACCACTTGCTGACAAAGGTCTATATAGTCAAAGCTATAGTTTTTCCAGTAGTTGTGTATGGATGAGCGAGTTGGACCATAAAGAAGACTGAGCACCAAAGAACTGATGCTTCTGAAATGCGGTGCTGGAGAAGACTCTTCAGAGTCCCTTAGACAGCAAGGAGATCAAACCAGTTAATCCTAAAGGAAATCAACCGTGAATATTCATTGAAAGGACTGATGCTAAAGCTCCAATACTTTGGCCACCTGATGCGAAGAGCTGACACATTGGAAAACACTGTGAAACTGGGAAAGATTGAGGGCAGGAGGATAGGAGGGTGACAGGATGAGATGGCTGGATGGCTTCACTGACTCAGTGGACATGAGTTTGAGCAAACTCTGGGAGATAGGGACAAGGAAACCTGGTGTGCTGCAGCAGTCCATGGGTTTGCAAAGAATTGGACACAACTTAGCAACTGAACAACAACAACAACAACAGCTAGTATATTCAACAGTGAAACGCTGAAAGCTCTTCCTTCTAGATCAGGAATGAGACAGGGATAATCCCTCTTATAACTTTCATTTGACATAGTATTAGAAGTCCTACAATACTAATTAGGCAAGCAAAATAATAAAAGGCATCCAAGTTGGAAAGGAAGACTCTGATGCTGGGAGGGACTGGGGGCAGGAGGAGAAGGGGACGACAGAGGATGAGATGGCTGGATGGTATCACCGACTCGATGGACATGAGTTTGAGTGAACTCCGGGAGATGGTGATGGACAGGGAGGCCTGGCGTGCTGCGATTCATGGGGTCACAAAGAGTCGGACACGACTGAGAGACTGAACTGAATTGAAGTTGGAAAGGAAGAAGTACAACTGTCATTACTTTCAGGTGACATGATGTTATATAGAGAAAACCCTGAAGACTCCACCAAAAAACTATTAGAACTGATGAGTGAATTCATTTATGTTGCAGGATACAAAATCAATACAGAAAAATCTGTTGTGATTCTATAAGTTAATAACAAACTATTGGAAATGGATATTAAGAAAACAATCCCATTTATAGTTGTATCAAAAGAATAAAACACCTAGGAATAAATTTAACCAAACAAGTGAAAGACTTGTATGCTGAAAACTACATGACAGTAAGGAAAAAAGTTGAAGGTGACACAAATAAATAGAAAGATATTATGTGCTCATGGATTAGAAAAATTAATATTGTTAAAATAGCCATACTACCTGAAACAATCTAGAGATCCAATGAGATTCCTATCAAAATTCCAATGACATTTTTTAACAGAAAATGTTTAATCTCAAAATTTGTATAGGGCCACAAAAGACCCCAAATAACCCCCCCAAAAAATCTTGAGACAGGAGAATAAAGTTGAAGGCATTATGCTCCCTGATTTTAAACTCTATTGCAAAGCTATAATAATTAAAACCATATGGTATTTGCATGAAAACAGACACATGGACCAACGGAACAGAAGAGAGAGCCATAAAATAAACCCACCCATATACAGTCAATTAATTTATGACAAAGGACCAGAAAATACACAATTGGAAAAGAACAGTCTCTTCAATAGTGTTAGTTTTATCATAATCTTTGATGCTTAGCAATTGAAATATCACAATTTTTTCAATTATCCTTCTCTATTTTAATAGATTAATAGCAAATCACTTGCTTATTGTATAACCCTCTGTTGTTATTTAGTCGCTAAGTCATGTCCGACATCCTCTAACAAGGCCAAAAAATAAAGTATTACCAAAAAATAAAACACTCCTAAATTTTTACTTAAACTTCCTATAAATTATTAGATATATTTAGCTTTTGAATTCGTTATTAATCCCATGCATGATGTGAAGGATGGCTTTAGTTTTTCCCCAAGTGAACACGTAACCCTAAAATTATACCTTGAATCTTTATATTTCTGATAAGAATTATAACCTTTCTTACAACCTATATTTCCAAACATAATGGGACTGTTTTTCTCTGTTCTACTGATTCTTTTCCTATTCCTAACTCTATCTTAATTACTTTATGAGTCTATCATGAGGCCTCTTTTAATTACTATAGCTCATAGTCCTTGATTTGCTATCTAACAGAACAAGCACTCCATCATTGTTCATTGTTCTTTTTTGCATATTTATTGGCTACTTTTGAGCATCTTATTTTGCAAATAAGCCTTAGAATCAATTTGTTAAATGCCATAGAGAACCTGATTGAAACTGTGATGTGAAAAATTATTGAATGTACATATTAATATGTGACAAATTGATTTCATTAATATTAACCTGAAACATGAGAAGTCTGCATTTATTGAGCTCTCTTAGGTACAGTAACTCCACAGTAATATTTCATAGTTTTATTTATATAGATCTTACACATTATAAGAAATTTATGTTTTTACTTGTTATTGCTATTATAAATAATAGCACTTCTTTTTTATTACATTTGAGAAACTGTTACTGCTTGTATATAAAAAAGCTATTGTATTAGAATGTTAGTTTTATATCAAAGGTTAAAAGCCATATTAGTTGTTGGAAAGGGGTAGGGAAGTAAGGCAGGTGGAGAACCTGGAGAGATCCAGAGAGGACGTAACCAAGGTTAAGATGTTTTATGGAGCTCTGAGAAGGAATTCAGATCCCTCAGCACCCTAGGCTTGGCTAACAGAGTGAAAGGTAGGGGCAAGACAAAGAAATCCCAGAGCTTAGGGAAAGTGACCCTTTGGAACTTTGGAGCACACCAAGGAAATGGCAGCATGACGTGTTTAAGCAGAGAGTGAGCCTTATAGATAGTGTGCCAAGTTTCAACCCTGAGGCTGAAGCATGGCATGGAAGAGGCTAAGCAATTTCAGCTTGTCCCAGTGGTGAATACAGATGTGCTGAGATGCAACCAGTGAAAGAGACGTGCAGTGGGGACCACAGGAGGGCAGAGTCTATAGCCTATAGCTGTGAAGGTCAAGACCATGGCAGGAGCCAGAGGTCTCAGCAGCACATGCCAGCGCACACTCTAGTGGCACCACTGCATCCAGAGAGGATGCAATGGGAGTGGTGCCAGCAACCAGAGGCCAAATCGTGTAAGACACAGGAGTCCTGCAGGACTCAGAGGATTCTGGGCTTGAGAGATGTCACCCTTGCAGCCATGATGGATGCTAAGTTTGCTTCTCGTGCCACATGATACTGTTTATGGAGAAGGACAACATATGGTATGCATTTTCATACTTAAATTATGAATTCACTAAGTAATTTGCTGAAAGAGATCAAATACTAAACTGGCAGATCCTGAGTTACCCTGAAGTAACAAGGTTAAACTTTTCAGAGGAGACAGGGGTACACAGCAAGTGGAATTCAATCATGGGGAAATAAGGTTCTATTTCCATACTTCTACCTGGAGAAGGGAAAGGCTACCCACTCTGGCCTGGAGAATTCCATGGACTGTATTAGTCCATAGGTTCGCAAAGAGCTGGACATGACTGAGCAGCTTTCACTTCACTTCCATACTTCTGAGTCATAATAACTTTTTAAAACCTTTACATGCTTGTATAATTTGTGTGATTATATAGATCCTATTGGACATACAATTTTTGTCCTCTTGATGTGTGTCTCTATATACATACACATTGGGCTACATTCCAGAGTCATGGGGACAAGGCTAAAAGCTCGTAGGTTTGAAGTGAGAAGTCAGTGTGTATTACATAGCAACATTCCTGCATGGAAAGCAAGGACTCTGAAAACAAAACATTCAAAATACGCACTTCATTTAACACTTTGCTTACAGGCAGTCTATTATCTGAGTAGTTTAGAAAGAAAATAATAATCACCAGCTCACTCCACATTTGTACCTATGGATACAATGATAGAAAAGGAAAATGAGAAAGATATTCCCTCAGTGCTTCCCAAGTAAATTATAAAGCCTATCTAAATTCTTACCTAATGTACAAGGAATGATTAAAAGTTGACTTTAAAATTTCAGTTCTGGGTAGTATGGACTAATTACACCCCATCCTGTTTCTTGTATTGACTGCAGCTATAATACCTGGACAGAATACAGTGCAGCAGCAATTTGAGGTCTCTGGAAAGTAAACAATAGCAGGAAGATTGGAAACAAAGACAAGAATTAAAAGGATCAGCGAACCAGTGTTGAGATCATCACATATTCTCTTCTGTGTCCCCTGGACAGAACTCAGAGATACCTGGACATCAGTACAAACTTAGAAGCTCCTAGTTAAGGCCTGAAGAGCAAGAAAAGGGGTTCCAGCAGCAACAAAAATAGCAGCAAGTGGGCAGAAGATTTTCTTTCAGGAAGGTTTTAAATCTAGTATCTTTACTTGTAAAACTACTCACATTTTGTATTTCATATTGGGTGAGCTTTGGTAATTTGTGGGTTTTGAGGAACTATCAAACTTACATACCTAGAGTTTTTCTGTGGGGTCTGTAGTGACATCTCCTCTTTTGTTCCTGATATTGGTAGTTTGTCTTTTTTTTTTTTTTCATGAGTCTTGCTAGAGGTTCATCAATTTTTCTTGATTTTTTCAAAGACCAACTATTCTTTTAATTTTCTGTATCATATATTGGTAAATACAGGAACTTGGATGAATTTGAGTTATTCATGCTGAGTTAAAGTAGCCAGTTTCAAAAGATTACAAACTGTATGACTCAATTTTTGTGACATTCTCAAAAGATACAAACTATATTGACAGAGAATAGATCAGTGGTTGTTAGTTGTTTGGGGAGTGGAGAGTAACTACAAAAGGACCACAAAAGTAAGGTTTTGGGGGAGATGTGTTCTGTATCCTGACTGTGAAGATGGTTGCACAAATCTGTGTGTTAAAAATTCACAGCACTACAGAACAAAACGAAGCCAGTTTTACCGTGTATTCATTTAAAAAGCCAAATTTAAAGTAACTCCTAAGTTTAGAGGAGAAATAAGACTAGTTTAAGAAGTTTCTCAATTTTAAAATTTATAATTAATGACTGTCCAGTTTTTTTAAATCAAATATTGCATTTTCCTAATAGATTTGAGGTCACCGTAAAAGTTAAGTTTGATGATACTTATTTTTAACAAGATTTGGGGGAAATAAGAACTCTCATGTAACATTAGAGGAGTAAATTACTATAAGCTCTTTGGATGGGTATTTATCTCTAAGGAAAGATTAAATGTATATTCTTTTTGATCCAACAATTCTATTTTTAGGAAATTCTAGTACAGATGGACAATATGCAAGAATATACATATAAGCATGTTTACTACAGCATAATTTATAATAGGAAAAGACTATAAACAATGTTGATGTTCATTAATAAGTAAATCACATAGATGTATACAATTAAATATCAGAAAACCATTTTAAAATTTTTGTTTATTCATTTTTTACCTTCTCCACACAGCATGCAGGATCTTAATTCCCTGACCAGGGATAGAACCCAACTTCCCTGCATTGGAAGCTCAGAGTCCTAACCACTGGACCACTAAGGAATTCCTGAAAACCATTTTTTAAAAGAAGTTAATCATCAATCACTCATTTTGATTTAAAAACTCTAAAATTATTAAGACAATGACAAGATGAAGAGTCATGCATAGAGACTGATCTCATTTTTGTTTACAAAAGGCCTTATATAAGTTGGGGGAACTTATATGTAAAGGAAAATTTCCAGAAGGATATACAAATATTGTTAGTTATCTCTTTGAAGTAAGCATGGAGATATAAGGGAGAAGAGAAAGGAAATAGTTTAAACTTTTCTGAACTGCTAGAAAAACCACAAGCATGATACTAGCAAAAAATTATTTTTAAAAATACTAGTAAGATATAATAACGATTTTGTAGAAAGTTTATTCATCAGGAGAGCTGGTCTCCTGACTACTCTGGTAATCCACATAGTCTGAGGGATCTTAATGAGGTCAGGGCAAAGGACTGGAAAGCTGGTTATCACTCATGAGTGAGATGGGAATGGAGTAAATTCTTCATTGAAGGAATTATTCTCTTACTATCTCCTCAAAGGCAGTCAGAATATAAACTGCATATCCACAACCAAAGTAAGATCAAATCAGACAATCCTAAAAGAAATCAAGCCTGAATGGACTTGATGCTTTGAAAGGACTGATGGTGAAGCTGAACCTCCAATACTTTGGCCACCTGATGCGAAGAACTGACTCACTGGAATAGACCCTGGTGCTGGGAAAGATTGAAGGCAAAAGGAAAAGAGGGACGCAGAGGATGAGATAGTTATATAGCATCACTGACTCAATGAACATGAATTTGAGCACACCAGGAATAGTGAAGGACATGGAAGCCTGGTGTGCTGCAGTCCATGAGGTTGCAAAAGTTGAACACAACGAATGAACAACAACCAAAGAGGAAGCTGCCTGGGGTTCTGCAACCAGATCTGTTGATAAATTCATGGATGAGTTCCATGGATTGGTTGGACCCAGTTTTTCCGGGTTAACAGTCTTTATGCCTTAGTTTAAATTTTTTCCTAATTTACATTATAGTGACTGTTTCTAGGACACATGTATAAGAAAACAATAAATTCTTGATACTAAAAGACATCATCAACAACCACAAAACTAGCCTTGTGATCTTGAGAAAAATTACATAATTTTTTGTTTGCTAATGTTCTTAACAATACAACAGAGGACCAGGTAACAGGTAAGACCCTTACCCTTCGGGTAAGAACCTTACTAGTTCCTAGAATCAGTGAGTCACCATGTCTGGTTAGAAACTGAATTTTACACAATTATTTTTCCAAATTCAGATTCTATTTGTCGTTAGATTAAAACCAGCCAGTAGTCATATGTCAATCTTGAAACTATTTTTACAAAACATTATATATTCTGAATTGGTTGTTCAGATTTACTAATTGTAGATACAAAGCTCTTAAGCAGAAAAATATTCACCAATTTAAAATTTTCTCTTCTATTAAGTACTGAAATACATCTTACTTTATAGATGTTATATTTTAAAAATGTGTGTGGCTTAAGGAAACTATTTCATGACGTTTAAGAACCAAAGTCAAAGAACGATTTACTAAAAATAACTTTACTGGAAATTTGCCTAAATATTTTAAAATATATAAAAACAATATTAAAGCTTTAAGGGATAAAGTAGTTAAGGGATAAAAGCCAAGGATCAGCTAGTTTTTTTCAGATAAATTAGTTTATTCTCATTAGCCTACATGTCATTCTATACAGAGCTCCCTGGTACCTGTGTCCTGCTACTTAATCTTGGATGGTTGTCCCAACTCTGTTCCAGCCTCACCTCAAGGGGCTGACTTCTCTGAACTTTCCATGCATTGCTGCCCCTTGCCTGCACCTCACACATCTTTCTTGCCCTCTCCCTGCAGCATCTTTCACCCACAGCAGTTCTGGGTGCTAGCCTGAACAGCCCGGCTGGCTGTGAGTCCTGCACTGATCAGACAGTCTATTCTTGAGAGACAGGAAAAGAAAGGGAAGGGACAGACAGACAGAGGTCTGAGTGAGGACAGAAAAGGGAGAGAGCAGGAGAGTAAAAGGGAAGAGTTAAGGAATTGATATGTTGGTTACTAGTTTGCCATCATAATTCAGTTTCTTCCTTCTCTTACTTAAAAACCTTGCCTCAAATAATTTCTTCATATTTAAAAAAAGAAAAGACTCCCTTGAATGATGACTAGTGACCTAATACATACTAACCTGATCTCTGATGAGAAACTGACTTATCACCCACATTTTAGAGCCCTGGGAAGGTTGACATGAAGGGATAAATGGACTCCAGGGCAGGCAATGAATTTCTGAGGTGCATTTCAGAAGTTCTCCTCTAAACCATGAGTAAAAGCAGGTTGACTACAGCCTAGCACAGGTGACCAGGACAAAACAGCATGCCACCCAGGACCAGCAGGCAACACCCTATTCACAATGCCCCCAAGTGGATGGCCAGATATTCTATGCACTACAGAGATGTCTCCCAAGCCAGCTTTTCCAAGAGCTCTTCGGGGGAGGAGGGGAGGCAGGTCACAACACCAGAGCTTGAAAACATTACTCAGGAAAGGATATTGGGGAGCTTGAGGGGTGGACAAGAATACTTCAATCTTCATTAACGTTATCAGCAAGATTTTAATTTCAAAATACACCTGCCCCTCTTACCCATCCCCCCACAACACTGACTTTCCACTCTGAACCATTTACTACCAAACCCCACAATCAAAGGGGAACTAGGCACCTGTGCCCCTGTTCGACCATGAAACATGAGGGTAAGATGGTGGGGATGGGGAGAGACACAGGCCTCTAGGAATAGTGACCATGGGGAGCACCAAAGCCAGCAAATAAGCGAGGAGAAGTTACACAGCGCTCACAGGGAGGGAGAAGCCTCCCCACCCCCAGATCTTTAACTCCATCCATTTCTTTCCTGGCAAGAGAAACTTCGTAAAGAAACAGAATCTATCATTGGACATTTCATACCAAAAGCGAACCCACAGATTGACACTTACATTTCATTTGCTTGGAGATGGACTTGTTAGGTTCAAGCCAGTGCTGGGGAGAAAAAAAAGCAGAGAGTGTGGGTCAAATGGCTGGACCATGTGATGCATACTTAATAAAAGGAACTTAACAAAGATATTCTTTTTCCAAAGTACAGCCTCGGTTCCCCATAGATATTCCTTGGGGTTCGACCCTCTGAAGATCAACATGAGCAATTGGGCAGTAATAATATCACAGGCAAGTGTATAAATTACAGAGAATTAATACTTTCTGAGTAGTATTTGAGTCATACAGTTGCTAGGAGAGAAGGACAAGGGAGAAAATATGCACTTAAATGGGATGTTCCAGTGGCTCTTGTTGGCTCCTAGGTGATTCTTTGAGCTCCATCGCTCTGGGCAAGCCACAGATGGTTAAAGACTTTGACATCTGTGACCTCTAAGAGTCACAGTCCAGGACCATCCTTTCAAGTTAACAGTGGGGCAAGCCACCATTAGCCCTGTCACACACAGAGGCAGTTCTCCCTTCACAGTAGGGAGGAACAAATTATTTCAAACATCTTATTTCAGAGGCCTGAGGTTGTCAAGAAGAAAAATCAGCTGCAACACAAAACAAAGAAGCCCCAAATCCTGAATAGCTCAGAATCATGTAACCAATAAGTATTTGAAGCAGACACAATGCTGGACCCAGCAATCAGCTCTCTCCACTCCATGAGTGAAGGTCACTTTGACATGCCAACCCCAGGGCAGCCTTTGATGTTACAAAACATGATGCCCTTGAAGCTGCTTAAGGACTATCAGGAAGCATCACTTTATACACCAGAAGTTCAGATAGACAGATGGTAAGAGGGGTGCCACTGAGTATCCATCAAGATGTTGGGGAGTCCTCACTTATGGGGCACCCTCTCTCACTAGATACTGGAGACAAAAGAAGAGGAGGAAACTTACCATCAGTCAAGCACTTACACCTCAGTTTATCTCATTTGCAGGATCCAGTAAGCCTCAGGATTCTGTATTATCCCTATTGTTTGATGTAAATACATAGCCATGAAGTTGAATTAGGAGCTAGTATTGTTGAGGGCTCACTAAGTGCCAGAGTTTCTATGAGCCATCACTACTACCCCATTTACAGACAAGAAATCTGGAGCCTGGGATGTTAAAGAACTTGCCAAAGAAATGGCAAAGTGAAGAAATGGTGACGCCAGCTTTCAGTGCAATTCTAGTGCAGAGGCCCTTTACCTTGGGCTTGTGGCTTCCCCACTGGCCAGTTCATTCTAAAATGTATTATTCTCCTCGGTGAACACCCCCTACCTTCCTAGGAACTAGAGAATTGAGTGTCCAGTCAGCAGATTCCAGTCTAGGGTTTCAGATCTTTGCACTCTTTAAAGAAAAATGGGGTCTCCTGGCTATTTAAATCTAATTCTTCTAAATGAAGAATCTGCCAGAAAACCGTGCATTTATCCCTGACCTGTTGCACAATCAAACTAATATAGCAAATTTCTTTGTTTCTGGCCAGAATTCCACCAACTTATGTTGGAAACCCTGGTTAACTCCTTTTTCCCTTATATTTTTGTGGTAAAATATACATAACATCTGGTCCCATCACTTCATGGCAAATAGATGGGGAAACAATGGAAACAGTGAGAGACTTTATTTTCTTGTGCTCCAAAATCACTGCAGATGGTAACTGCGTCCATGAAATTAAAAGATGCTTGCTCCTTGAAAGAAAAGCTATGACCAGCCTAGACAGCATATTAAAAAGCAGAGACATTGCTTTGCCAACAAACATCCATCTAGTCAAAGCTATGGTTTTTCCAGTAGTCACATATGGATGTGAGAGCCAGACTATAAAGAAAGTTGAGCACCAAAGAATTGATGCTTTTGAACTGTGGTGTTGGAGAAGACTCTTTAGAGTCTCCTGTACTGCAAGGAGATCCAATCAGTCCATCCTAAAGGAAATCAGTCCTGAATATCCATTGGAAGGATGCTGAAGCTGAAACTCCAATACTTTCACCACCTTATGTGAAGAACCGACTCATTGGGACCCTGACGCTGGGAAAGACTGAAGGCAGGAGGAGAAGGGATGACAGAGGATGAGATGGTTGGATGGCATCACTGACTTGATGGACATGAGTTTGAGTAAACCCTGGGAGTTGGTGATGAGCAGGGAAGCCTGGCGTGCTGCAGTCCATGGGATCGCAAAGAGTCGGACATGACTGAGTGACTGAACTGAACTGATACCTAACATGGGCCTTCCCAGATGGTACTAGTGGTAAAGAATATGCCTGCCAGTATGGGAGACATAAGAGATGTGGGTTCAATCCCTGGATCAGGAAGATCCCCCTGGAGGAGGGTATGGCAACCCACTCCAGTATTCTTCCTGGAGAAACCCAACAAAGGAGCCTGGTGGGCTACAGTCCATAGGGTCAAAGAGTCAGTCATGACTGAATCAAGTCAGCATGCACGCACGCATACATAACATAAAATTCACCAACTTAACCATTTTAAGTGTACAGTTTGGCGTATTAAACACATTTATAATGGTGTGCTACCATCACCACCATCCATCTCTAGAACTCTTCACCTTGTAAAATTTAAATTACCTATTAAACATTAACTTTCATTTCCCCCTTTCTCCCAGACCTTGGAAACCACCACTGTACTTTTGGTTATCTCCTTCTAATCAGAAATTATGCTTGGACTTTACACAGTTAAAATTGAACAATGAGAAAGGTATTGATTACACCACTTACCAGCTACAAAATGTTTACTTTCTGTCTCTATTTTACAACTATAAAATGAGATCAGTAATTGTACCTACCTTGTAAGGTTGTTGTGAAGATTTTAAAAATTAATAAATGTAAGTTGCTTAAACAGTGCTTGTCATGTGAAAAATATTCAGTGAATGCTTGTTTGCTGATATTGTCATTGCTATTTAATAAGTACAGTTTAATTGGGAGACCACATTTTTCAATATATGGGACACATGAAAAGAATAATAAAAGGGGCCTTTGGTGATTTTAGAACTAAGGCACGAAAACAGATAATAGCAGCCTGAGATCAATACCTACTGCTATTGTTTCACAGAGGAGGATAGCCAGTCATTTTGTCAACAGAGTCTGAAATGTAAATAAGCTATCCAAATGCTCCTTGCCTGGCATTCTTTAAACTCCATAGCCCTTCTCTGCCTAATTTCAACCTATCTTCCCACCTTCTCGCTGCCCCCAGGCATGACAGGCAAATTTCATTTTGTGTGCTCACAAAAGTTGATGGTAATCTCCCAGGGTTGTGAGGAGAACTCAAGATTGGGTGAAGGTTTGGGGAGAATGAATGTCATGATGGATTGGTTATGTCTGCCATTCATGATGGATTGGCTATGTCTCCCATGGAAGGGGAGGGAACATTTAAGGCATGCCTGCGAGGTATTTACCATCTGTGCTCTACATAAATTATTTACTATAAATGATCTGGCCTTCTCATTGTCCTACATAATATGTCCAGCAGTTTCTGATCAGCTCTTATCTTCCTCTTCCTCTCAGCCTACTCATATCCTGCCCTTGTTTCTCAATTACCTTTGTCTAAAATTTAACTACTACATACATTTCCAAAACAACTATTCTTCCCCAATGGGATAGTCATAGGATATAGAGTTATAAGAAAAATAAGCTGGAAGTAATCATGCTTTAAAGAATTTTAGGGAATCATTTCTTCAAAGAGGGTCATGCTCAATTTATTGGTATGCACTGAATTTCAAAGGCTTCCATGATGACTCATGGTAAAGAATCTATCCCTAGATCTGGAGACCTGGGTTTGATCCCTGGATCGGGAAGATCCCCTGGAGAAGGGAATGGCTCCCCACTCTAGTATTCTTGCCTGGAGAAGTCCATGGATAGAGGATCCTGCTGGGCTACAGTCCATGGGATCACAGAGTCAGATACAACTGAGTGACTAATGCTTTCACTAAAATTTAAAAACCTGACTGGCCTATGGCCTAGCAATTCCTTTACCCTAATTTGGCCATGTGAATGAAGAGGAATGAAACAAGGATTTTCACTGCAATATTATATAAAATTACAAAATATTAGAAATAACATTAATGGCCATAATCAGGAAAATGGGTAAATAAAATCTGGGAGATTCTGTGGCAGTCTTTTCTAGGAAGTAGATCTTTATGTGCAACATGGTTGAATCCCCAAGGCAAAGTGTAGGATGAAAAAAGTGAACTGCAAAATTTATAACCATGACCACAGTTAGTTCCCAAATTGTGCACAGGGAAGCACAGCCACAGTAGACATCTGCGGGACTCCGTGCAAACCCTGAGCTCAAGGAGGTCCACAGTCCCAATATTAGCACACACTGAATTCCTTTTAACGTCATACTGTTTCAAAATTTGGGTTTCCCACGGTTGCTGTGATTAAAAAAAGAAGAAGAAGAAGAAGTTCTCTGCAAATCAGAAATTTGGTGTGGAACAGGCAATGAGTGTGGCAGTGTCTGATCTGATCCCAGGGTTTGAGAGCCATGAAGTGTCCAATAGGCACATACAGTTAGTAGGTAATTATGGTTAAGAATGAACTGGATACTATTTTCATGTGTGTAATATTTTGAATGGCTGCTAAGGCTATAATGGCTATGTTAGGACATAAATACTTATTAAGTTCTTTGGATCTAATTCTCACTAGATGGAACTGTTAAATATTCTTTTGACCTAGAGCACCATGAAATAATTACTAAGATACTGAAAGAGCCATAAACCAAGACAATTTGAGACCCTCTGAACTATGGTTGGAGAAGGCAATGGCACCCCACTCCAGTATTCTTGCCTGGAAAATCCCATGGACAGAGGAGCCTGGTGGGCTGCCGTCTATGGGGTTGCACAGAGTCGGACACGACTGAAGCGACTTAGCAGCAGCAGCAGCTGAACTATGGTATCATATGATTAAATGTGTTTTCTTTTTTAAATAAAAAGTACAAAACAGTACCATATATTTTCAAAGAAGACTTAACAAGCATCTAAATGTATTTTTAAACATCTGAAGTGATACTAAACTGACCCAGTGAGGTGGGTTACAGGGAGAGAACAGGAATTTAAGGTTGCTAGTCAAAGAAAACCATGAAACCACAACTTCCATTTTATCTGTGATACTTTAACTTCAATTGTCACGTGCATTTGTACAGTACATGACTGTTTAAAAATCAGTTGAAAAGAAATAGCTAAACTCCATCATGAAAATGGCTCACAGTAAAGAATTCGCCTGCAATGCAGGAGACTTGCTGGAGATATGGGTTCGATTCCTGGATTGGGAAGATCCCCTGGAGAAGGAAATGGCAACCCTCCCCAGTATTCTCTCCTGGAGAATCCCATGCACAAAGGAACCTGGAGGGCTACAGTCTATAGGGTTGCAAAGAGTCAGACAAGACTGAACATCCAAATAACATCATCCAAAGAATAAAAGTGGATTTCATGTAGGTTAGACTCAAGAGGAAGAATCCATACATAACAGGCCAATGCCAAATCTAGCCAGGCACCCAGGGTTGACTCAGGAGCCAGAAGGCCTGGATTCAGAAGCCAGCTCTGCCACTTACTAGTGAGTGCTGTGACCTCCATCAGGTTCCTCTGTTTCCTCAGTTATAGCATCATATGAGGTTTAAGTGGGTTAACTCACTTAGAAGCTCTAAGAACAGAGCTTGAATCATAGTGAAGGCTGAATAAACACCAGCTGTTCCCTCTGATCTTCCTCCCGTTCACTGAGAGATATTCTTAAGTTGGTGACATGGGCCCTCTCAGTGAGACCATATTTGTCACTCTCTTCTTCTCTCCCTCCCCACCCCACCTGCCTTCTGTGCTACATGAACAGATAATTCACTTTCATTTTTTCATTCTTCCTTTTAGAGGTAGGAGTTGAACAATGAAATAGTCTGTACTATACCAACACCTCCTGCTGAGATTGCATGTACAGATGGATTACACGCCCATGAGAAAATAACAACCATGTTGTGGTGTGCTTGGTAATTAGATGTAAGGCTTAGAACATTTATCACATTGCTATTTTCCCTTCAATTGCTATTTGGAATATATGTGATCTTTTAAAGTCTGTTTCCTTGCTGAAAACTGATATTCCTAGAGAGAGGAAGCAACGAAAACCTGCCAACCAAATATCTGAATTTGTGGCTGAAAGCTTCATTTCCTCGAATCTTATTTAGAATAAAAATTTCAAAGACTAAGGAATGTAATACCCAATCATTGATTCTACTTACTGAGCTTCAACAGAAAGATGAAACAGAGGAGGCATCCTTAGCATGATTTGAAGGTATTAGGAAGATGTCTGCAGGAAGAGTGTCTGAAGGCTCAGACCAGGTTCCCTTTTCCTTTAGTTATACAACAGTTAACTTTTTTTTTTTTTTTTTAAAGAAGGCTGCCCTCAGGTTACTGGAATCCATTGCAGACCAGTCCATCCTAAAGGAAATAAACCCTGAATATTCATTGGAAGGACTGATGCTGAAGCTTCAGTGCTTTGGCCACTTGATGCAAAGAGCTGACTCATTGGAAAAGACCCTGATGCTAGGAAAGATTGAAGGCATGATGAGAAGGGGGCAACAGAGGATGAGATGGTTGGATGGCATCACTGACTCAATGGACATGAGTCTGAGAAAACTCCAGGAGATGGTGAAGGATGGGGAAGCCTGGCATGCTGCTGTTCATGGGGTCACAAAGAGTTAGACACAACTGAGAATCTGAACAACAACAACTAAGGGACAGATGTGGGAGGTTAAATACTCCCTCTTCCCTTGGCCATGACCTACACTCTTCCTGAACTCCTCTGTGGAACTGAGCCCAAGTTACTCTCTCTCTGTACTGCCTAACATCGTACCCTGGCACACCCTCCTTCTCTTAATGTCCCAATCCCCTACTCCCCTACAAGTCTCCTTCTGGGAACATTTCCTAATAAAACTGGAATTTTTATCTCAGGATTTGCTTTCTCGGAACTGAACCTAAGACAGCCTCCTTAACTTTCCACCCAAAACTGCCCTCCATGGTATTTGAAATTCTTCTACTCAAGAAGAATTCTCAAATTCTTTTATTCCTTTTGCCTTAGACTTGAGCCCTAGTAGCCTGCAAGTTCCCTGTGAAGGGTTCCAATTCAGCACTGGTTTCAGCATTGAAAATCTGACCACATTTCAAGCCAGTTCTTATCTCTGGGTTGGGGGTAGCAGATTTCAGAACCTCTAAGGTTCCTTTAGGTCTTACATTTCATATACTATGAATTGAAGCAGATGAGAATGTTGCCGACAAATATTTCTTTCTTTTTAATTTTGCTGCTGCATTTAGCTCTAAAAGATAATTTTTCTCTTTCTCATCATAGAAATGGTACATTTCTTTCATACTCTCTAATTCTGGCAAATATGGAGAAAAAGATGGCAGAAATGAGTTGGTGATTTATGACTGAGTAGACTGATTTTCAAATTGGTAGATTTTTTTAAAAGCTACCAAAAGTAAACAATGTAAAAGTTAGCGATCTTCAAGGCTGGGCTTCTGTTGAAACTGACCTAGCTTATGATTACAGAATAAATTACACACCTCTCTCTTATCTTTCTCAAAACCCTTGGTTCTCTACACAAAACTAATCTATAGACTAGAGAAATGTGTTAAGTAACCAATGGGGCTTTAAACAATAATGAATAGACCTTCCCAAACAGGAGATTGTTTTTCTCCTCAATAGTAACCAAATCTGATCTGAAAAGGTGGCCTGATTCTCACGTCCCACCTGGACAAAGCCCCAGAGTAATTCAGCCCCTGCATTAGCTAGCCAATTTATGCTATTTCTAAGCCCTTTGCTGGGGAAAAAAAGAATGCCATCAAAATGAAGGCAGCCTTAACAGTGTCCTGGATAAGAAAGTTAGCCTAGGCCTTAGTCATTTCACTCCTGGTAACAATGACTTCCACTCCAGTTTCAATAAAATCTACAGCAACAAAAACATCTGTAGATCAGGTATTCTCAGAAGTTATTGTCCTTTTGTAAGCCAATCTATGTAAGAAAGCCTCCATGGCTTTGGAATAGTGTTTTTTCACTCCTTCAGCCATAACTGCGTTTGCTTTCTAGGTTCCTAGGGATGAGCAAAACAGAAGTAACTGCCAAGAGAAGAAACACTGTAGGAGCAGGAGAGCAAAAGCACCTTTTTTTACATAAAGAACCAGATTGTAATTATTTTAAGCTTTGTGATCCATATGGTCTCTGTCAGGACTCCAACTCTGCCATTGGAACATAAAAGCAGCCACAGACAATACAGAAATGAATAGAAGTAGCTGTGTTCCAACAAAACTTTATTTATAAAAACAGATGAGTGTCATCCTGACCCTTGCATGCCAACCTCAAGAAATCCATAGTGTATGAGAAAAAAACTAATAGTGGTCTGAAAATACAATAGAGTTTGTAAAAAAAAAAAAAAGTTTATTGATGTGCATTTTAAAGTACATTAAAATACCAAAATGCAATCATTAAGGAAATTATGGGCTTCGTTCATGCTTGTTACAATGGATTTTACCATTATCAGTACCCAGTTACATACTGTGGAACATTTGCTGTCATGTCATATAAATTTAACAATACTATCACCAAACTTTTCTAAAGTTCAAAGCTCTCCTAGTTGCCAGACTCATGGATCTTTTCAAACTCTTTAAAGCATGGAAGAGTAAAAGGATAAGTTCTATATGTTGATAACTTGGAATAATGCATTTAAACAACAACCCTATGGCACAGTTGCTTTTAGGATCCTCATTAAACAAGTAAAGAAACTGAGGCACAGGCTGTCAAAGTCATACAAACAGCAGATGGCAGGGACAGGATTTGACCCAGCCTTCCTGGGGCCAAATCTCTTAGCATTTGAGCAATAATTGCAGTTCATTCCTTTTTATGAATTCTGTAACTACCCATGCTTCTAAAATGTCTCTCTCTCTCTCTCTCTCTCCCCTCCTTCTATTCTTTCTTCTCTGTATGTTCCTGGTCAGTCTTCATTGCAGGTTTCTCCTTCTGGACCATCCTTTAAAATATGGACATTTATTCAGCTTTCAGATTCTCCTCTCAACTTATACTCTCTCCCTTAACACTGCAATCTATTCTTCAGGGCTTTAAAATAGTGAGGAGCTCATTGACTCCCAAAATCTCCATCTGTAACCTAAATTTCTTTAAAATTTTAGATCCATTTCATTTTAGGGCCTAAGATTCAGATTTATATTTTCTTTTTTTAAGTTAATCTCAGCATTAATTTATTATAAAGTTTAATTATAACATATTTTAGATAAATGATGGGGTATCCTTTTCTCTAGTTGGAATTCATCTTATTATATGGAGCTCTAAGTCTCATTCATATTTTAATCCCACATAGTTAACAGCTGCAATTCTCTTAGTCTCTGATCTTCTTTGACTCCCAGCCTAAAGGTTTTCCTGTCCTACATGTTAGTAGTAATTCATCTTTGCCCTTCATAGTACTTAACAAACTTGCTATTTTAATTCAGTGATGACAACACTTGTTTACTGTCTATCTCTGATCATTAAACTCTCAGAAAATGGAGATCATCAGACACTGATGTCCAAAACTGTTTCATTTCAGAGTGTAATCTGGTCCCTTTACCTCTGCTGACCATATTAAAACCTTTTAACACTCAATGCTTAGACAGATATGCAATACAGGAGCAAAGAAATTCCACAGAAGTGACTAAACAAATTTCCATTAGGCTGAGGCATTGCTTAGATTAATTCAAAACCAGATTTGATATCATTTCAGTTCAATTCAGTTCAGTCACTCAGTTGTGTACAACTCTTTGCAACCCCATGAAATGCAGCACGCCAGGCCTCCCTGTCCATCATCAACTCCCGGAGTTTTCCCAAACTCATATCCACTGAGTCGGTGATGCCATCCAGCCATCTCTTCCTCTGTCGTCCCCTTCTCCTCCCACCTCAATCTTTCCTAATATCAGGGTCTTTTGAAATAAGTCAGCTGTTTGCATCAGGTGGCCAAAGTATTGGGTTTCAACTTCATCATCAGTCCTTCCAATGAACATTCAGGACTGGTTTCCTTTAGGATGGACTGTTTGGATCTCAGTGCAGTCCAAGGTTCTCTAGAGTCTTCTCCAACATCACAGTTCAAAAGCATCAATTCTTCTGTGTTCAGCTTTCTTTATAGTCCAACGTTCACATACATACATGAATACTAGAAAACTGCAAACCTCTCTGCCTCAACAGCTCATAGTCATCCCAACTCAACATGTCCAAAACTTATCAATCCAATGTTTTTGTACAGTTATTTGGTAAATGGTTCCACTTGTACTTGGAACCTATGTAAGAAGTCCAAACACTCTGCTAGAAAAGCCATGTGGAAAGGCCCTGAAAACACATGCAGAGGAAGGGAGTCCCCAAGCCCCACCTTCTAGTCACCCCCACTGAAGCACCAGGCACATGAATGAAGAGTGACACACTTGGACACACTCAGACCATACCAGCCACCGGCTGAGTGAGCCCAGACAACCCCATGCAGAGCAGAATTATCCAGTTGAACCCTAATCAAATTCCTGACCCACAAAATCCTGAAATTTAATAAAACTGTGTTGTTTTAAATCAGCAAGTTTTGAAGAGAGTTGTTACATAGCAATAGATCACTAGAACTCTTGCTCCTTGTTATGGACCTACCCATTATACTCACATGCTGCAACCCTAACCCCAATGTGATGATTCTGGAGGTAAGTCCTTTGGGAAGTAATAAGGTTCAAAAGAAGTCATGAGAGTACACCCCACACGACTGGATTAGTGTCCTTATAAGACAACAAAGAAAGACCAGAACTCTCTTGAGCCCTCCTACTCCACTCCACCATGTGAGGACATAGGAGAAGGCAGCTGTCTGCCAACCAGAAAGACAGTTCTCACCAGGAAACAAACCCATCAGTACCATGATCTTGGACTATCCAGCCTCTTAAAACTATGAGAAATAAATGTCCTGCTTAAGCACCTGGTCTATGGTGTTTTCTTGCAGCGGTCCAAGACGCCTAAGACATTCTCATCATTACCTCCATCCATATATAATTACAATTGAACTTTGAAAGATATCTATCTGCTGGAGCATAAATGAAGAAGAAATATGTCTGCTTCAAATTCTCATTTCCTAATCTATACTGTTTTTAATCTAAGTTGTACACTATGCTCACACTTACATTCCAGTCTCTTCTCAGCTGAACTTAAAAACTGCCTTTAATATTATTTCCAAACCTGCTTGTGTACATTCAGCTCTGAATGTCTTGCCACTGGAAGTCTCTAGTGAGTGATTTTCTTTATAATAATGGTACTTAAATCTTATTTCCCAAATTAATTTCTATCTTCATCTGAACCAAACCCAGGAGGTTCCCACTACAAAGGAGAAAAACTGTCCTACATTGGATATCTTCGCATTTTTTCTAACTCAAACAGATATAAAATGGTATTTCCCAGCCCTATTTATTTTTTTGTCTGCTTTTTAAAAAATTTCAAGTGTACAACATAGTGATTCAATAATTTTATGCACTAAAAAATATCACCATGGTAGGTCTGGTTACCATGTGTCACCATACAAACTTATGACAATGTTATTAACTATAGTCCCCATACTGTACATTATATTCCCATAGTTTATTTTATAACCAGAAGTTTGTATCTCTTAATCTCCCTTATTTATTTCACTCATCCTCCCACCCTCTCCTCTCCAGCAAACACTAGTTCCTTCTCTGTATCTATGGGTCTGTTTTGGTTTTGTTTTTTAGATTCTACAATAAGTGAGATCAAGTTCTATTTGTCTTCCTCTGACTAATTTCATTTAACTTAATACCTTTTAGATCCATCCATATTATTGCAAATGACAAGATTTCATTTTTAAATTATATATATATATAATTATATACACAATATTGTGTATATACATAAATATATAAAATTTAAAATTATATATTATATATATTTATATATATATAAGAGAGTTCCAGAAAAACACCTATTTCTGCTTTATTGACTATGCCAAAGCCTTTGACTGTGTGGATCACGAGAAACTGTGGAAAATTCTGAAAGAGATAGGAATACCAGACCACTTGACCAGCCTCTTGAGAAATCTGTATGCAGGTCAGGAAGCAGTGGTTAGAACTGGACATGGAACAACAGACTGGTTCCAAATAGGAAAAGGAGTACGTCAAGGCTGTATATTGTCACCCTGCTTATTTAACTTCTATGCAGAGTACATCATGAGAAACGCTGGACTGGAAGAAACACAAGCTGGAATGAAGATTGCCGGGAGAAATATCAGTCACCTCAGATATGCAGATGACACCACCCTTATGGCAGAAAGTGAGGAGGAGCTAAAAAGCCTCTTGATGAAAGTGAAAGAGGAGAGTGAAAAAGTTGGCTTAAAGCTCAACATTCAGAAAACGAAGTTCATGGCATCCGGTCCCATCACTTCATGGGAAATACATGGGGAAACAGTGGAAACAGTGTCAGACTTCATTTTTTGGGGCTCCAAAATCACTGCAGATGGTGACTGCAGCCATGAAATTAAAAGACGCTTACTCCTTGGAAGAAAAGTTATGACCAACCTAGATAGCATATTCAAAAGCAGAGACATTACTTTGCCGACTAAGGTCCATCTAGTCAAGGCTATGGTTTTTCCAGTCGTCACGTATGGATGTGAGAGTTGGACTGTGAAGAAGGCTGAGGGCCAAAGAATTGATGCTTTTGAACTGTGGTGCTGGAGAAGACTCTTGAGAGTCCCTTGGACTGCAAGGAGAGCCAACCAGTCCATTCTGAAGGAGATCAACCTGGGATTTCTTTGGAAGGAATGATGCTGAAGCTGAAACTCCAGTACTTTGGCCACCTCATGCGAAGTGTTGACTCATTGGAAAAGACTTTGATGCTGGGGGAGATTGGGGATAGGAGGAGAAGGGGACAACAGAGGATGAGATGGCTGGATGGCATCACTGACTCAATGGACATGAATCTGAGTGAACTCTGGGAGTTGGTGATGGACAGGGAGGCCTGGCGTGCTGCAATTCATGGGGTCGCAAAGAGTCAGACACAACTGAGCGACTGAACTGAACTGATATATATATATATATATATATATATATATAATCACATCTTTATCCATTCATCTGTTGGTGGACACTTAGGTTGCTTTCATATCTTAGCTTCTGTAAATAGTGCTTCAGTGAACACTGGAGTATATATATCTTTTCAAATCAGTATTTTTGTTTTCTTTAAGTAAATATCCACAAGTGAAACTGCTGAATCATATGGCAATCTCACTTTTAACTTTTTGAGGAATCTCTTGTGTTTTCCACAGTGGCTGTACCGATAAACATCTCCACCAACAGTGCATGAGATTCCCTTTTTCCATATCCCCATCAACACTTTGTGTTTGTTATCTTTTTTATTACAGTCATTTCGACAGATGTGAGGTGATGTCTCACTGTGGTTTCAATTTGCATTTCTCTGATAATTAATGATTTTGAGTAGCTTTTCACGTGTCTGTTGGCCATCTGTATGTATTCCTTGGAAAAATGTCTATTTAGGTCCTCTGCTCACTTTTTAATCTGGTTTGTTTTTCTGATGTTGAGCTGTATGAGTTCTTTGTTTATCTTGGGTATTATCTCCTTATTGGATATCTTTGCAAACATATGCTCCAATTCAGTAGGCTGCATTTCATTGACAGTTTACTTCACTGTGCAAAATTTTTTTAATTTAATACAATCCATTTTGTTTATTTTTGCTTTTGTTTCCCTTGACTGAGGAGATAGATCCAAAAAATACTGCTAAGACTGATGCCAAAGAGGAGTTTTATAGTTCCAGGTCTTATTACATTTAAGTCTTTAATCCATTTTGAATTTATTTTTGTGTATGGTGTGAAAAAGTAGGACAGTTTGATTCCTTTGCATGTAGCTGTCTAATTTTTCCATCACCATTTATTGAAGAGTCTATATTTTACCCATTGTATATGATTGCCTCATTTGTTATAGATTAGTTTACCATATAAATGTGGGTTTATTTCTGGGATCTCCAATCTGTTCCATTGATCTATGTGTCTGTTTTCATGTCAGTACCATACTGTTTTGATTATTATAGCTTTATAATATAACTTGAAATGAGAGCATGATATCTCCAGCTTTGTTCTTTCTTGCAATTATTTTAGCTATTCAGGGTCTTTTGATTCTATACAAATTTTAAAATTATTTGTTCTAATTCTGTATAAAATATAATTGGTTTTTTGATAGAGATTGTGCTGAATCTGTAGATTACCTTGGGAAGAATGGTCATTTTAACAATGTCAGTTCTTCTAATCCATGATAACCCTATAACTTGCCATTTGTTTGTGTTGTCATCAATTTCTTTTATCGATGTCTTATAGTTTTCTGAGTGTAGGAATTTTAGCTTTTAATTTTTTCTCTGTATTTAATACTTTTCAATGCAATTATAAATGGGATTGTTTTATTAATTTCTCTGATAGTTTATTGTTAGTATAAAATAACACACCAGATTTCTGTATGTTAATTTCATATCCTCCAATTTTAAAGAATTCATTTATTAGTTCTAATAGTTTTTTCATGGTGACTTTGGGATTCTCTATATATAGTATCATGTCATCTGCATTCAGTGACATTTTTCTTCTTCCTTACCATTTTTCTTTTCTTTTATTTCTTTTTCTTGTCTAACTGGTTTGCTTAGGACTTGAATAAAAGTGGTGAGACTGATTATCCATGTGTTGTTCCTACCCTTAAAGAAAAAGTGTTCAGTTTTTCACTGCTGAGTACAATGTTAGCTATGGGCTTGTCATATATGGCTTTTATTATGTAAAGTATGTTTTCAATATACCCACTTTGTTAAGAGTTTTTATCATAAATAGAATTGAACTTTTATCAAAGTTTTTTCTGCATCTATTAGGATGATCATATAATTTTTATTATTCAATTTATTAGTGTGATGTATCACAATGGTTTACAGATATTGAAAAATCCTTGCATGCCTGGCATAAATCCCACTTGATTGTGGTACATGATCCTTTTAATGTATTGTTGAATTTGGTTGCTAGTATTTTGTTGAGGATTTTTGCATCTGTGTTCATCAGTGATACTGGCCTGTAATTTTCTTTTTTTCTGGTGACTTTATCTGGTTTTGGTATCAGGGTGATGCTGGCCTCATAGAATAAGTTCAGAAGCATTCCTTCCTCCTCAATTTCTTGAAATAGTTTGAGAAGAATAAGTATTAAATGCTTTGTAGAATTCTCCTGAGAAGCCATCTGGTCCTGGACTTTTATTTGTTGGGAGGTTTTTCTTAATTACTGATTCATTTTCATTATTGATAATTGGTCTGTTCATATTTTCTATTTCATACTGATTCAGTGTTGGAAAATTGCACATTTCTAAGAATTTATGCATTATTCAGGTTGTACATTTTGTTGGCATATAATTGGTCTTCAGTTTCGTTCAGTCACTCAGTTGTGTCCAACTCTTTCCTTGTTTGTTTTTTTTTTTTTTTTTTGGCATCTTCACATGGGTAATGTTCACTTTATTTTTTTTACATTAATTCAAAGTATATTTTTTTTAATTTTAAAATCTTTAATTCTTACATGCATTCCCAAACATGAACCCTCCTCCCACCTCCCTCCCCACAACATCTCTCTTCCAACCCCATGAAATGCAGCACACCAGGCCTCCCTGTCCATCACCAACTGCAGGAGTCTACCCGAACCCATGTCCAGTGAGTCAGTGATGCCATCCAACCATCTCATCCTCTGTTGTCCCCGTCTCCTCCTGCCCTCAATCTTTCCCAGCTTCAGAGTGTTTTCCAATGAGTCAGCTCTTCCCATCGGGTGGCCAAAGTATTGGCGTTTCAGTTTCAGCATTGGTCCTTCCAATGAACACCAGGACTGATCCCCTTTAGGATGGACTGGTTGGATCTCCTTGCAGCCCAAGGGACTCTCAAGAGTCTTCTCCAACACCACAGTTCAAAAGCATCAATTCTTTGGCACTCAGCTTTCTTTATAGTCCAACGTTCACATCCATACATGACCCCTGAAAAACCATACCCTTGAGTAGATGGATGTTTGTTGACAAAGTAATGTCTCTGCTTTTTAATATGCTGTCTAGGTTGGTCATAACGTTCCTTCCAAGGAGTAAGCGTCTTATAATTTCATGGCTCCAGTCACCATCTGCAGTGATTTTGGAGCCCCCAAAAATAAAGTCAGCCACTGTTTCTGCATCTATTTGCCATGAAGTGATGGGACCGGATGCCATGATCTTTGTTTTCTGAATGTTGAGCTTTAAACCAACCTTTTCACTTTCCTCTTTCACTTTCATCAAGAGGCTTTTTAGTTCTTCTTCACTTTCTGCCATAAGGGTGGTATCATCTGCATATCTGAGGTTATTGGTATTTCTTCCAGCAGTCTTGATTCCAACTTGTGCTTCATCCAGCCCAGCGTTTCTCATGATATACTCTGCATATAAGTTAAATAAGCAAGGTGACAATATACAGCCTTGACGTACTCCTTTCCCTCTTTGGAACCATTTGTAGGGAACAAGGTATAAGGAAGGTTGAGAAGTGCTTGCAAACGAGACTCTCAACCAGGGCTGAACATTCTTGCAAACGAGATGTTCAGCTAAGAATCCTCTGTTTGTTCCCGTGGGAAAAGAACATTTCTTGCACACAAGGATGTTTCTCTGATTCCTCAAAAGGAACAGACCCAGGGACAAAACGGATTCTAAGTTGATAAGGAAGTTCCCCAAAACAAAGTCTTAGCTGCAGTAAATAAGCCAAGGTAAAGGTTATCTCGCCCTACGCCTGCGCACTGTATAGTCGCTGAATTATGGTGTTTGGCAACTTGCCCTGTAGATTGTTGTGCAAGGGATATAAAATAAAGCAGCTGTAAGAAGCGAGTGTTAAAATACAAAGATTCAAACCACTCTGCAGTGTTGGTGTTTCATTCCGTCGCCAGCATCTGGCGCCCAGCGTGGGGCACGAAGGAACCGAAAGGGTGAGCACCCTGGGGCAAAATGCTGAAAGGGGGACTTTCGGGGAAATAGAGAAAAAGAGAAGAGAAAAAAAAAATCTGAAAGGGTGAGCACCCCGGAGCGAAACGCTGAAAGGGGGACTGTCGAGAAAAAGAAAATGACGGGAATTCCCCGTCTTTAAAGTCACAATATATGGAGCTGGTTAAGGGGCTCCTGCATTCTATAGGAATTAAAACGTCTGCTCACCGCTTGAGTGAGTTGTTCTGCCTTATAGAGCAGCATTGCTATTGGTTTCAATATCAAACAGAAGTACAGCTGAATTTGAAGGAATGGAAAGTGGTGCAGGAGTTAAGAAGGCAGCATCAAAAAGGAAATGTGATTCCTTTAAGGCTGTGGACTCTATGTAGCGCTAAAACGCAGGCTTTAAAATTAATGGCTGCTGATAGTGAGGCCACCTCATGTTATCTTGAGGAGAGGGCTTCACCTCGGCCTCCGCCCAAACCTCCGGATGATAGTATAAATTCATCCACTGAGACAGATAGAGATGTGAGTTCTGGGGAGGATTCAAATTCCGTAGAGGCAATGACTACTGCCTTTCGGAAGGTTTTATCAAATAAAAAACAAACTTCCGAGGCTGTTAACCCTTCTGCACCACCTTACGCATCCCTATTTCCAGTAGCTGCCGACAAGGCTGAGGTAGGAAGAGAGAGTCAATGGTTTTGGAAGTACGGGACAAAGTATATTTTGGGAAATGCTTATTAATGACTCTCGTCCTTTAATGTCACTGATTATTGAAGATAAACAGTTTGAAGGATTAGTGGATACAGGAGCAGGTGTTTCGGTTATTTCTCTCCAGCAGTGGCCTAATGATTGGAAAAAAGAAAAAATTCCTTTTGTTTTAACAGGCTTAGGATCTATAGCAGATGTGTGGAAAAGCGCTCAACCTTTGTCGTGCCAATTGTCTAATGGAAAGAAAGTATTTATTTCTTTTTACATTGTTAATATACCTATTACTATCTGGAGAAGGGATCTTTTATTTTCTTTAGGAACAACGCTCACCATCTTGTTGGAAAACTTGTAGCCACTGCTGATTCCTCGAGCTCTCCCATTGAAATGGTTAACTGATGTCCCTAAATGGGTTGAGCAGTGGCCGCTTCCAAAAGTGAAGCTCGAGGCTTTAGAACAATTAGTAGAAGAACAGCTTCAATCTGGCCATATTGAATCTTCCACGTCTCCTTGGAATTCTCCTGTTTTTGTCATTAAGAATAAATCTGGTAAATGGAAAATGTTGACTGATTTAAGGGAAGTTAACAAATGTATAGAACCTATGGGAGCTTTGCAATTAGGTCTCCCTTCTCCTGCTTTGATTCCACAGAATTGGTCTTTGATGGTTTTAGATTTGAAGGATTGTTTTTTTTAATATTCCTTTGCAAATAAAAGATAGAAATAAATTTGCTTTTACTATTCCAGTGTATAATCCTGGGCAGTGTCAGGTAACCTTACTATATGGATGGGAAATTTTACTTTAAATATTAATGATCCTAAGGGGCCATTTCAAGTTCACTTGCATATTAATAAATCTTACTCTGCTATAGCATGTGTAAAATTTCCTTATTCTTTACTGTATGGGCAATGGATTTGGAATGAAATTCTGGGAGTTATATCATGTTCTGACTGTAACTTGACTCAATGTATAAATCGTTCCTGGTGGGAAAATGTTGAAAACAAGATGGTCCATTCCAGTAATTACTCTTTGGTCATTGTGAAAGCCTGGACTGAACTTTAGTTGCCTGTTCATCTTACTCGACCTTGGTCGGACTCTTTTGCTGTCACTCATCTTGTGAATGCTGTACAAACTCTTCTCCATCGATCTCGAAGAATGCTGGGCATTGTCATCGCATCAGTTCTCACCGTGGCTTCAGTAACAGCAACAGCAATGGTAGCAGGTCTTGCTTTGCATCAGGGCATACAGACTGCTGATTTTGTCAGGGAGTGGGATAAAGATGCTCATTTATTGTGGCAACAATAGCATGATTTGGATGTTCAATTGGCTACTGATGTATTGAATTTACAACACACAGTTTCCTGGTTAGGAGATCAAGTGACTGTGTTAGCTACAAAGAGTGTGTTAAAATGTGATTGGAACTCATCTCACCTATGTGTAACCCCTGTTCCCTTTAATATGAGTGAAGGTTGGGAAAAGGTGAAAAGGTCTTTAGTGGGACACCAGAATTTAACTGCTGAAATCATGGAACTGGAACAAACTATACTGTCAACTTTTAGTAAGACACTGCCTGATATTCTTGGTTCTGATATACTGAAGAGTTTTCAAAAAAGATTAGATAACCTTAATCCTTTAGGACCTATATCTACATTGTTAACAACATCCTTTGTAAATACTTTGTTAATTGTTGCTTTATGTTTTATTGCTTTTATAGTCTACCGGCGCTGACAAAAAGGGAAACAACTGAGAGAAGAAGCTTTGCGTATTCAAGCGCTTATTCAGCACCTACAAGAAAAGAAAGGGGGAGATGTAGGGAACAAGGTATAAGGAAGGTTGAGAAGTGCTTGCAAACGAGACTCTCAACCAGGGCTGAACATTCTTGCAAACAAGATGTTCAGCTAAGAATCCTCTATTTGTTCCCGTGGGAAAAGAACATTTCTTGCACACAAGGATGTTTCTCTGATTCCTCAAAAGGAACAGACCCAGGGACAAAACGGATTCTAAGTTGATAAGGAAGTTCCCCAAAACAAAGTCTTAGCTGCTGTAAATAAGTCAAGGTAAAGGTTATCTCGCCCTACGCCTGCACACTGTATAGTCGCTGAATTATGGTGTTTGGCAACTTGCCCTGTAGATTGTTGTGCAAGGGATATAAAATAAAGCAGCTGTAAGAAGCAAGTGTTAAAATACAAAGATTCAAACCACTCTGCAGTGTTGGTGTTTCATTCCGTCGCCAGCACCATTCTGTTGTTCCATGTCCAGTTCTAACTGTTGCTTCCTGACCTGCATACAGGTTTCTCAAGAGGCATGTCAGGTGGTCTGGTGTTCCCATCTCTTTCAGAATTTTCCACAGTTTATTGTGATCCACACAGTCAAAGGTTTTGGCATAGTCAATAAAACAGAAATAGATGTTTTTCTGGAACTGTCTTGTGTTTTCGATGATCCAGCGGATGTTGGCCATTTGATCTCTGGTTCCTCTGCCTTTTCTAAATCCAGCTTGAACATCTGGAAATTCACGGTTCATGTATTGCTGAAGCCTGGCTTGGAGAATTTTGAGCATCACTTTACTAGCATGTGAGATGAGTGCAACTGTGTGATAGCTTGAGCATTCTTTGGCATTGCCTTTCTTTGGGATTGGAATGAACACTGACCTTTTCCAGTCCTGTGGTCACTGCCGAATTTTCCAAATTTGCTGGCATATTGAGTGCAGCACTTTCACAGCACCATCTTTCAGGATTTGAAATAGCTTTACTGGAATTCCATCACCTCCACTAGCTTTGTTCGTAGTGATGCTTCCTAAGGTCCACTTGACTTCACATTCCAGGATGTCTGGTTGTAGGTGAGTGTGAGTGATCACACCATCATGATTATCTGGGTCATGAAGATCTTTTCTGTACAGTTCTTCTGTGTATTCTTGACACCTCTTCTTAATATCTTCTGCTTCTGTTAGGTTCATACCATTTCTGTCGTTTATTGAGCCCATCTTTGCATGAAATGTTCCCTTGAGATCTCTAATTTTCTTGAAGATATCTCTAGTCTTTCCCATTCTATTGTTTTCCTTGATTTCTTTGCATTGATTGCTGAGGAAGGCTTTCTTATTTTTCTTTGCTATTCTCTGGAACTCTGCATTCAAATGGGTATATCTTTCCTTTTCTCTTTTGCTTTTTGCTTCTCTTCTTTTCACAGCTATTTGTAAGGCCTCCTCAGACAGCCACTCTTCTTTTTTGCATTTCTTTTTCTTGGGGATGGTCTTGATTCCTGTCTCCTGTACAATGTCATGAACCTCCGTCCATAGTTCGTCAGGCACTCTGTCTATCTGATAAATCTATTTCTCACTTCTACTATATAGTCATAAGTGATTTGATTTAGGTCATACCTGAATGGTCTAGTGGTTTTCCCCACTTTCTTCAATTTAAGTCTGAATTTGGCAATAAGGATTTCAAGATCTGAGCCACAGTCAGCTCCTGGTCTTGTTTTTGCTGACTATATGGAGCTCCTCCATCTTTGGCTACAAAGAATATAATCAATCTGATTTTGGTGTTGACCATCTGGTGATGTCCATGTGTAGAGTCTTCTCTGTGTTGTTGGATGAGGGTGTCTGCTATGACCAGTGTGTTCTTGGCAAAACTCTATTAGCCTTTGCCCTGCTTCATTCCGTATTCCAAGGCCAAACTTGCCGGTTACTCCGGGTGTTTCTCGACTTCCTACTTTTACATAACAGCCCGATATAATGAAAAGGATATCTTTTTTGGGTGTTAGTTCTAGAAGGTCTTGTAGGTCTTCATAGAACCATTCAACTTCAGCTTCTTCGGCATTACTGGTTGGGGCATAGACTTGGATTACTGTGATATTGAATGGTTTGCCTTGGAAACGAACAGAGATCATTCTGTCGTTTTTGAGATTGCATCCAAGTACTGCATATCAGACTCTTGTTGACTATGATGGCTACTCCATTTCTGCTAAGGGATTCCTGCTCACACTAGTAAATGTAATGGTCATCTGAGTTAAATTCACCTATTCCAGTCCATCTTATTTCACTGATTCCTAGAATGTTGACGTTCACTCTTGCCATCTCCTGTTTGACCACTTCCAATTTTCTTTGTTCATGGACCTAACATTCCAGGTTGCTATGCAATATTGCTCTTTACAGCATCGAACCTTGCTTCTATCACCAGTCCATCCACAGCTGGGTGTTGTTTTTGCTTAACTCCATCCCTTCATTCTTTCTGGAGTTATTTCTCCACTGATCTCCAGTAGCATATTGGGCACCTACCAACGTGGGGAGTTCATCTTTCAGTGTCCTATCTTTTTGCCTTTTCATACTGTTCATGGGGTTCTGAATACTGAAGTGGTTTGTCATTCCCTTCTCCAGTGGACCACATTCTGTCAGACCTCTCCACCATGACCCGTCCTTCTTGGGTGGCCCCACACAGCATGGCTTAGTTTCATTGAGTTAGACAAGGCTGTGGTCCATGTGATCAGATTGGCTAGTTGTCTGTGATTGTGGTTTCAGTCTGTCTGTCCTCTGATGCCTTCTCTCAGCACCTACCATCTTACTTGGGTTTCTCCTCCCTTGGACGTGTTGTATCTCATCACAGATACTCCATCAAAGTGCAGCCACTGCTCCTTACCTTGGACGTGGGGTAGCTCCTCTCAGCGGCCGCCCCTGACTTTGGACATGGCGTATCCTTGCGGCCAACTGTTATGATCCCTTGTATTTCTATTGTGTCCACTGTAATTTCTCTTCTTTCATTTCTGATTTTACTTATTTAGGCTCTTTTTTTTTTTTCTTGATGAGTCTGGTTTATCATCTTTACAAAGAACCAGCTCTTAGTTTCATTAATTGTTTTCATTGTTTTTCTAGTCTTCATTTCATTTACTTCTGCTCTGATGTTTATTATTTCTTTCTTTCTTTTAACTTTGAGTTTTGCTTGCCCTTTTGCTAGTTCCTTAGACTTCCCTGGTGGCTCAGACGGTAAAGCATCTGCCTACAATGCGGGAGACCCAGGTTCAATCCCTGGGTTGGGAAGATTTCCTGGAGAAGGAAATGGCAACCCACTCCAGTATTCTTGCCTGGAAAATCCCATGGTAGGCTACAGTCCATGGGGTTGCAAAGAGTCAGACACAACTGAGCAACTTCACTTTCACTTAGATATTTTAGATTGTTTGAGATTTTTCCTGTTTCGTGAGGCAGGCTTATATCACTATACAATTCCCTCTTGAAACTGTTTTCACTGTGTCCCATAGATTTTGGATCATTCTTTTTCCATTTTTAAATTTCCTCTTTGATTTTTTTTTTTCACCGACCCATTGGTTGTTTAGTGGCATATTGTTTAGCCTCTACACATTCATTTTTTTTCCAGTTTTTCTTGCAGTTGATTTCTAGTCTTATAGTACTGTGGTCAGAAATGGTACTTGATATGATTTCAATCTTCTTAAACTTACTGAGACTTGTTTGGTGGCATAGCATGTGATCTATCCTGGAGAATGTTCCGTGTACACTTGAAAAAATGTGTATGCAGTTGCCATATATGTATATATGTGTGTGTGTGTGTGTGTGTGTGTGTACACATACATATACTAATATATAGTCCTCTGGTCTTGAGTATAGTTTAAGGCCAGTGTTTCTTTATTGATTTTCTGGCTGGCTGATCTGTCCATTGACGTAACTGGGGTGTTTAAAGTCCTCTATTATTGTGTTACTGTCAGTTTCTCTCTATATATGTTAATATTTATGTATTTAGGTGCTCCTCTATTGGAGCGTGTGTGTGTGGACTCAGTCACTCAGTTGTCGCTAGACTACTCCATCTGTGGGATTTTCCAGGCAAGAATACTGGAGCAGGTTGCTATTTCCTATTCCAGGGATCTTCCCAACCCAGGGATCAAACCAATGTCTCTTGTGTCTCCTGCATTGGCAGGTAGATTCTTTACCACCAGTGCCACCTGGGAACTCCTGTATATTTACAATTCTTCTGTCTTCTTCTTGGATTGATCACTTGATCATTACATAATATCTCCTTTGTCTCTTCTTACAGTTTTAAAACTGATTTTGTCTGATAAAAGTCTTGCTACTCCAGCCTTTTTTTTTTTTCATTTCATTTGCACAAATACTTGTTTCCACCCTCTCAGTGGCAGTCTGTGTGAGTGTGTTTAGATATGAAATGAAACTCTTGTAGACAGGACATATATTGGTCTTATTTTTTTAATCCATTCAGCCACATTGTGTCCTTTGATTGGAGCATCTAGTCCACTTACATTTAATTACTTTTTAAAAATTAATTTTTTAATTGAAAGATAATTGCTTTACAGAATTCTGTTGTTTTCTGTAAAACATAAACAAGAATCAGCCATAGGTATACATATGTCCCCTCACTCTTGAACCTCCCTCCCATCTCCCTCCCCATCCAATCCTTCTAGATTGCTACAGAGACCCTGTTTGAGATCCCTGAGTCATACAGCAAGTTTCCATTGGCTATCTATTTTACATATGGTATTAGAAGTTTCCATGTTACTCTTTTCATACATCTCCCTCCTCCCCTCCGCCTCTGTCCATAAGTCTGTTTTCTATGTCTGTTTCTCCACTGCCGCGCTGCAACTAAATTCATCAGTACTATCTTTCCAGATTCCATATGCATGTGTTAGTATATGACATTTATCTTTCTCTTTCTGATGTACTTCGCTCTGTACAATGGGCTCTAGGTCTGTCCATCTCATTAAAACTGATTCAAATGCATTCTTTTCTTTGGCTGAGTAATATTCCATTGTATATATATATATATACCACAGCTTCTTTATCCACTCATCTGTCAACAGACATCTAGGTTGCTTCCATGTTCTAGCTATTGTAAATAGTGCTGCAGTGAACACTGGGGTACACGTGTCTTTCAGTTTTGGTTTCCTTGGGTATATGCCTAGGAGTGGGATTGCTGGGTCATGCAGTGGTTTTATTGCTAGTTTTTAAAGGAATCTCCATACTGTCTTCCATAGTGGCTGCATCAATTTACATTCCCACCAGCAATGCAAGGGGGTTCCCTTTTCTCCACACCCTCTCCAGCATTTATTGTTTGTAGACTTTTTGATGATGGCCATTCTGACTGGTGTGAGGTGGAATCTTATTATAGTTTTGATTTGCATTTCTCTAATAATGAGCGATGTTGAGCATCCTTACATGTGTTTGTTAGCCATCTGTATGTCTTCTTTGGAGAAAAGTCAGTTTAGGTCTTTTCCCCACCTTTTATCATTGCAGAGTTGACTATTGTGGGCATGCTCATAGGAAAGGCTGGTACCCAGCACAGTTGGCTGTCAAGCCCTGCTTCATTGGCTGCTAGTCCACAGGTAGGAAGGGCCAGGTCTCAGTACAGCTGACTATGCAGAGTCCTAAAGGGTCCTGCAGCTGGTGTGAGCCTGTAGGTAGGCAGGCCTGGGTATCAAGAAGTCTGGCTGCAGGATCTGGGGTGGTGGGAAAGGCTGGGTTCTGAGGCACTAGCTGCAGGGCCTAGAGGGTCCCCTGGTTGGTGCCAGCCCATTGGTATACAGGTAAGCCCCCAGTGCTAATAGGTTAGAGAAGGGCTCCAAAATAGTGCTTGGCAATATATTAATATTGTGATAGAATATATATATTGTCCTTGTGATAGAATGAGCTTCCCCAAATGGCTGCTACCAGTGTCTATGTACCTAGCAGGAGTCCCAATTGCCTCTGCCTCTCCAGGAGGCTCTCTAAGATCAGCAACTGGATCTAATCCAGGATCCTTTCAAATCACTGCCCCTGTACTGGGATTTGGAGTATATGAGATTTTATACTCATATAAAATGCACCATTTAAGAGCAGGATCTGTTTCCTATATCTCTCTGGCTCTCCCATATGCAAGCCCTGCTTATCTTCAAAACAAAATGTTCTAAGGGGACCATCTTCCTGGTGCTGGGAAACCTGGTATGGGGCTCAGGGTCTTCATTTTTTTTTAAGTCTAAAAACAAGTTTTATTTGAAAAAAAAATTTTGAATAAGACTATAAGGTAAAATATCTACCAAAACAAATTTGCACACTCTTTAAAGACAACAAAATCTAGACATTCAACAGTATAATACTCACAATATCTAACATCCAATATAAAATTACCAGATTTGCAAAGATGCAGGAAAATCTGACCCAAACCAGAAGAAAATTCAGTCAGTAGAAACAGCCATAAATTCTATAGACAATGTAATTAGAAGACAGTTATTTCAAAACAGCTATGGTAGAAATAAAAATAGCTAATATACCTAAAGAATGCATTAACATAAAGAGGAGAGAGATGAAAGATACAAAAGTAACCAAATGAAACTTCTAAAGCCAAAAAACTCTGAAATAAGAAATTTACTGAATGAGGTTTCAGTTCAGTTCAGTTGCTCAGTTGCGTCTGACTCTTTGCAACCCCATGGAATGCAGCACGCCAGGCCTCCCTGTCCATCACCAACTCCCTGAGTTTACTCAAACTCACATCCATTGAGTCAGTGATGCCATACAACCATCTCAGCCTCTGTCATCCCCTTCTCCTCCCACCTTCAATCTTTCCCATCATTATGGTCTTTTCAAATGAGTCAGCTCTTCACATCAGGTGGACAAAGTATTGGAGTTTCAGCTTCAGCATCAGTCCTTCCAATGAATATTCAGGACTGAGTTCCTTTAGGATGGACTGGTTGGATCTCCTTGCAGTCCAAGGGACTCTCAAGAGTCTTCTCCAATACCACAGTTCAAAAGCATCAATTCTTCGGCGCTCAGTTTTCTTTATAGTTCAACTCTCACATACATACATGACTACTGGAAAAACCATAGCCTTGAATAGATGGACCTTTGTTGGAAAAGCAATGTCTCTGATTTTTAATATGCTGTCTAGGTTGGTCATAGCTTTTCTTCCAAGGAGCAAGCATCTTTTAATTTCATGGCTGCAGTCACCATCTGCAGTGATTTTGGAGCCCAAAAAATAAACTCTGTCACTGTTTCCACTGTTTCCCCATCTAATTTGCCATGAAGTGACAGGACCAGGTGCCATGGTCTTAGTTTTCTGAATGTTGAGCTTTAAGCCAAATTTTCACTCTTCTCTTTCACTTTCATCAAGAGGCTGTTTAGTTCTTCTTCACTTTCTGCCGTAAGGGTGGTGTCAACTGCATATCTGAGGTTATTGATATTTCTCCCAGAAATCTTGATTCCAGCATGTGCTTCATCCAGCCCAGGATTTTTCATGATGTACTCTGCATATAAGTTAAATAGCAGGGTGACAATATACAGCCTTGACATATTCCTTTCCTGATTTGGAACCAGTCTGTTGTTCCATGTCCAGTTCTGACTGTTGCTTCCTGACCTGAATACAGATTTCTCATACATATTCCCATCTCTTGAAGAATTTTCCACAGTTTGTTGTGATCCACACAGTCAAAGGCTTTGGCATAGTCAATAAAGCAGAAATAGATGTTTTCTGGAACTCTCTTGCTTTCTCAATGATCTAGCGGATGTTGGCAATTTGATCTCTGGTTCCTCTGCCTTTTCTAAAACCAGCTTGAGCATCTGGAAGTTCACGGTTCACGCTTGGAGAATTTTGAGCATTACTTTACTAGCATGTGAGATGACTGCAATTAAGATACCCTATATAATTTGAATAAAGGTAAGAATATTTACAGACTCATAACTAGAAATATGTACCAGAAAACATATAACAATAAACAAAGGGAGAAGTTGGTAAAAGGGTATAAGCTTTTAGTTATAAGAGGAATAAGGTCCAAGAATTCAAGTATAACATGGTGACTATAGTTGCACTGTATTATATAATTGAAATTCGCTGACAGTAAAACTTAAATGTTCTCACTACTCCCCCCAAATAAAGGTAAATATGTGAGATGATGAATATGTTAACTAATTCAAAGGGGTGGGGGTTCCTTTTACAATGAATATGTATACCAAACCATCCCCGCCATACACTTTAAACTTCTTGAAGAAAATCTCTACAGTTGTGACTATCCTCCTGTTTTTGGATTGCTTCCCCTGGATGTGACCATTCTGTGTAACCGCCCCTTCTACCTGTCACATTGTGGTTCTTTCCTTGTATCTTTAATCGTGGAAGGTCTTTTCTCCATCAGCTTGTTTTCATAGATAGCTGCCCTTTAACAGTTATAATTATGATGTGCCCACAAAAGAAAGTGAATTCAGGGTCTTCCTACTCTGCATCTTCTCAGAAGTTCTTCCTTATTTCTGCATTTTGACCTGAACAAGATGACCAGTTCATGAACTGGTTCCTCCTTGTCACTAAAATTATAATATCTCAGTTGGCTAAGTGATTTTCAGACTGCAACCTCTGATCAGGTATCCCATTCCTTCTGAAGAGAAGACATCAGGTGTATGTAGATAGAGTCATTGGCAAGCAATCATTTTAGTTAAACATCATATTCTGCTTTCTTCTGAAAGAAAATGACAATTTCTCAAAATCTGTCAGCATTAATACCTTGGACCACAATTAAATTACTGACAACAATTCTGGTTCTCAAGCTGTTATGATAGTGATGTATTCTTCGTAACTTGAATACCCCAAGTCTTTTCCTGCAAAGCCAGGTTACTTGTCCATCAGTTCAGTTCAGTTCAGTTGCTCAGTAGTGTCCGACTCTTTGTGACCCCATGAAACGCAGCACGCCATATTTCCCTGTCTATCACCAACTCCCGGAGTTCACTCAAACTCATGTCCATCGAGTCGGGGATGCCATCCAGACATCTCATCCTCTGTCGTCCCCTTCTCCTCCTGTCCCCAATCCCTCCCAGCATCAGTCTTTTCCGATGAGTCAGATCTTCGCATCAGGTGGCCAAAGTACTGGAGTTTCAGCCTCAGCATCATTCCTTCCAAAGAACACCCAGGATTGATCTCCTTTAGAATGGACTGGTTGGATCTCTTTGCAGTCCAAGGGACTCTCAAGAGTCTTCTCCAACACCACAGTTCAAAAGCATCAATTCTTCAGTGCTAAGCTTTCTTCACAGTCCAACTCTCACATCCACACATGACTACTAGAAAAACCATAGCTTTGACTAGATGGACCTTTGTTGGCAAAGTAATGTTTCTGCTTTTGAATATACTATCTAGGTTTCTCATAACTTTTCTTCCAAGGAGTAAGCGTTTTTTATTTTCATGGCTGCAGTCACTATCTTCAGTGATTTTGGAGCCCCCCCAAAATAAAGTCTGACACTGTTTCCCCATCTATTTCCCATGAAGTGATGGGACCAGATGCCATGATCTTCGTTTTCTGAATGTTGAGCTTTAAGCCAACCTTTTCACTCTCCACTTTCACTTTCATCAAGAGGCTTTTGAGTTCCTCTTCACTTTCTGCCATAAGGGTGGTGTCATCTGCATATCTGAGGTTATTGATATTTCTCCCGGCAATCTTCATTCCAGCTTGTGTTTCTTCCAGTCCAGCGTTTCTCATGATGTACGCTGCATATAAGTTAAATAAGCAGGGTGACAATATACAGCCTTGATGTACTCCTTTTCCTATTTGGAACCAGTCTGTTGTTCCATGTCCAGTTCTGACTGTTGCTTCCTGACCTGCATACAGATTTCTCAAGAGGCAGGTCAGGTGGTCTGGTATTCCCATCTCTTTCAGAATTTTCCACAGTTGATTGTGATCCACACAGTCAAAGGCTTTGGCATAGTCAATAAAGCAGAAATAGATGTTTTCCTGGAACTCTCTTGCTTTTTCCATGATCCAGCGGACGTTGGCAATTTGATCTCTGGTTCCTCTGCCTTTTCTAAAATCAGCTTGAACATCTGGAAGTTGACAGTTCATGTATTGCTGAAGCCTGGCTTGGAGAATTTTGAGCATTACTTTACTAGTGTGTGAGATGAGTGCAATTGTGCGGTAGTTTGAGCATTCTTTGGCATTGCCTTTCTTTGGGATTGGTCACAGTCCTGCGGCCACTGCTGAGTTTTCCAAATTTGCTGGCATATTGAGTGCAGTGCTTTCACAGCACCATCTTCCAGGATTTGAAATAGTTCAACTGGAATTCCATCACCTCCACTAGCTTTATTCGTAGTGATGCTTTGTAAGGCCCGCTTGACTTCACATTCCAGGATGTCTGGCTGTAGGTGAGTGTGAGTGATCACACCATCATGATTAATTGAGTTGTGAAGATCTTTTTTGTACAGTTCTTCTGGATATTCTTGACACCTCTTCTTAATATCTTCTGCTTCTATTAGGTCCATACCATTTCTGTCCTTTATCGAGCCCATCTTTGCATGAAACGTTCCCTTGGTATCTCTAATTTTCTTGAAGAGATCTCTAGTCTTTCCTATTCTATTGTTTTCCTCGATTTCTTTGCATTGATCACTGAGGAAGGCTTTTTTTAAATCTCTCCTTGCTATTCTTTGGAACTCTGCATTCAGATCCTTATATCTTTCCTTTTCTCCTTTGCTTTTCACCTCTCTTCTTTTCACAGCTATTTGTAAGCCCTCCCCAGACAGCCATTTTGCTTTTTGCATTTCTTTTCCATGGGGATGGTCTTGATCCCTGTCTCTTGTACAGTGTCACGAACCTCCATCCATAGTTCATCAGGCACTCTGTCTATCAGATCTAGGCCCTTAAATCTATTTCTCACTTCCACTGTATAATCATAAGAGATTTGATTTAGGTCATATCTGAATGGTCTAGTGGTTTTCCTTACTTTCTTCAATTTAAGTCTGAATTTGGCAATAAGGAGCTCATGATTTGAGCCACAGTCAGCTCCCTGGTCTTGTTTTTGCTGACTATATGGAGCTCCTCCATCTTTGGCTACAAAGAATATAATCAATCTGATTTTGGTGTTGACCATCTGGTGATGTCCATGTGTAGAGTCTTCTCTTGTGTTGTTGGATGAGGGTGTTTGCTATGACCAGCACGTTCTCTTGGCAAAACTCTATTAGCCTTTGCCCTGCTTCATTCCAAGGCCAAATTTGCCTGTTACTCCAGGTGTTTCTTGACTTCCTACTTTTGCATTCCAGTCCCCTCTAATGAAAAGGACATCTTTTTTGGGTGTTAGTTCTAGAAGGTCTTGTAGGTCTTCATAGAACCGTTCAGCTTCTGCAGCGTTACCGGTTGGGGCATAGACTTGGATTACTGTGATACTGAATGGTTTGCCTTGGAAATGAACAGAGATCATTCTGTCGTTTTTGAGATTGCATCCAAGTACTGCATTTTGGACTCTTTTGTTGACTATGATGGCTACTCCATTTCTTCTAAGGGATTCCTACCCACAGTAGTAGATACAATGGTCATCTGAGTTAAATTCACTCATTCCAGTCCATTTTAGTTCTCTGATTCCTACTTGTCCACACCTCTCCTAAAACAGACATCCAAGTAATCTTGATTTTTGATGCCCCTGATACTTAAATGAGGAATCATTTGCTCTGTGACAACCTAGAGGGGTGGGATTGGAAGGGAGATGGCAGGGGGGTTCCAGAGGGAGGTGACACATGTATACCTAATATCTATTCATGTTGATATAAGGCAAAAACCATCACAATACTGTAAAGTAATCATCCTCTAATTTTAAAAAATGTTTTTTAAAAAAAGAGGACTCATTAAGCAGACAAATTCATGACCAATGACTTGAGGCAGAAGTACAGCCCTCCTCTTCAGTTTAGGGATGTCCTAGATCTCAGGTACCCCTCTCATTCCTAGTTTCAAGCATCTGTGAAGCCATTTCCCCAGGAGCAGAAAGCAGCCTTTCAATGGAAGGAGCAGCTGGTGGGACATAATGCTATCTAGCTTCCTGGCACCATCCCCAGAGTGAAATTTCAAATCACTGGTCCTGTTTCTTTTTCCATTCCATGTCCTCCCCCAAAGGTACCTCCAACAAAAGCAAATTGCTCTAACATAGGCAAGATCTTTTCCCATTGTTAACAAAACTCACTGATAGGCTCACTAGTTCTTTCTGGCTGCCAACACAAAAACCTCAAGGCTGTAATTATATTTGGAGGAAGTTCAGCATGTCCCTGCATCCATGATTTCCTAGGTCATCCTATCAGAAAGGACATCCAGTGGCCACGTGACACAGAATGCCCTAAAACAAGGGTGCTTGCAGAGACTGCCCCAGAGGTGTGATTTTACAAAGTAAATTTGCTGTCCTTGGGTATGTTTCAGAATATCCCTTAAGTTAGAAAAGTCAATGGCCCTCATGTAAGTGGGTTAAACAGATGCTTAGAGATAGGGAAGTTAAAAATCAAAAGCACTGGGTTCAGTCTCGCTGAAGTCTATAAACCAACTACCTACATCAAAGCCCTGGCATAATTCCTCCTCTGACTGGCTAGGGTTGGGGTATGTCCTTAGCTCTAAAGCAGTGGGGGTGACTTCGCTAGCTGGGTTTGGGGGAAGGGGAAGTGTGGAAGAGTAAGCAGGAAAATCCAGAGGATGAACATAAAATCAAAGCCACAGAACTAGAAATATGAAACCCAACTAATTATTTCAAAACTTCATCTTTCCAAAGAGAAGTTACCTCAGCACCTGAGCAGAAGTAGTAGAAAGATTGCATTTAAGAAAAAAAAAAAAAAAACTTGGATAAGCCAAATAAGATCTTTTTCTTCTGGAATTATTTCTCCCAAGACTTCCACACTTGTAGTCTCAGCTTTCTCTTTCAGTAAATGAGGAGAATACTACTCACTTTCTTCCTAATCTTAGGCAACTAAGATTATATGAATTCTTTAGAAGATAAATGTGGTGGGCATTAGAGAGGATTTTATTAACCAGTATTCAGTTTGTCCCTTCTTACATCAATATTTTAAAATAATGGAAATTCTGGGCCTTTGCTATTAAATAGCAAAGGTAGTCATCATTTACTGATTCAGTCCTCACCACTCTCACAGCATATGGGACACAAGACATCTTGTCAAACATATGGTATTCCAAATGTAATAGTGCTAAATATTTAATATTCCACAATAGTGTACTGTAAATCAAATTGTGAAGAGTTGTAGGCAAACCACCAACTCCCACAACAGAATAAGTTCCACATCAGTCTTTCTAACTAACTTGATTTTTTCTTGATTAGCTTTCTATCTAAATAATTCAATATTTTCCATGGAGAAAAAGCACATGAGCTGGTTAAAAACAAATAAACAAAAAACAAACTAAGGTTTGTCAACTAATCTCTGCTTAAGACTCTCATATCAGCATTTTGTTTTGTCTTTGGGCCCTTTTTCTAATTATCCAAGGTTCTCTTCCTCCCTCTTCTCTCCCCAAAGATCATAATAATGGCCATCCTGCCTTTGAAAGCAGTTATCATTAACATTTCTAGGTTTTAGACTTTCCAATCATGGCTGTATTTCCTCATGTAATTGCCTCACCTAGACCTAGCTAATGCATGTGTACAAGGATGCTAAGTCGCTTCAGTCATGTCTGACTCTTTGTGACCCTATGGACTGTAGCCTGCCAGGCTTCTCTGTCCATGGGATTCTCCAGGCAAGAATACTAGAGTGGGTTGCCATGCCATCCTCCAGGGGATCTTCCCAACCCAGGGCTTGAACTTATGTCTCTTATGTCTCCTGCATTGGTAGGTGATTTCTTTAACACTAGCTTCATCTGGGAAGCCCAGCTAATGCACAGTAACAGTAATAACAACAATCAATAATAAAAATAGCACACGCTATGTAGTACTCCATATATATCATTTATTCAGCATTTACATATCGTATCTAATTCCCATATCAATTTCATATGTAGGTGTTGTTATCTATATTAACAATCAGAACAAAGACTCAGAGAAGCTCATAACTTGGTCAAGATCACACTTATTAACCAACAGAGATGGGATTTAATTTGCATCCATGTGATTACAAAGTCCAAGCATCTTTCTAAGCAAAAAGTCCAAGCCTCTTTCTGAGTACAAAGTTCATACAATTTTGAATAGTAACTACTCTGCAGTCCATGTGGAAGATACACTCACATTGCATCCTCAAAATCAAAAGGCAGTAACAGCTAAATTACAGGAAAATCAGAACTATTCAGGTAACCCTCTAAGCAGTTTAGTGAATACATCAGAGAGGATGGTTTTGTTTTGGAGTGGCCCTTATTTTTTCCACTAATCTACTACCTGAATCTGGACACTAAAAATTAAGCTAAGCCACATCAAAATATAAAGAACAGTAAGCACATAACCCAGAAACTTCAAGTTAAAAAAATAATTGTAGATATACAGAAAAGGTGCCTCATCTTTCCCTAGTGTTAGCATCTTATATAGCCATAGAGCAATTGTCAAAATTAAGAAACTAATATTAACCCAATACTATTAACTAAGCTACAGACTTCACCTGGAGTTCACCAGTTTTTCCACTCCTACACTTTTCTCTGTTCCAGTATCCAGTCGAGGATTCCACATTGTCGTAGGTGATGTAGCTCTCTACTCTGTGAGAGTTTCCCCATCTTTTCTTGTCCTTCATGACCTGAACATTCTTGAAGGGTGTGGGTGAATTGTTTTGGAGAATGTCTCTCCCTTTAGTTTGTCTGATGTTCCCTCAAGATTTGAATGAAATTATGCATTATTGCAAAGAATACCACAGAGAAAGAGTGCTCTTCTCAGTGCTTGATATCCAGGAGTCCATGATGTTGGTAAGGCTTTTTATTGCTGATGTTAATCCTGATCGCTTGGTTAAAGTGATGTCTGCCAAGTTTCTCCACTATAAAGCTTTTCTTTTTCCTCTTGTAATTAAAAAATACCAGGCTGAGAGTGGGTTGGGGGAGAGGATACCTTGAGACTGCACAAATATCTTGATTCTCCTCAAATTTTTGTCCACTAATTTTAGCATTCGTTAATGGATCTTGCCCATAGCAATTATTATTTTGGCACTCTAATAATGGCTTTTTATTTCTCTCATTCTCTCTATATTTATTAATTGGAACTGCTCTGTAAGGAAGAGCTACCACTTCTTTTATTTATCTATTAAGTTATTTATTTATATCAGTATGAAGTCATGAATATTTATTCTATGGATTATAATTCAATACTATTACTGTTTTGGTCACTTCTGTTTCTTCAGTTCCGGTCATTGGCAGTTCTTTCATGTTGGCTCAGTGCCTTTCCTAGTGCTCTACATTTTGGTTTTGTGAGGTTTTTTTTGTTTTGTTTTGTTTTAATTTCCTGGTGCTGCATGATGCTCCAGGCTCACCTTGTTATTTCCCTATACTGGCTCTAGAGTCAGCCATTTCTGCAAGAAGCTCTTCTTCCTTTTATTAACATGGTATTTGAAACCAAGGTCTGAGAGCTAGGTGTGCCCATTACTACTGTGGTATCATTGCCTCTAAGCCAGCTCCGTGGATAGAACTTGGAAATATACGTATACATACTAGCTATCCACCTTAATACACATACATATTTATTTCCGTATTTATCTCTGTATATTTAAGAACACAAATTCATATTTATATCTGAGTCTAATTTGAAAGGCTTTGCTTATTAATGTTTTATCCAGAATCTCCCCACTGAGAGGGTTAAGAGGGACAAAAAAGGCTTATGCATTTAAGTGGTATCCAGTTATTGTCTAAGCCAAGGGTCAGCAAACTATGGCCAATTGTCTTTTTTGAGAAATACTTTCATTGGAGAAAAAGTTTTACTGGAACACACACACATCCACTAATTTAGGTACTGTCTACGGCTACTTTCCATTAGAATTTAATTACTTAGGAACTGCAACAGAAATTTTATCAGTCACAAAGCTGGAAATATTTTATGTATAGCCCTTTACAAAAAGGATTCACAGGTTCCTAATCTAGGCTGTGTTTCAAATTTTCACTTGAGAGATAAAATGGAAATAGTGTGGTTTTAAATCCCATTCTTCCTTCTACAATTACTAGCTGTAATTGTATCTCTGAGCCTCAGTTTCCCCCTTTTGGGGGGAAGACTAAAGACCATATGAGTAAATTTCCTTACATATGATAAATGCTCAACTAGGACGTGAGTCTGAGTGAACTCTGGGAATTGGTGATGGACAGGGAGGCCTGGCGTGCTGCGATTCATGGGGTCGCAAAGAGTCGGACACGACTGAGCGACTGAACTGAACTGAACTGAATGGTAGCTAGAATTACTTCTGCAGGTAGGCTGTTAATTTTGTATAAAAATAATTTTCAGCAGTGGTTAGATGACTGATGTTGTTCACAGAGTCTGTGTGGCCAGGGGAACTCTGAACCATAATTCTAAATTCAAGTACTTACTTCATCACTTGTTACCCTTAGGGCCGGTAAGTAACAAATGTTTTTGAGCAGGTTTCTCTCTCCATGGGGCTTCCCAGATGGCGCTAGTGGTAAAGAATCCACCTGCCAATGCAGGAGACGCAAGAGACATAGATTCGAACTCTCTCCATACAAGAGTAAGTAATATCTTCATAGGCCATAAGAAATTATGTCTATGAATGTCTTTATGCCATAGTCTCCAACACTGGTCAGAAGTCAAAGCTAGGATGGCTGCATCAAAATTAGAATCAAGATGAATTAAAATACCTTTTCCTGGCCCTAGCCTCAGGAATTCTGATTCAGGGGGTCTAGAATAAGGTCCATACTAACCGATTTTAGCAAACACCTAAACTGACTTAGTTGCAGGGCTAGTCTGGGAGTCACTGTTACTCAACAGTAAACGCCATACAAATCCCCTCTGTGGTCTCATAGCAGTCCCACATCCTCACAGTGTCCTGCCACCTTCCTCTTACTCAGGTAAATACTTGGTTCATTCAAGGGTTCCTGCAAGTGCTACAGGAAACCAAAATCTCCTTCTTCTGAGCCACTGCCTTATATCCCTTTATAGAAGGTTAGGTCCTACTGAAATGCAAATAAGATTCTCCATGTTTCAGAAAACTAATCTATCCCTTCAATATCCTCCTCCTTTACAAAAATACACTTTGTGAGCCTCTCCTTCACTGTATAAGGTCAGTAAACACAAAACCAAGAACCAGGAGGGGAAAAAGAAATAGGAAGATGACCAGGGCCACTGGTAAGGAGGAGAGCAAATTAAAAAAAGTAGTCACCCTCAGCTGATCCCTTCACACACTGCCATGCTTATCAGTAGGGCAGGGTAAGAACATAGACTGGAGCAGATACAGCGCCTTTTTATGCATAGCTGGGACTCATGCAGGAATGAGAAGCCCTAGGTGGTAGGAGCCTGGATGGAGATTCCTGGGGTCTTTTCAATGTGAGGGACACATATCACTGTGAGTTTGGCAGATGTCATACCTGAACACTCTTAGACTGGTACCCCCGCTCAAAAAGCAAGACTACTCATGCACCAAGAGGCCATGAAGGATATATTGTCCAGGAATAGGAATACAATATGCTCAGTCACTCAGTTGTGTCTGACTCTTTGTGACCCCATGGACTGTAGCCTGACAGGCCCTCTGTCCATGGGATTCTCCAGGCAAAAATACTGGAGTGGGTTGCCATTTCCTACTCCAAGAAATACAATGGGGGCTGTCAAATTTGGTGGTTCCTAAGGAGAAAGCTTTCAAAGTAACTTTTGGGCTTCTCTGGTGGCTCAGATGGTAAAGAATCTGCTTGTAATGCAGGAGACCCAGGTTCCATCCCTGTCTCAGGAAGATCCCCTGAAGGAGGAAGTGGCAGCCCACTCCAGTATTCCTGCCTGGAGAATCCCATGCACAGAGGAGCCTGGTAGGCTACAGTCCATGGAGTCACAAAGAGTCAGACACACAACTGAACAACTAACACTTTTCAAAGTAACTTTACCCATAATCTGCCAAAGTTTTTTTTTTTTTAATTGAGGCAATGCTCATTAACATAACAGTTTAAAGTATACATCTTAGGTGGTATTTAAAACACTCACAATGGCATATATCTATCATTTCTATCAAGTGTCAAACATTTTCATCACCCTAAAAGAAAACCTCGTGCCCATCAGGCAATCACTTCCTTGTTCCCTGCTCTAACAATGGCTTTTTATAGTGAAAGGTGGCTTTTTCTCTATAATAAGATACTGTCTGAGAAGCTTCGGCAAACTCTAGGTTCAAAGGGCACAAGAACATTCTCTCTTCAGTCAGGTGGGAGCAGCTTTCTGGAAAGACCTAAGGTTAAATTTCCCTTCCCCCTGCCTCAATAAGTCCAGTGAGAACAGTGCCAAACTCTTATATACACACAGACATATATACACATGCCCCGGGCTGGTCAATAACCATGTGATCAATAATTATGAGATCAAATGCATCACAGTTGCTCTAAGAAGAACCTATTCAGCACCCTCAAAGGCTGAGTCCCTCCCCAAAATGGAACTCTTACCCGCTGCTTCTCTGGGTCCACATAACGAATGCCAAAGTAGTCCTTCTCCAGCAAACTGTAGTAGTTGCAGATGTGGTCAATAAGAAACTGCCCTTTGGTCTCCCTCTGCAAAAGAAGCACATTTATGTTTCAGTCAGAGCTTGCCTTGTACTTTCATGTCTAACATGTGCCTCATTCACTCCCATAGGGCTGCATATACAGAAATCAATTCACTCATTCCAGTCTCTGGAGCTGGGCTTCCAAACTCTTGAGTGCAATCCACAGTGAGAAATTCATTTTCACACTGTAAGTCATTTTATACACACACACACACACACACACACACACACACACACACACGAAACCAAAGGCACACCAAAAAAGGAACCAAAAGAACACCGAACAACGCCCTGCATAGATGCAGCACATCTGACTATTTGATTCTAGCATTGCCATTTACTTTCTAGAATGCTATTAATGATTTAGAACACTGATTTCAGAGCTCAGTGCCTAGTAGAGATCCATAGTTTACAAAACCACACACAATTCCACATACTACACATCTGGCTGCTTGCTCCAACTGCTCTGTAGTATCCATTCATTCACTCTTCACAATAGCCCTACAAGGAAGGTCCCCATTTTATATTTAAAGAGAGGTTAAGTGGCTTGCCCAAAGTCACAAAATATGTACGGAGCAAAGCAGGATTTGACCTAGACCACCAGGCTGCAGAATCTGGGCTCTGTGTCATTTTGCCTTTCTAGAGCATTGGTGAACCTACTGGGACTCTGCTAGAACACAGGGTCTAGATGGTAAGGAAATGCAATGAATGTATCAGTGGAACCACCCCAATTCCCATCAGGGAAGGTGGAAAACCTGCTGCCTCAGGCCTCACAGACGTCACACCCATAAATCAACATACAAAAGCACGTGGTAGATCAGGGTTTGGGGGGAAGACCAGGACTGGGATTCAGAGACAGGTCTGGGTGACCTTGAGCAAACTTCCCAGCTGTCTCCATATCAGTAAAATGAGTTGGTTGGACTAGATTCTAAATTGGCTAGATGATTTTGCCCTCTAAAGTTCTATGAGTAAGAGACATATCAGCCAAATCTGATTAAGATAAATATTACAACAAAACTCCTTAATAGCAAGGACTCTTCCAAGCCCTCATCAGGATATTTGATAACTTTCTGCTTCAATCAAAGTCGCTGACAGACCCATGGAGTGTTGTAGGGATGGAATGTGACCTACAAAAGTAAATGAAGAAATCAGAGACCTTAAGTGAGCCACTCTTCCAATCCACTTTAAAACAATTTCAGAAGATTGGTTTGGTCTATGCTACATGATTATTTTTTCATTAGAAACCACTACTACCAGATGAAGAAGTCATTCACTGGCCTGGGATGCAGTGCACTGAACAGAGGATTAGTGCTTATAAGCATATACTGATGTGAAGCCTCAATTTTCCTGAAATCGCTTTTGAGTATAAATTTGGATGAGCTTTTAACCTTTTCTTTCTTTCTAACAGAACCCATTTGATGTAGCTCAAAAGGGACAAAACGTCAAAATGGATAGATTTCTGTAACAGTTTTTAAACCAGGAGGCTCAAATGACAAGCTATATCTGATGACGGCTACATTTGATGTCCAGAATATAATCAATGGATATAGTACCTTTCAGAGATTTATTCTGCAACCTGTCCATCTTAGATGCAGCTTTAGGATCAAGTCACTGAACATAACACGAGTTCATCATTCTATGATTAGATTGCCAAGCTCTCCACAGCAGAATTTACTATGGTGGACTACCCCCAACATATGCGAGACACACAAGACCTGTGGGTTAAGGCAATGCCTTCTAATGACGGGGGATTGAACAGGCCTTGATTGTGCAAGATAGCTACTGCTAGCATTGTGCCCTGAAGAAGAAGTAGTACTCCAAAGCACAACAAAGATTTTTTTTAATGATTAAGCATAGCAATCAATATATACTCTAAAGCAATATCTCTGACTACGTAAGAACCTTGAGAGAAGGAAACACCAATGCAGACAGTATACTGACTGGATAATACACCTGCATCAGAAACAGGGATCAATGCCTCCCGCCAAAGCAGATGAGGCCAGTTCCCATGGGTCTAGGCTTCCACGTGGATTCCAGGTCTGTGCTCCTCAGAGCACCACTCTCAGTCCAGCAATATTGTAGCAAACTCAGCCTGACTTAGGAGGGAGCTTGTTGGAAACACAGAATTCCAGGCACTGTCCTAGACCAAGTGAACCTAACCTACACTTCAGTAAGATCTCTCGGTTATTCATACGCTTATTCAGGTTTGAGAAGCACTGGTCTAGAGAACTTTCCCATATGCTGCTGCTGCTAAGTCACGTCAGTCGTGTCCGATTCTGTGCAACCCCATAGACGGCAGCCCACCAGGCTCCCCCGTCCCTGGGAAGAGTGTAAAAATTGTATCTGTATCCAGAAGGTACATTTTTTTCTCAAGAAGAAAAAAAATGTCCATTTTCCCCTGTGAATTGTCTATTCCTCAGTCAGAAAGATCAAAGATTTTTCCAGCCTAGAGAACAGAAACTGCCCAGAATCTGAAACAGAAACAGAATCTGCAGGCTGTCAGCCAATCTCATCATCTCTAGATGCTCTGTGTTGCTTCCTCGTGCCAAGGAAGCCAGTTTACATCTTCATGTTCTGCTCTGTTCCACTCCTGCCTGGAGAGCATGACAATGCTCTGAAGTCATGGAAATTCCTATCAGTCTCATTTTTGTGCATGAAGCCCAGCACTTGCCTAAACAAAAAGACCACCTGGACCCAGTATCAAGAACTGGAAAGGTTTGTTCGGCGATCAGTAATGCAAGGGTGTAGAAGTCCAGCGGCCAGTCCCACACACCTCACTTCAGCAAATGAGCTTAGGGGTGATCGCTGGTTCTACCCCACACCTCTCACCCCTAGAACTCTGGTGAATGACTCAGACCTTCCATTGGTTTCCTCCTGAGGTTTCTGATAGTAGAGGCCATTAATCACACTCTTAGTGTCTACCTAAGCCAGTGTCTAGCACACTGAGTGTTACTGAATCAAAAAATGAGGCACTGTTTTCTCTCATGGAAAACCTAGGTTCTGGAAACTAACAGTGAGTCTCAGGCAAGATACCCAGTTCTATTTTTAGAGATTCTTCAAACATAGTAGAATTAGTTGACTTTCACCCTAATCCTTCAAGGTCTACACAGAGAAGTGGTTACCAAGGATTTCAAGTATTAATATCAAGACTTCTTTTTAATGTCAAAATTTCGTTGATTCTCCCCCAAGATAGCAGTTATATTTTTAGTACCAACTGAAGAGTAAAGAAAAACCAACTAGCTTCCTAAGAGCTGTTACACAAGTTGTGATTTATTAATCACAACAGCATTTCACACATGTGGAGAACAATAGGGCACAAATGTGTGAGCAGGGTCTTCTACAAAGGTCAGTAGGATGTTATGGTCCACATCTCAAGAAAGCACTTGAAATACAGACTTTTGATGCCCTCTCTAAATGAAGTTATATAGTCTCGGGGTTGAAAGAATAATCTGTTTACCATACACAAACTCGCATCCCAAAACTGGTCCACACAACCAACAGTGCACTGTGAATTGATACTTACAAAGACTATCCTAAAATATTGCAAATATTGTTGTTTAACATTTTTGTATGCACTATGCTCAGTTGCTCAGTCATGTCTGACTCTGTGACTTCATGGACTGTAGCCCACCAAGCTTCTCTGTCCATGGGATTCTCCAGGCAAGAATACTGGAGTGGGTTGCCATGCTCTCCTCCAGGGGATCTTCCCAACCCAGGGATCGTAAGCACATCTCTTGCGTCTCCTGCATTGGCAAGTGGATTCTTTCTTTACCACATTTTTAGTGTGTTAAAAATCTAAACCAATCCAGTCAAGGTGTGGTCTATGGACTTGCTAGAATGTAGAATCTTTGTTACTGGGCCATCATAAGAGCAGACATTACGGTAATTTATTGTACTGTGTTTTCTACAAGTATTGTTCAAAATCAGATTGGGGGAACAAAATCCAGTACTAGTTTCTCACCAGAGTTTAACACACTGACCTAAACCAGGCTGCCATGTTTGAGGGTTTGGTGTGGGGTCTCTTTATACCAAGAGCCTCAAACAGTGAAGGGGGCTGGGCCCTCTCTCCACCTCCTCTGCCCATTTTTTTGACAATCTTTATTTTGCATGTGATCCCTGAACTTCTTCCAGTAATCCCACAATATCTCAGGGTTCTCTTTTCACAGATTAGAAAAGAACCTAATTTTCACATTCAAAAACTAGACTATTTTTCAGAAAATCCCTCTCTCCTCCTCACCTCAAAGTTTGTACTAGAAAGCCTTAAGTCATGAAATCTCTGAGACTTAGTTTCTTCTTGCATGAAAGGGGAATAACAATGATAACTCCCAAATCTACCCCACCAGGTTAATTTGAGGCTCATTCACATATTTGTTAAACATCTGTCATACAACATGCATTGGGATAGGAATTAGAGAAAAATAATGAGCAAAACACAATCTATAATCTCACAGACCTTAAAAATCTGTGGTTTGTAAAACATGAAAGCATTTTTGCAAACTGTAAAGCACTATACCAATGTAAGATATCATTACTACTACTAATAATATACAAAGAAGTTAAGAGAAATTGTATTCACTTCTGAGAATTGGCCTCTATGGGAGAAAAACTGAACAAAGAGACAAATAACTCTTTTTTTTTTTTTCTTAACTCCTTGTCTTCAGTTGCTGATGATGCATTTACTTCAACTCCCTGGTTCAATGACAAGGTTAAAACAACAATATATTTGTGCTTAAAGAAAAAGAACATGAAAAATCCACTGACTAAATCAGCCATGGCTTGTCTTCAGTGAAAAAGTATGGCAGATTTCAACCCCTAATTCCTAAAACTTCAGGTCAAGGTTTTTGTTTTGCTGAAGAATTCCTTTTTATATAAAATTTTAAAATGTTATTGAAATATAGTTGATTTACAATATTATGTTAGTTTCACATGTAAATCAAAGTGATTCCATTATACATATGTATATTTAAGACATTTTGCTACATTTTAGATATTGGTTAAATGAGGAAAAGAGTACCAACCCCCAAAATACTTAATGTGTTGCTATAAACCAATATTCAGGGTCTGAATAGGTAACTTCAGAAATGAAGGTATGAACATAACAATGATAATTACTATATACTGAACACTTACTGTACCCCAAGAACTGTGGTACATACATTTAATCTCCTAACAACAGGTAGATTAACAGGTAACTCATGTTCTCCCCATGTCACAGATTTTTTAAATGGACTCAGAAAAGTTGTTTGTGTGTCAAACCCAGGTCCAACATGCCTAAGCAGTTGTAGGAACCCAATTTGCAATATTCCCCCTTTTCTCTATGTAGAGACAGAAGAAAACAATGGTATGAGGAGTAGGGGACAGTATCAAGTGCCCCAGTTACTAGAATTTGGACCCTGGTAGGAAGAAGCACTGGGTTATCGACCATTATACCAGATCTAGAGAGAGGCAGTTTTATAAAGCACAAACCATATTAGCATAGACGTCAACAGGCTAATTGCCCAACACTGATACACCCCTTTGTCTTTCCTAAAAGAACCCAGATTTTGTTCAGTTCAGGCATGCACATGCATGTGTATAAACATTATATGCAAACACAAGTGGACACAAAGAACATGAGCCTCGGGAAACCATAAGCCACTATTACCTTCTGGACTCAAGCTGAGTTAGTGAAAGGATTTTCACACCTCCCTTATCTGATTGGTTCAGGAAAAGACACACGACCTAGTTTAGGCCAATGAGACCTGAGGAGCACTTGACTGACATTTCTGAGATGGTTCTCACTTGCTCTTCTGAAAGAGCTTATGGAAGAGACTTTCTGTTCACTCTGGATGTTGTTACATAAAAGCACTACCTTATGACCCAGCCATCCCACTGCTGGGCATACACACCGAGGAAACCAGAATTGAAAGAGACACATGTACCCCAATGTTCATCGCAGCACTGTTTATAATAGCCAGGACATGGAAACAACCTAGATGTCCATCAGCAGATGAATGGATAAGAAAGCTGTGGTACATATACACAATGGAGTATTACTCAGCCGTTAAAAAGAATTCATTTGAATCAGTTCTGATGAGATGGATGAAACTGGAGCCGATTATACAGAGTGAAGTAAGCCAGAAAGAAAAACACCAATACAGTATACTAACACATATATATGGAATTTAGGAAGATGGCAATGACGACCCTGTATGCAAGACAGGGAAAGAGACACAGATGTGTATAACAGACTTTTGGACTCAGAGGGAGAGGGAGAGGGTGGGATGATTTGGGAGAATGACATTCTAACATGTATACTATCATGTGAATTGAATCGCCAGTCTATGTCTGACGCAGGATGCAGCATGCTTGGGGCTGGTGCATGGGGATGACCCAGAAAGATGTTATGGGGAAGGAGGTGGGAGGGGGGTTCATGTTTGGGAATGCATGTAAGAATTAAAGATTTTAAAATTAAAAAAAAAATAAATAAAATAAATAAATAAAAATAAAAAATAAAAAAAAGCCTGAGGCCTGGAACTGCTGCAGCCATTTTGAAACCAAACAATTTACAAGGAAAGTGGAGCTTGTGTTTGCAGATCATCAATCAGGAAGTTCACCCTATGTGAGAACTTCCAAGGATCCCAACAACATTCCTTGTTGTTTCTGACAGTACAAGTTGATCTTTCTGCTTATCATGCTCAACATGTTGCCTCTGGTGAGAAGGTAAACCAGTGCCTCAAGACAAGCAGAAGAGCACGAGGAGAATGACAGTGCTGATGTGAAACACAGTCAGAGGTTACTGACTAAAGAACCAGAGAGTTAAGTCCATCTACCAACAGGTTCTATTTGGCCAACATGGTGTTTTTGTGTCTTTAAACTGGGAGACTGCATATGATATCTGGATGCTGGCTGCTCTTGGAAAGGTAGAGGGTCTGGAAGGTAGACTATGAAGGTTTGCTCAGCTCAGGATCACTGCCTCTTCTATGGTGGGGGAACCCTGCAATCTACCACATTTCCACATATCATCACCCAGTCTTCCACTTCCCTCACATCTCTAGTTCAGTTCAGTTCAGTCGCTCAGTCGTGTCTGACTCTTTGTGACCCCATGAATCGCAGCAAACCAGGCCTCCATGTCCATCACCAACTCCCGGAGTTCACTCAGACTCACGTCCATCAAGTCAGTGATGCCATCCAGCCATCTCATCCTCTGTCGTCCCTTTCTCCTCCTGCCCCCAATCCCTTCCAGCATCAGAGTCTTTTCCAATGAGTCAGCTCTTTGCATGAGGTGGCCAAAGTACTGGAGTTTCAGCTTTAGCATCATTCCTTCCAAAGAAATCCCAGGGCTGATCTCCTTCAGAATGGACTGGTTGGATCTCCTTGCAGTCCAAGGGACTCTCAAGAGTCTTCTCCAACACCACAGACTGGAAAAGGTAAGTTTTCATTCCAATCCCAAAGAAAGGCAATGCCAAAGAATGCTCAAACTACCGCACACATGCTAGTAAAAATGTTCAAAATTCTCCAACCCAGGCTTCAGCAATACATGAACCATGAACTTCCAGATGTTCACTTCTCTAACCCATAGAGAAATGTGTTTACAACCCTAATCTGAGGCAAACTAGAGGCTTTTGAAAGGGTTCCTTGGAAGAATTTTCCTTTAACTACTCAGAAGCATCCTCATAGCCAGGAAAAGTCCTCAGTGGACACAGCTTTGAGCTGCCCTCTGAAGCTGTCCAGCCACTGAAGTTCTAGGACCTTTGGAGGGAAGAAGGCCCCAACACAGGCCAGACTGTAGGAAGGATCACTGAGATGAGGGGAACAGGCAGTGGTCTGAAGAATCTTAAGCACAGACCAGGACACTGGAAACAGTTCATTTTGGGGCTGGCACCCCAGGAACCCTCTCTGACAAACAGAAGTGGGGCTGCCAGACGTAGTTTTCTAGTAATAAAGGTTGTGAATTTCCAGTTCAAAGGGCCCTTTTGTTTGGAACTCTTCAGTTGCAGGAGCTGCTTTTGAGAAGGAGCGGCCCCTGTGTCTGCACGTATAGGGAAGAGCAGCTTGGTCAGTCTCTGCTGGGTCTTTCACCTGGGAAGGAAGAATCCAATTCCCATGTGGATACCTAGAGACTCCAAATGAGGCTTCTAGACAATGGTGAGGCCCAAAACAGCAACCGCATACTCAGTTAGCTGCCAGGAGCATGTCTTCTGGGCTTCCCAGGTGGTGCTAGTGATAAAGAACCTGCCTGTCAATGCAGGAGACTAAGAGACGTGGGTTCAATCCCTGGGTCAGGAAGATTTCCCTAGGGGAAGGCATGGCAACCCACGCCAGTATTCTTGCCTGGAATCCAACAGACAGAGGAGCCTGGTGGGCTACAATCAATGGGGTCACAAAGAGTCAGACACAACTGAAGCGACTTAGGATGCATGCGTGCGTGTCTTCTAGGAACAGGTGGTTACATTTCTTGCATGAATTAAGAGCCTCAGTCCATTCACTTTCATTGGAAGATAAATGAAAGATAGAACTAGAAAACTGGCAAACTGAATAGTTCTGCTTCTATTGTGAAGAAAAAGCATTTGTTGATTTAAGAAAGATTATGGTTTCATTGAATAACATAAAAAATGCTCTGTTTATATCTATGCTTAAAAAGTTCAACCGTATTTGTGTAAATTCATACATTTTGTTTGGGAGACACCTCAGCTTTAACCAAAACAGAGTATCGTGTTAGAAAGGAATTAGCTTTTATAATTGGAATTTAAATAGCAAGCGATATATCACTTTGTTAATTGTTCCTTCCTATTGCAGCCAGTAACTGGTATTTAATATCTGGCTGGAACATATATTCAGGAAATTGTATCATACTCAGACAGTGAGGAAAGAAGTAATATGAAGGCTGTTTAAATGAAGAGAAATTTAAAGGAAAAACAAGTATAATCTCTCATGGTTCAACCTGTGGTTCTTACACAGAAATTAAAAGTTTTTCATTTATGTTATTCTTTTCAGAAATATAAAAGGTAAAACCAAGGTTTCAAGAAGCTGGAGACCTAATTCTGAATATTTATCTCCTTTATAGTAATAATCAGCATATTATGGCTAATATAATTAGGAAAATATAGGCTAGATTGATAGGCATTTTTGTAAACAATACGTATTTATAATGTGGGAGAAGGGAGGGCATAGTTATGACTGTAGCAGTGACCTAAAAGCTAGAAAATAACAAAACAAATACCAAAGCCAGACATTTACTGGGGAAAAAAACAACTGCCTGAAAATGAGTATCTGGCTAAAAGTAAAGGTTGGACAAAAGTGGCCACCTAGACCCACCAGGGTCTTTGGTAGAGAGTCAAAACCCACTACCTCAGTTCTGTGGTAGCCTCTATACTCTCTGAGGAAACAGAAATATACTGCCATCCTCACAGCTAGTAGTGTACTTGTATCAAGGCTGGGGAAGATAAAGGGGTTTTATGGAAGAAATAAAACAAAACTACACCCACAAGAAGATAAAGCAGCCGGGACAGGTTGGCCACTCACTCCACTGCCCGAGTCCTGAATGGCATCTTCTGAAGGGAGACTAAGGTGACTGCCAGAGTGGTTTAGTCAGTCATGGTTCCATCTATTCGCTTTTCTTCTGAGTGTTTTCCACCTCAGTTATCTCTCCAGTGTTCCATAGCTTCCATCCTAAAGGATCGGCTGTGTGTCTGCACTGAGTCAGAGGGCTGTCTCTCTTCTGACTGGCACGCAGATCCATTCCAATGTTTGAGAAATCATATTTGATGTATCCACTGTTCTTAGCAATTTCTACCACTGCCCAATACTCAAAATGTTTTTTCTTCCCCATCTTTTACTCTTCTTCCTGTTTCAGAGTTTAGTGACACTGTCAGCCCCAATTTTTAAGGGCACTCACCTCTGAATGAGCGCTCTGGGAACTGGTGATGGACAGGGAAGCCTGGCGTGCTACAGTCCATGGGGTTGCAAAGAGCTGGACACAACTGAGCTACTGAACTGAACCTCTGAATGATTTTAGAGTTTTCCAATTCCAGTCCTTTCCACAATTTCAAAAAGTGTTTTGTCGTGTTTTTGTTTTTTTATCTCAAGCTAAGGAATCCAAGGTTCAGAAAGTGTAATTAACTTATTCAGGGTCAACACAGCTAGAAAGTAGCAACGTCAATATTCAAAACCAAGTCTGCTTGATTTGGTTATTATAGCCAATGATTAAACATGAAATGATTCTTCACTGGATAAAGAACATCTGCAAAACAGCTAACATCATACTTAACAGAGAAAAACTTAGACGCTTTAAGCCAAAGCTAACATCATACTTAACTGAGAGAAACTAGATGCTGCCTCACTAAGATCAGATACAGGCAAGGACAGCCTCCTCATTACTTCTAAACATCATCTTGAAAGTTCTAGTTAATACAGTAAGAAGGAAATAAAAGACAACTAAAATCTGGTGCAGCCAAATAAATAAAAGTAAATGAAAGGCAGACAGATTGGGAAGGAGGCAATAAAACTGTCTCTATTTGAAGATTACGTGATTGTCTTTGTAGAAAACCCAAAAGAATAGACAAAAGAAAATTTCCTTGAACTAAAAAGTAATTATAGCAAGGTTGCAGGATACAAAGCAAAATATACAAAAGTGAATTGAGGGCTTCCCTGAGGTCCAGGGGTTAAAAATCCACCTTACAATGCAGGGGACACTGGTTTGATCCCTAGTCTGGGAAGATCCCACGTGCTGCAGGGCAACTAAGCCTATGTGTTGCAACTACTGAGCCCACATGCAGCAACTACTAGAGCCCGCACACTGTAAACCTGTGCTCTACAAGAGAAGCCACAGCCATGAGAAGCTCACACACCACAACTAGAGTAGCTCCTGTTCTCCACAACTAGAGAGTTTCATTGCGTGCAGCAATGAAAACCCAGCACAGCCCCCTAAAAGTGAATTGCTTTCCTATACATTAGCAAAGAACAACTGTAAGTTGAAATTGAAAACAGCACCATTTACATTACACCAAAAATATTAAACACACTGGTACACATGTATACAAAATCTATGTGAGGAAAACTATGAAATTCTGATGAAAGAAGCAAAAGAATATCTCACTAAATGGAGAGCTATTCCATGTTCAGGCAGAGAAGACTCTATATTGTCAAGATGTCAGTTCTTCCCAACTTGAACTACAGATTCAGTTCAGTTCAGTTGCTCAGTCGTGTCCAGCTCTTTGCGATCCCATGAATCACAGCACGCCAGGCCTCCCTGTCCATCACCAACTCCCAGAGTTCACTCAAACTCACCTCCATCGAGTTGGTGATGCCATCCAGCCATCTCATCCTCTGTCGTCCCCTTCTCCTCCTGCCCCCAATCCCTTCTAGCTTCAGTCTTTCCCAGTGAGTCAACTCTTCGCATGAGATGGCCAAAGTACTGGAGTTTCAGCTTTAGCATCATCTCTTCCAAAGAACACAATTTCATTCCTTTGTGTATGTCAACAATCCGATTCTAATGTTATCACAGAAAGGGGGAAAGATCCAGAATGGCCAATTCAATATTGATGAAGAGCAAAATCAGAGGACTGACACTACTCAACTCCAAGACTTAGTATAAAGTTTCAGTGATCAAGACAGTGTGCTATTGGCAGGGTAATTGTCAAATAAGGCAGAGGCCAGAATAAAGAGCCCATAACAGCAGAGCCCAGAAATAGACAAAGACAGTTCAATTGAGAAATGAAAGTCTTTTCAACAAATGGTGCTAGAACAACTAGAAATACACATGCAAAAAAAAAAAAAAAATCCGGATGCAGACCTTACACCTTTAAAAAAATTAACTCAAAATGGATTATAGACCTACATGTAAACCACAAAACTATAAAACCCCCAGAAGGAAATATAGGACAAAATCTAGGTGACCTGGGGTTTCAGTGGCTTTTCATATACAATCCAAAAAGTACAACTGATGACAGAAAAAAAAATTGATAAGTTGGACTTCATTAAAATTTAAAACATTCATTCAGCAAAAGAAAACTATTCAGAGAATGAAAAAACAAGCCAAGATTTGAAGTGTTTGTGAAACACATATCTGACAAAGGATTTGTATCCAAAAATACACAAAGCACTCATAATTCAACAATAAATTACAAACAGTTTTAGAAGTGGGCAAAAGACCTTAGCAGACAATTCATCAACGAACACATGAAAAGAAGCTCCACAACGTATGTCATCAGAGAATTGCAGACTGAAACAACAATGAAATACCACCACATACCTATTAGATAGCTAAAATCCAAAACACTGACAACACCAAATACTGACAAGGACGTGGAGCAACAGGAACTCTTATTCACTCCTGACAGAAACATAAAATGGTGCAGTCACTTTGAAAGACAGTTGGCTGTTTCTTACAAAGTTAAATGTAGGCTCAATCCAGTAATTTTACTCCTAGATATTTACCCTGATGAGTAAAAATCTTATGGCCATACAAAAATGTAAACACAAGTGTTTATAGCTGCATTATTCACAATTTCCCCAAATTGGAAGCAACCAAGATGTTCTTCAATAGATATATGTATTAAAAAATTGGTACATCTATATAATGGGGTAAAAAGAAATTCGCTTTTAAGCCCTGACATGAAAGAATAAAGTAAAAATCACTCAGTCGTGTCCAACTCTTTGTGATAGCATGGACTGTAGCCTGCCAGGCTCCTCTCTCCATGGAATTCTCCAGACAAGTATACTAGAGTGGGTTGCCATTTCATTCTCCAGGGGATCTTCCCAACCGAGGGATCAAACCCAGGACCTCTGCATTGGCAGGAGGATTCTTTACCATCTGAGCCACCAAGGAAAGGAGACTTAAATGCACATTATTAAGTGAAAGACGCTAGTCTGAAAAGGCTACCTATTATATTGTATACAAATGACATCCTGGAAAAGGCAAAACTATAGAGACAGTAAAAAGATCAGTGGCTACTGACTGTGTGGATCACAATAAAGTGTGGAAAATTCTGAAAGAGATGGGAATAACAGACCACCTGACCTGCCTCTTGAGAAACCTATATGCAAGTCAGGAAGCAACAGTTAGAACTGGACATGGAAAAACAGACTGGTTCCAAAGAGGAAAAGGAGTACGTCAAGGCTGCATATTGTCACCCTGCTTATTTAACTTCTATGCAGAGTACATCATGAGAAATGCTGGGCTGGAAGAAGCACAAGCTGCAATAAAGATTGCCAGGAGAAATATCAATAACCTCAGATATGCAGATGACACCACCCTTATGGCAGAAAGAAGAACTAAACAGCCTCTTGATGAAAGTGAAAGAGGAGACTGAAAAAGTTGGCTTAAAGCTCAACATTCAGAAAACGAAGATCATGGCATCTGGTCCCATCACTTCATGGCAAATAGATGGGGAAACAGTGGAAACAGTGTCAGACTTTATTTGGCAGGGCTCCAAAATCACTGCAGACGGTGATTGCAGCCATGAAATTAAAAGACACTCCTTGGAAGGAAAGTTATGACCAACCTAGAGAGCATATTAAAAAACAGAGACATTACTTTGTCAACAAAGATCCATCTAGTGAAGGCTATGGTTTTTCCAGTAGTCATGTGTGGGTATGAGAGTTGGACTGTGAAGAAAGCTGAGCACCGAAGAATTGATGCTTTTGAACTGTGGTGTTGGAGAAGACACTTGAGAGTCCCTTGGACTGCAAGGAGATCACACCAGTCCATCCTAAAGGAGATCAGTCCTGAGTGTTCATTGGAAGGACTGATGCTGAAGCTGAAACTCCAATACTTTGGCCACCTGATGTAAAGAGCTGACTCATTTGAAAAGACCCTGATTCTGGGAAAGATTGAGGGCAGGAGGAGAAGGGGATGACAGAGGATGAGATGGTTGGGTGGCATCATTGACTCAACTGATGGGTTTGGGTGGACTCCAGGAGTTGGTGATGGACAGGGGGGCCTGGCGTGCTGCGGTTCATGGGGTCGCAAAGTCGGACACAATTGAGCGACTGAACTGAACTGAATTAAGGTGGGAGGGAGGAGTGAAGAGGGAGAACATCATCTTAGAGCAGTGAGACTATTCTGTGTGACACTTAGAGGTAGATTTGTGACATATTTGTCAAAATCTATAGACTATATAACAAAGTGGAACCCTAATATAAACTAGGGAATTTAGTTAATAATAATGTATCACTATTGGTTCATCAAGCTAACAAATGTACCACACTAATTAATGCAAGATGTTAGTAACAGGAGAAACTAGGAGGGGAGGGGATGGTTGTATGGTATCTCTACTTACTCAATTTTTCTGTAAATGTAAAGCTACTCTCCCACTCCAGGAATCTTGCCTGGAAAATCCCATGGATGGAGGAGCCTGGTAGGCTGCGGTCCATGGGGTCGCACAGAGTCGGACACAACTGAAGCGACTTGGCGGCAGCAGCAGCAGCAGCAGCAGCAGCAGCAGCAGCAAAGCTACTCTAAAACAGAGTCTATCAACCTAAAAAGGAAGGAAGAGAAAGTGGGGGGAGGGAGAAGGGAGGGGAGGAGGAAACCGGCAGAGCACCTCAGGGGATATGAACATAAAACTTGCAACTCGGGAGACTGACCAAGGAAATAAATTTAACAAAATAATCTCGTAATTATCCAGAATAAAATTGAACATAACGATCTCTTTTTCATTATTTAAAGTTCCAAAGGGGAAAAGTACAGCTTTAAGTAATCTCCACTTTGGTAGCTGAGACAAGATTTTAAGCAAAGTGCTTTCAAGCTGTCTTCATTAATCAATACTTCCAGAATTTAAGTGCATCTTCACTTAATACCTGCTTTTTCCCTTAGTCTAGCCTATGATCTGCAACATTTGTCTCTCTAACAGGTGTTGTGAAATAGACAGGCCAAGCCCTCTGGGTTTCATGTTGCCCTGAGCCCCAGCATTAGGAGAGCAGGCATGAGCGTTACCTCTTCTTCTGAGATTGGAATGGGCAGGAATTTGCTTAGAGACCCCTGAGTGGCTGGCATTGTGGGCCACACTATTTAAATTACTTCAACTAGGCATTTAATTTAATCCACATGAGCCCAAGAGCTAGCTGCTTTTCCATTTTTAGGAGGGGAAAATAAAGCTTAGAGTGATTGAGTAACTTGCCCAAAGTCACACAGCAAGCAAATGGCAAAATTCAGGTTTGAACTCCAGCCTGGAGTTAGTCTGGAAAGGAAAGACCAGAATTATTTAAAGGAGCAATGCTTGCCTGCTACGTCGCTTCAGTCATGTCCGACTCTTTGTGACACTATGGGCCATAGCTCGCCAGGCTCCTCTGTCCATGGGATTCTCCAGGCAAGCATACTGGAGTGGATTGCCATTTCCTCCTCCAGGGGATCTTCCCAACCCAAGGATCAAACCCGAGTCTCTTATGTCTCCTGCATTGGCAGGAGGGTTCTTACTTTATTTAAAAGGGGAAGAATCATAGGATGTTAGAGTTGAAAGATACTATAGAGAGAATCTGATCCAAACCATTTCAGAAATAGGGAAACTGAGGCTCAGAGAGGTTAAAATGAAATAACTTAGTGTTGGAGCTGAGACTTGAAATCAAGAGTTGGAGTCAAGATATAGAATCAAGAATTGGAGCCAAGATATACCAGTCAGGGTAGCCTAGGTTAAGCTGCAGTAACAAAAAATTCCAGGAACCTCCCTGGCAGTCCAGGTTAGGACTCCACACTTCCACTGCAGGGGGTGCAGGTTCAGTCCATGGCTGGGAACTAGAATCCCACATACTACCTACATGGCCAAAAATAAATATAAAATAAAAAAATCACTTCATTAAAAAAAGGCCAACATGTCATTGGGCTAATATCACAAAGGTTTATTTCTTGTCTGCAATACATAGCTGATGCTGATTTGGTAGGGGAGGGCTTTTCTCATCATAGCTTAGGGGTTCCAGATGATGAATTCTTCTTGGAAGCAGCTTTAGCAATGACCACAGCAGTGGGAAGGGAATATGGTGAATCCTATGCCTGCTTTGAAACATGTTGCTTCAATGTGGTGCGCGCGCACACACACACACACACACACACACACACACACACACACACACACACAGGAATATTCAGTTCAGTTCAGCCGCTCAGTCATGTCCAACTCTTTGTGACCCCATGAATCGCAGCACGCCAGGCCTCCCTGTCCATCACCAACTCCTGGAGTTCACTCAGACTCACATGCATTGAGTCAGTGATGCCATCCAGACATCTCATCCTCTGTCGCCCCCTTCTTCTCCTGCCTCCAATCCCTCCCAGCATCAGTCTTTTCCAATGAGTCAACTCTTCACATGAGGTGGCCAAAGTATTGGAGTTTCAGCTTCAGCATCATTCCTCCCCAAAAATCCCAGGGCTGATCTCCTTCAGAATGGACTGGTTGGATCTCCTTGCAGTCCAAGGGACTCTCAAGAGTCTTCTCCAACACCACAGTTCAAAAGCATCAATCCTTTGGTGCTCAGCTTTCTTCACAGTCCAACTTTCACATCCATACATGACCACTGAAAAAACCATAGCCTTGACCAGAGGAACAGGAATATTACTCAGTCATAAAAAAGAATAAAATAATGCCATTTGTAGCAACATGGATGAACCTAAAGCAAAGCAAGTCAGCCAGAGGACAAATATCACTTGATATCACCTATATGTAGAATTTTTTAAATGATACAAATGAACTTATTTACAAAACAGAAAGAATCACAGAGCTAGAAAACAAATTTTTGGCTACAAAAGGGGAAGGGGCAGGGAGAGATAAATTAGGAGTTTAGGATTAGGAGATGCAAGGTACTACATATAAAATAGATAAATTCCTACTGTATAGCACAGGGAACTATATTCAATACCATAAACAATAATGGAAAAGAATTTGAAATATATACATACATATATATAACTGTTTCACACATGTATACATAACTGAATCACTTTGCTGTACACCAGAAAATAACACAGCACTATAAATCAGCTCTTCAATAAAAAGTATGTCACCTCAGCTCATTAGCCAAAGCAAGCTAAAAATCTTGCCTGACTTTAAGATGAGTTATTGCTGTTCAGTCACTAAGTTGTGTTCTACTATTTGTGACCCCATGGACTGCAACATGCCAGGCTGGGAAATGAAATTCCGTGTGCCCATAAGGATGAGAAATGAAATACTTATGAAGAATCCTAATATTTATCACACAAGGGTTGGTCTGACAGTTAACTTAATCAGCATAATATGCTAGATTTGCCCTCTGAAAGAGAATTTTTTAAATATTCACCTAGAACTACAGTATTGCCACCCACTTTGCAATCTTCACAAATTTACCTTGGGCACCTCTAACTACTTAAGGAATTCAGTGCCTTTGGAGTCTGAGATTTACCTGGAATCACTAGCCGATCACATTATTTTTAAAATTATGTAAGAATATAGGGCTTTAAGAAAAACATGGCAATAGTGAACTAGGAGCTGCCATTCAAATGCAGGGAGAGCAAAGAGATCATTTCTATTTATGGAATTCTCAAGGTACCCAGGAGCTTAATAAGGAAGATAGACTTCCTCCTGAAATTACATACAGATATCTACAGTGAGCTCAATAGTTTAAAAAAAAGAAAAAAACCCATTCAGGTTCATTATGCATAGATCCCCTTCATGGTCCCTCCCATCTGTCTGTCTAGAGCCTTAGGCAGAGGGATCCTCCAGCTTCTGAGACTAATCTGACAAGTCAGATCTTGGTCCATTCAAAAGGGTGAAGGCGAAGGTGAAGTCGCTCAGTCGTGTCCGACTCTTTGCGACCCCACGGACTGTAGCCTACCAGGCTCCTCCGTCCAGGGGATTCTCCAGGCAAGCATACTGGAGTGGGTTGCCATTTCCTTCTCCAGGGGATCTTCCCAACCCAGGGATCGAACCCAGGTCTCCCGCATTGGAGGCAGACGCTTTAACCTCTGATGAAGTAAAGCAGCTGGAACAAGAGTCATTGAATTGTTTCTGGGGAAATTCAAAACCACTTATGTTGTTAGTGAGGCTTTGCTCAGCTTCAGTTCAGTTCATTTCAGTTCAGTCGCTCAGTCGTGTCCTATTCTTTACGACCCCATGAATCGCAGCACGCCAGGCCTCCCTGTCCATCACCATCTCCCGGAGTTCACTCAGACTCACGTCCATCGAGTCCGTGATGCCATCCAGCCATCTCACCCTCAGTCGTCCCCTTCTCCTCCTGCCCCCAATTCCTCCCAGCATCAGAGTCTTTTCCAATGAGTCAACTCTTCGCATGAGGTGGCCAAAGTACTGGAGCTTCAGCTTTAGCATTATTCCTTCCAAAGAAATCCCAGGGTTGATCTCCTTCAGAATGGACTGGTTGGATCTCCTGGCAGTCCAAGGGACTCTCAAGAGTCTTCTCCAACACCACAGTTCAAAAGCATCAATTCTTCGGCGCTCAGCCTTCTTCACAGTCCAACTCAGCTTAAGGAAAGACTTTCCCCCATCCAGGCAATTAAAAAAGAAAGAAAACTAAACAAAGGCAAAGAGATGAATTTGCAAGCAGATCATATACATGTAGCTCTATTACATTCATGAGCTTCGACATGGCTGTCTTCACACCCTACCCGAACACATTTAAGCACTGAAGAGAAATTCAATTCTCCAGAATCTGTTTTCAAGTAACATTTAGGAGAATCCAAGGTCTAACCCACAACAGTTCCCAAACCCTCTTTTGCCTCTCCAAATTTTGCCCTCCAGGTGCTGTGAAAACTCTTAGTCCCAAATTCCCGCTCCATTGCTGAATTAAAGGCTTCATCTTTTATATCCCCATCCCCTTTCTCTCCCCTATTAAGATACATGTTGGTAGCCTTATTCACAACAAGAAATAACTTTTCCTCCCCAGGAGAAAGGAGGAGGGAGAAACTGGGCAGAAGGGCAACTTGAAAGTTCATGCATGCTTAGAACTATAGAAGTGATGAGGCTTTTTTTTTCTTTTTTTAATTGGAGGTTAATTGCTATACAATGTTGTGTTGGTTCCTGCTATAAACAACCTGAATCAGCTGTAAGTACACATGTATCCCACCCCTGCCATCCCAGCCCTCTAGGTCATCACAGAGCACTGAGCTGAGTTCCCTGTACTGTACAGCAGCGTCCCACTGGTGATCTGTTTTACACATGCCAGTGCATATGTCAATGCTGCTCTCTCAATTTGTCCCTCCGTCTCCTTCCCCAACTACATGCACAAGTCTGTTCTCTGCATCTGAATCTCTATTCCTGCCCTGCAAATCAGTACCATTTTTTCTAGATTCCATATATATGATAATGCGTTAATATATGATATATGTTTTTTCCTCTTTATGTTTTTTTCACTCTATATAACAGCCTCTGCTGCTGCTGCTGCTGCTGCTGCTGCTGCTAAGTCGCTTCAGTCGTGTCCAACTCTATGACCCCATAGACAGCAGCCCACCAGTCTCCCCTGTCCCTGGGATTCTCCAGGCAAGAACACTGGAGTGGGTTGCCATTTCCTTCTCCAGTGCGTGAAAGTGAAGTAGCTCAGCCATGTCCGACCCTTAGCGACCCCATGGACTGCAGCAGGCTCCTCCGTCCATGGGAGTTTCCAGGCAAGAGTACTGGAGTGGGTTGCCATTGCCTTCTCCGATATAACAGCCTCTAGGTTCAACCATCTCACTCTTGAAAGGGCACTCTGCAATGGTGCAGGACACATCACCACCCAGGAAGTATCCTGACAAAGTTGCTAAGACTGGGGATGGAATAGGCTGGGAAGGAAAGAGGAGATTCACTGAACTAGTGAGTTAGTCCCAGAATATCTCGCACTACAGCAGCATAAATATATCTAGGCATGGCTGCCCCACTGGGAATTTAATTCAGTGTGATAAGTACTATGACAAAGGCCATCATCACAGTGAGAATTAAAGCTACAGATGACTGCATGCTAACTATAAAGAGGGCCACGCTAAAGGCTGCACAGAGATTACGTCATTTGCTCTTTCCAACAACCCTAGCTAGCATCAGCCCTATTTGGGTGGATGACCTTCTAGAAATGTATGATTTCCACCCACTTCCATTCCTGACTCTTCTAAGCTACAATTTTTTCCCTCTCAGACGCCACTCTTTATTCTGGCTAAAGACCAACCCAGCATGGTCCTTAACTTACACTCTGTGAAGTCCTAATGTCTGTGCTTCAATTCTAGAAGATTCTCGCATCACTAGTCAGGCGATTAGCTGGTCTGTAGTCTACATAGCCTCTGAAACTCCTGAAACAACCCTCTGTGTACTGGGGGGAATTCCCGGTCACGCACGCACACATGCACACTCACACACAAATGATTTATCACAAATATTTAAAGACTGAAAGATGTAGGCTGGGTTCCCCGACTATCACACTCCCCCTCTCTGCAAGAGATGAGTCACAAAGGAGGAACAACATCTTGGTTATATTTACATCTCTTCTGACTACACAGCAACCCAGGCCAAGCGTTTTTTTTTTTTTCCTAATGAAATTTAAAGTATAAAGAATGATTGATGTGAATTTTATTAATAACAGCCATTATCAACTATTACAAATCAGTCTTCTTTAACTCTCCTTTGCCTGTTTTTTCTTTTCACTCCTTCCAGCAGCCAGGAGCTTCCTGGAAGAAGGAAAATATAAGATGCAATCTGCCAGCTCCTTATACCAAGGAATTTGGGCCCACTGTTTAGCAGTGCACAGCACAGAGTCTCATGGTGCTGTATAAATACATAATAATGCATAGACACTGTTGTTCAAATACAAGTATGAAAGTGAGAACCCCATCAGGAATTCACTCTTAAGAACGTATGAGAAGATATTAAAGACAACAACATAAAATGGGAAAAGTAAGACTGTAAGATGGGATGAACATTTTCTAAAAATTCTCATTTTTACATACATGTGTGTATTTATACACATGCATTATATGTGCATGTAGACATGAATAATAAAGATTTAAAAGCTAAAATAACTATTCATGATGATATCTGCGGGAGATGAGAGCTTGTTATTTTTAGTTTTTCCTTGTGCCTATTTGCATTTTCCAGCTTTTCTACAAATAACAAGCAATAGATTGGTTATCAGTATAAGGTATTTCTTTCTAATCACTTTTTAATTGCTAAGGTTTAATCACTGGCTTCCTCTCTGAAGGGAACATAAAGACTATCCTTATCCTCCCTTGTGCCACTGGCCTGAGGTATCCTTAAGACTCACAAACCAGAATTCCAGTTATCATCATATTATCTAAAAGTCTCACCTCCTTTTCATCAGGGAAGTAAAAGAAGCAAGAGATAAGAGGTTGCAGGTAGGGAAGATGCTTATCGTGAATTCTCAGTACTGACTTAGAGTTCCCTGCCTCTGCCAACTGTTGACCCCAGACAAGTCACCAACCAAACTTTCTGGGCCTCCAGGCGCCCAGGTGTGCAACAACAGACTGGTCCTAATGATGGTGAGCCTCCATCCCAGACCTGAGCTCCAGCAGTTCTGGGTTTCCACAATGCCTCCTATGAAGAGGGCTGCCCTACTTTGTCTAGCACTCATGTGGATTCATTCACACCCAAACCCAACTAGCAGGGGTGCCCCTTGAAACTGACATCATGGAACAAGGAGGGAGAGGCTCTCGAATAATGAAAGATGATATTGAACATGTCCACCACCCCTCTTCCAAGTCAATGTCTGTGATGAGGGTGGAACCAGGGTTGACAGAGGCTTTTAGCTTGAAAATGTTGTTGGGAACAGGGCAGAACTGCATAACTGGCTCTTGCTTTCTGTCCTGATGGAAATTCTGACAGTTTTACTCAATCACAGATTAAATAATAATTTATGGAGGGAGGGGAAAGTGTGAAAATGGTACTTGCTCCCAGTTATTAGATGAATAAGTTCTAGGGATATAATAACATGCAGTTACCACATATTAACTGCAGTTAATACTGTATTGTGTATTCAAAAGTTAGTAAGAGATTTTTTTTTTACATTCTCACCACACACCAAAAAATGACAACTATACGGGATGATAGATGTGGTAATCATTTTGCATCTTATACACATAAACCAAATCATTATGTTGTACACCTTAACATCACACAATGTTATATGTTAATTATACCTTAATAAAGCCGGAAAGATGGTAAGAAACAGAAAAATACCATGACTAACCTCATATCCCTAAAGAAGGAACTGGCAGCCCACTCCAGTATTTTTGCCTGGAGAATTCCATGGGCAGAGGTGCCTGGTGGGCTACAGTCCATGGGGTCACAAGAGTCAGAAACCACCAACCTCTTAATATCGATAGGTAAACTATAAGCCAAAAAAAAGTAACTTGTGTTTTGTTTTATGTAAACAACTTTGTATCTTCTGCAGCAATTCTATCAAATTCCATTCCCTATTTCCATGCCTGCCCCTGCTGCCCCCCCGACACACACACACTCTGAAAAGTTGGTTGTGATATTTATGCAAAGCAGCCAAGGTTAGGAAATCAGAAAAACAGATTAAGAGCACTGCTTAGAAACTTTATGTATCTTTAGGCCTCTTAGAACATAGTCCCTTTCTGCTTCTTTCACCTCCAGCCATGCGGATACCGGGTTTTCCTGCTTCTTCTACCGTCCCCGACTCTGCACTTGCTGGCTCCTGTCTCTTTTTGCAAAGGGCCCCCCAGTCTTTCCTCATCATCTACACAGCCAAAATTTGGAAAATGAGGACATAAGTCAAATGCCACCAGAGCCAAAGGATTCTTTACCACGACCTGACGTGCCCTGTAGAACAGTCTGGAAGTCTTATTCTCAGTCCAGTGTGCCACTGCAGAGTCTTCAGACACATACTTTGTGCCAACAAGGAGAAGTGAAGTTGCTCAGTCGTGTCCAACTCTTTGCGATCCCATGGACTGTAGCCTACCAGGCTCCTCTGTCTGTGGGATTTTCCAGGCAAGAATACTGGAGTGGGTTGCCATTTCCTTCTCCAGGGAGATCTTCCCGACCCAGGGATTGAACCCGGGTCTCCCACATTGTAGGCAGATGCTTTACCATCTGAGCCACCAGAGATTCCACCTAGGCCTTCTGGGAGGGAAGAAAGTCCCTACAAGTAAAAATCAATGGTTAATTATTAATACAAAGTTCTCATGAAAGAAAGATGAGGTTCTCTTGCAAATCAAAGAAAGATCCTGGTGACAGTCCTCCCAGAGCAGAACACACACTTCCAACCCATGAATGCTACTCCCTCACGTTATAAGCTACATCTCAAAAAGTTACTTCCCTGGGCACTAAACAATGAACAGGATGCCAAAGGGTCTTGTTTGGTGGTCAGCAGATGTTGGCCAGTGTCAGCAAGGACACATACCAATGAAGAGAACAGACAAATTCAGAAATGCAAACTCTATGTATCTGTGGTTCAGCTAGCTTTTATTATTGTTGTTGTTTATTTTCCTCCAGTTCATTTTATCACTCAAATACTCTTCAAAGTGGTTTCACTCATGCCATTCCCTTGCATGAACAAAGCCCTCCTGCCTCTACTTAACAAAATTCTGTCACTGAGGTATTTGCTAGCTCAAGCTCGAGAATTCACTGCAGGAGCTGTCCCTGTGCTAGCGCCCTCAGAGACTACCACACCCTCAATGACACCTCTGTGCTCTGATCTCATTCAAAAATTGATGGAGCACTACCTTGGTCCTCTCATTGCCATATACGATGGTATAACTCGGGGTTTATCAGTCCTCTCAGCTTTCTTTTCTCAAGGAAATGTCTTCTTTGAACTTTTCATAGGAAATTCACAGAATAATTTGTACATAGTACATGATTTAAAATTGTACCTATCAATTTCACAAACCCAAAAGAATATAAAAATAGCCAACCCCATGGAGAGTGCAACAATGGAATTACATCCTAATGGAAGTCAAAATTAAACTGGGCAAGGGTGAAATTTTTAGATGCTAATTTAAGGAATTTGTTAATCCCTATTTTCTCTCCCTTTGCTCAGACTTCTTCCCTCACTGGGGACGGACACGGTCATAACATGGGTATCGGACCTTGAATTTTACTGCTTCCAATTTGAGTATTCAGAAAGAGAGATTCTATCTCTCAAAGCTGAGCCCTCTGGTTGTCTCCTTTTGTTACAATTACCAGAGCAAAGTTAAGCTACCACAGGCACACAGCAGCACGTAGACTGAAAATTCAGCCATTCAAGTGCAGAGAAGATGACAGGGAGACTAACCCAGAGCTCAACTTGGAGATGGATTTTCCATCCCACCCTGGGGAAAAGAAGAGAAGGAAGAGGACAGCTATTCAGCTAAAACCAATCTAATACCCAATCTATTGTCCCCAAATTCTCCCTAGGCAGTTCCAAGAATGTTACAATAAATTATACACTCTACTCCATTTTCCAAAATAATCAGTTCTGCACAGATCAGCAGCACACTTGGGAGTGTAAAAGTTGTGGGTCTGCAGACATGAAGGCTAACTTTTTCTGTGCCAGGATCTCAGAGAGAAGCCCTGATGGAGGAGGGATGCGGAGCAGAAAGGCCATGAAGATGGCAGCACAGGGTGTTTTAAAAGTACACAATATCCCTGGTGGTGCAGTGGTTAAAAATCCACCTGCCAATGCAGGGGGCAGAGGTTCAGTTTCTGGCCTGGGAAGATCCCACATGTGGTGGAACACCACAACTACTGAAACCGAGCTCTAGAGCCCCTGAGCCACAAGTACTGAGGTCATAGGCCTAGAACCAGGGCTCCACAATAAGAGAAGCCAGCATAATGAGAAGCCTGTGCACCACAACAAGGAGTAACCTCCGCTCGCTGCAACCAGGGAAAGCCCACACGCAGCACATGGCAGGCAGACGCCTTACCGTCCGAGCCACCAGGGAAGCCCATAAATAAATAAACAAAATGTCTTTAAAGTATACAATATCCAACCCAGGGTAAGATGCCAGACCACCGGAACTGAATGCCCACTACTGCTTTTGCAAGTTATTGGCTTGCAAATAGAATCCGTTGATCTACTCTTGCTGCCCTTAGCTTACATCTCCCTTCCTCACATTTCCATCTAACCTAACACTTATTTATGAAGCTCCTAATTGTTCTCTGACCAGCTTCTGCCCCCTCACCAAGGAAAAAAAAAACTCTCCATCAGCACAGGGAAAAGCTCTACCAGATTCTTCTCATGTTGGTTCAGAAAAAGATGGACAAGAGCTTTTGTAAGAAAATGTGAGATGAAGAGAGTGGCCACAGCATACTCTTGTATACAATTACAACCTCTCAAATTTGTCAATAAAGGCAAACATTTTGTAATATATGCTATGCTAAGTCATGGATATGTATTAGCTCATTGAATCCTCACAATCGCTTTGGTGGATACATTACAGATGAGGAAATGGAGACTCAAACAACAAATATGATCTGGACCAAGACCTAAACTCCCTTCTATGCCTCTCTAAAGCCTCTGCTCCTTCCTACCAATTTCACAGGTTCTCAAACGTTGGTGTGCACACTTTGAGAATGCTTCTTTCTCAGTAAGTGCTTCTGCTACCCAAACAGTCTTTCCCAGTTACTCACTGGCCTAAGTGTAAAAGTCAGAGAAGGCAATGGCAACCCACTCCAGGACTCTTGCCTGGAGAATCCCAGGGATGGTGGAGCCTAGTGGGCTGCCATCTACGGGGTCACACAGAGTCGGACATGACTGAAATGACTTAGCAGCAGCAAGTGTAAAAGTGGACAGATACCTGCCCCTCAATTTTCTCGACAGGTCAAGACCCCTCCTAATCTTGTTCTCACCACATAAGTGATAAAATCATCCCTAGGTCTTACTCATTTTTCACAAGGATCTTTGAGTGAAGTAAGAGTGAAGGAGAAATATCATATGACATCCCTTATATGTGGAATCTAAAAAGAAATAATACAAATTAACTTACTTACAAAACAGACAGAGACTCACAGATTTAGAGAACAAACTTACAGTTGCCAAGGGGAAGGATTGAGGGGAAGGGATAGTTATGGAGTTTGGGATGGACATGGACACACTGTCATATTTAAAAGAGCAGGGACCTACCCTATAGCACATGGAACTCTGCTCAATGTTATATGGCAGCCTGGATGGGAGGGGAGTTTGGGGGAGAATGGATACATGTATATGTATGGCTAAGTCACTTCACTGTTCACCTGAAATTATCACATTAATTTGCTAATCAACTCTACTCCAATTCAAATTAAAAGTTTAAGAATAAAACAAATGGAAGGACCAGGAAGCCTCAGCTTCTCTTTCCAAAAACAACAGATTTGCTTCCCACCACCACAGGCAGAATAATGAGGCCCAGCCAGCTCATAAGGCCAAGTTGCTTAGTAACTAGAACACACATCCCTGTGCCCCAGAGGCAAATGGTACCTTTTGTTGATCCTCAGGGTGTTTCAGAACATAACTGTCCACAACACAGCTCCTCCCTGGAATACCTCAGAGTGTCAGGGGCAAGAGTGAAGATCTTTACTGTCTCACCTTCCTCTAGTGCTGCCCATCAGAGACTTGGCTTGTTAAATAGTCAATTCCCATCTGTGTCAAAGGCTTTAGGCCATTTCCCCTCCCAGGCTTCTAACAAAGTCATTTTTGAGTAGGTAAGATAAAGTTAACCATAATAATTTCAGTTAATATATGAGAGGTTCAATTTTCAATGCTAGTTTGTTTATCCTACGAAAATATGTTAATCCTATTTGGAACTGACTTTCTAGAATATTTTACTGTGTAAATCAGTCCCTACTGAGGCAGGGAGAAATTGCTAGAGAGAAACGGATGAGAGATTATATTTACTGAGAACTGCCACGTGCAAGCCCTTGGCTAGGTGCTTCACCTACAGTATCCTGCCTGGCAATGATCCTATGAAGTGGCCTCATTTTACATCTGAGGACACTAGACCCAGAGAAATAGGAAGCAAGTCGCAAAATCCAAATTTCAGACTCCAGTTTGATTTGTTCCAAAGCCCATGTTTCTTCCATCCCATCCTGTTGTCTCCTACATATGTCCAGAAATTTCTCAGCAGTCCGGTGAGGCGGTGGGCGGGGGTGGGCCGCTGACTGCAGTTCTAAATAGGACGGTCAGAATAGCTCTCACTGGGTGCATGACATTTGATCAAAGACCTGAAGAACTTGAAGGCATCTGGGGTAGAAATGAAGGAGGGCATGTGTCCCAGAGGGCGGGCAGGTTGGGCAAAGGTACAAAGGCTGCAGTGTCAGGATGAGTCTGAGGAGTGTCAGGAGGATGGAGTGGGGCTGGAGCAGAGTGAACCAAGGAGGCAGGTGCAGATGAGGGTAGAGAAGGGAAGGTGACAGATCCTATGGGATCAAGAAAAAGGTAGGCCCCAAAGCACACTGAATGATTCAACTCCCTAACAAGGCCATGAAGCATAATATTTTGCACCAGTTTCTCATGGAGGGATGGAGGGATGGAGGGAGGGATAGAGGAGAGAAGTCCTCAAACTACAGACCATTACTCTGCCAGATATCCCTTTGTAAAGCTGGGCTGCCATTCTGTCTAGGTGGGTGGAGGGCACAAACCTGAATTTCTCAGTTTAATATCAGGTGAGAACTCAGCCATTTGAGACACAGCTACTTCACTGAAGCTCACTATTATAGATTATTTCATCTCAAAGAGAGGTGAACGTGGAAAAATGTGCAATTTCTTACTTCATTAATTCTTGTCAAACTTTGAGTCTAAATACAGAAACTCTGAGTCAAGTTATCCATTCATATTTTATATCAGGTTATTCACGACTCTTCAAAATCTGCACCGTTTCTAGAATCAGTGAATGTACAGAAACGGACTTCTATCAGATAATCCTCAACACATAAGGCAGGACTGTTCTAGCTGCCCTCTTTTCAGTAAATATTTTTATGGATATAACATACATGCAGTAAATTATTCAAACCATAAGGATGCTGCTCGGCAAATTTTTACAAGGTGATCAAATCTATATAACCACCACCCAGATAAAACATTAAAACATTACTCATGCTTCAAAAGCCCCTTCACACCCTCAGTCATCATCTCCCTAAAGACACCCATTACTGACTTCTATCATCAGTTTTGCCTATTCCTGAATTTTAAGTGAATAGAACCTTATAGTGACATTTAGTTCAACGTAATTTCTGATAGTCCTACATGTTGTTGTGTGGTCATTGACTTTATTGCTGTACAGTTTTTCTACTGTATGATTACCCAATTCATTAATATATTCAACAGTTGTACAATGATGGACATTTGGGTAGTTTTCGGTTTTGTTTATGTATTACAAGTAAAGCTGCTATGAACATACTTGGACATATATTTGGTGAACATACATAACCATTTCTATTGGGTATATACTTAGAAGTGGAATTAGTAAGACATGCAGGATGTATATGTTTGCCTCTAGTAGATTCTGCCAGAGAGCTTTCTAAAGTGGTCATACCAATTTATAGTCTCCCTGGTAGTGCAAGAGTGTCCTTTTTAAGCACGTTTGGTTCATGAAGCTTTGGGATACAGTGGCTACATACCCTACTGCAGCAGATAGAAAGCAAATTTCTCCATGCCAGTAATATGGCTTTTGCCATGACTGACTAGAAGAGTAGCCTTTGTGAGTAGCCGAACATGTCGGCTAAATGATGACTTGAAAACATTTCAACATCAAATTATGGTCCAAATAAATCATTGCAGTTGGCAGGTATTCAATATTTGATGGCCTATAAGTAACTCTGCTCAGCTAGTCAATTCAAACAGCTATGCAAGGCTATATTTTAAAATTAAGTGATCATATTGGGTATATCAAAAGTGTAAGTGCATCTTTTGAGGTGACCAAGTGGTAAGAACTCTTAAAACTATGTAGGCCCCAAACTATTTTTTCTCATACTTCATGGTATAAGAATCTCAGGAACCAGCCATCTATTTTTCCAGGCATGGGAGCAGAATGAAAGGTTCTTTCTAGTGAGGAGTGTTGGCCCTATTCATGGCCCCCTGGCATCCATGCACAGGGGATAAAGCTGCGAGCTACTGAAGAGCAGAAGTATAAGGACACACCAGACCCCATATATGTTCACAATATGTCAATTCTGCCACCTGTATGTCTTGTAGTTATATACAGCACATGGATCCTACTTTAATAAATAATAGAGCTAAAAATTGAACTCAGAGAAACAAAGAATAGAATGGTGTCGCTGTGGGCTGGGAGAGGATGGGGAGGGGGCAGGGGAGAGAAGATATAGGTTAAAGGGTACAAACTTTCAATTATAAGATAAATAAGCTTTGGAATGGCAAATAGAAGAGGGGAAAGTGGAAACAGTGACAAATTTTATTTTCTTGGGCTCCAAAATCACAGCAGAGTGTGACTGCAGCCATGAAATTAAAAGATACTTGCTCCTTGGAAGGAAAGCCATGACAAACCTAAACAGCATATTAAAAAGCAGAGACATCACTTTGCCCACAAAGGTCCATATAGTCAAAGCCATGGTTTTTCCAGTAGTCATGTATGAATGTGAGAGTTGGATATAAAGAAAGCTGAGCACTGAAGAATTGATACTTGCGAATTGTGGTGCTGGAGGAGAGTCTTGAGAGTCCCTTGGACTGCAAGGAGATCAAACCAGTCAATCCTAAAAGAAATCGACACTGAATATTCACAGGAAGAACTGATGCTGAAGCTCCAATACTTTGGCTACCTGATGCTGGCTACCCAACCATTGAAAAAGATCCTGATGCTGGGAAAGATTGAAGGCAGGAGAAGGGGTTGACAGAGAATGAGATGGTTGGATGGCATCATGGACTCAATGGATAAGAGTTTGAGCAAACTTTGGGGAAAAGTGAAGGACAGGGAAGCTTGGCACGCTGCAGTCCATGGGGTTGCAAAGAGTTGAACACGATTTAGCGACTGAACAACAAAAGCTGTGGAAACCTAGAGAACAGCATGGTGACTGCAGTTAATACTGCATGTATACTTGAAATGTGCTATGAGAATAGAGAATTAGATCTTAATTGTTTTCACCACACACATACACATACAATAGTAACTATGTGAAATGAGATTTGCGTTAATTAGCTTGATTGTGGTAATCATCATTTCATGATGTACATGTATCTCAAAACATCACATTGTAGGTCTTAAATATATTAAAATTATATTTTTGTCAATCATACTTCAACAAAGCTGGGGGAAAATTTTAGAAGAAAAATAAATAATATGACTTCTTTGGCACTTCAGGCACTTAACCATCAGACAATCCAACTACGAAAAAGACTGATCCATCCTCACCCAAACCCTGCTTCAGACTCACGTGTTTAGCAGAACCACACTGCCTGCCTGTGCCTTAGCTGCCTGAAGTTCCCCCAGTGCGTCCAGAAATCCATGTGCACAATCCTTATTATCATAGCTTCTCACAGATGTGCTTTCCCTAATCTCAACTGGGGGATAGATAATGCCTTAACTCTTAGAGGGTGCCAACAGAAGAAATAACTGTTTGAGCTTTTCCTATCTCATGCCAAGATGTAGTCAAACACATTGCCTGTTATACTACCCAATGTCTGTTGTAAGACCTGACACAAATATTTGATTCTTCCTGAAATGATGGAATTGAAGTCCTAAGTCAGGAAGACTATGAAAAAAATGGGACTCTCTTTTTGCTCTGGCTTCTAGAAAGCTTGGCATTAAAGGTCTGTGCTTAATAACTACCCATCACACACATATACATGAATCTGAAAGGCAAATCTATATAGAGAGAAAGTAGATTAGTAGTTGCCTGGCGCTCAAGGTGGGATCACCAACTCAATGGACATGAGTTTGAGTAAACTCCAGGAGTTGGTGTTGGACAGGGAGCCCTGGTGTGCTGCAGTCCATGGGGTTCAAAGAGTCTGACACAACTGAACTGAACTGAACAGGGTGGGAAAGGGGAATGACTACAAATGCAGACAAGGGTTTTTTCCTTAGTGATGAAAATATTCTAAAATTAGATCATGAAGATAGTTGCACAACTCTGTAAATTCACTTTTAAAAAAATCATTGAATGGTACTCTTAAAATGAGTAAACTTAATGGTGTATAAATTATACCTCAATAAAGCTGTTTTTTAAAGAAATCAATCTGAGTTGAATCATAGACATTAATGTGAAAGGTAAAACAATAAAGTTTCTGGAAGAAAATATAATCGTCATGATCTTGGAGGAAGCAGAGATTTCCTAAATAGAACACTAAAAGTATTAACCATATAATAAAAACAATGATAAACTGGACTTCATTAGAATTAAGAATATCTGTTAGACAAAGGACATCATTAGGACTGTGAAGATGCAAGCCACATGCTGGGGAGAGATATTTGCAATACTTATTTCTGACAAAAGACTGATATCTAGATTTTATTTTTAAGACACACCTACAAATAAAAAGACTAACAACCCAATTTTAGGATGGGCGATAGACTTGAACAGGTTATTCACAAAAGACAGATCTAATTGTCCAACACACACAAAAAGATACACAGACATGATGGCTACCTCAGTTCCTCGTTCTGATTCCTATGCCTTTCATTTTCTTTAATGGTGCTTATTTCCTTGTTATATATTTTGATATCCCATCTCTCAAAATCCCAACAGAAAGTTAATGGTGCACTCAATTTAGAGTACCCACACCTCACTCCGTCATCCATGTGGCCTCTTGGCTGGGACCCCTATCGGTCAAACCCAACCAGAAGCCAAAGAACAAGGCAGCTCATACCTATGTCTTTGATCAGATCAGTCTCCTGGGTCAGAGAAGGTAGAGTGGCTCTGGAGGGGCAAATGGAAGGGACCTGGCATGCCATTGCAAGGTGCCTGGAATCTCTTTCTAAATATGGAGGGAATAAATCATGAACAGAGACCACAACCAGTAAACCTACGCTCCTGGGAGACAAAAAGGGGATTCGTTATAGACATTACACAAGCTTCTCATTTGCAATTTATGAAGGAGAAGAGGAGGGGAAAGGAATAGCAGTTCATTATTACATACTCAGCCAAGATAATGCCCTGCATAATTTATTTTCTATCGATCAGATATAGAGCTGACTCCTGTCCAAAAGTGAAATAGACATCCTCAGGAATAAATGATATACCTTCTTGGAGAGGGCTGTTCTTTAAACTTGCTTCAGAGCTAGTATCTGGGTACTCAGGGAAGGTTATTATCCCAAAGATATAAAGTGAATCTCCTGTTCAATACCGACTTCTTTGTCTGAACAGCCTGAAAGGGACCTTGCAACCTCTCCTCCCACCTCCCGTCCATCATAACATACTTTCTCAGCTGCCACACCCTGCTCCCACGAGCCAACTTTCCTTATCCACCCCCCACTCAGTTCTCAACCACAGTTTCCATTAGTGCAGGATCCAAGATGTTGTCTACATTGATTTTCTTAAAAGACTTTCAAAGTGTCCATCAAGAGGCACGCAGATACATACTTCTCTTTCACCAGCCTCAGTCTATAAGGTAATCTGGGACATAGTTCCGTTACTTCCCACTCTAAACTTCCTTGTATTGTGCATGCATGCTAAGTTGCTTCAGTTATGTCCGATTCCTTGCGACCCTATGGACTGTAGTGTTCCAGGCAACAGTCTGTCCATGTGATTTTCTATCCTCTGTACAGTCTGTCCTCTGTTCATGGGATTTTCCAGGTGAGAATACTGGAGTGGGTTGTCATGCCCTCCCCTGGGGGTCTTCCTGAGCCAGGGATTGAACCCTTGTCTCTTACTTCTCTTGCATTGGCAGGCAGGTTCTTTATCAGCAACACCACTTGGGAAACCCCCTGTATTACAGTACAAAGCAAAAACCAAGTGAATCTATGCAGGAGACTTAATGAACATGAAAAAAATTCCCTTATTTATCAAAGTATGTGTCTGCTGTCAACTCCACTAGAACAAAGATCCTTGTAAGCAGGGATTTTGTCTGTCTTGTTCAGCCTTCCTCAGGGCCTCACATAGCAGTTGGCACCTGGTAGGCTAAATGTTAAAGCTGGTTTTAGAAAAGGCAGAGGAACCAGAGATCAAATTCCCAATATCTGCTGGATCATCAAAAAAGCAAGAGAGTTCCAGAAAAACATCTATTTATTGACTATGCCAAAGCCTTTGACTGTGTGGATCACAGTAAACTGTGGAAAATTCTGAAAGAGACGGGAATACCAGATCACCTGACCTACCTATTGAGAAATCTGTATGCAGGTCAGGAAGCAGCAGTTAGAACTGGACATGGAACAACAGACTGGTTCCAAATAGGAAAAGGAGTAAATCAAGGCTGTACATTGTTATCTTGCTTATTTAACTTCTATGCAGAGTACATCATGAGAAATGCTGGGCTAGAGGAAGCACAAGCTGCAATCAAGATTGCCGGGAGAAATCTCAATAACCTCAGATATGCAGATGACACCACCCTTATGGCAGAAATTGAAGAGGAACTAAAAAGCCTCTTGATGAAAGAAAGTGAAAGAGGACAGTGAAAAGTTGGCTTAAAGCTCAACATTCAGAAAACGAAGATCATGGCATCCAGTCCCATCACTTCATGGCAAATAGATGGGGAAAAGTGGAAACAGTGACAGATTTTATTTTGGGGGGCTCCAAAATCACTGCAGAGGGTGACTGCAGCCATGAAATTAAAAGACGCTTACTCCTTGGAAAGAAAGTTATAACCAACCTAGACAGTATATTAAAAAGCAGAGACATTACTTTGCCAACAAAGGTCCATCCATTCAAGGCTATGGTTTTTCCAGTAGTCATGTATGGATGTGAGAGTTGGACTATAAAGAAAGCTGAGTGCAGAGGAATTGATGCTTTTGAACTGTGGTGTTGGAGAAGACTCTTGAGAGTCCCTTGGACTGCAAGGAGATCCAACCAGTTCATCCTAAAGGGGATCAGTCCTGGTGTTCCTTGGAAGGACCAATGTTGAAGCTGAAACTCCAATACTTTGGCCATCTGATGCAAAAAGCTGACTCATTGGAAAAGACTCTGATGCTGGGAAAGATTGAGGGCAGGAGGAGAAGGGGACAACAGAAGATGAGATGGTTGGATGGCATCACCAACTGAATGGACATGAGTTTGGGTAGGCTCCAGGAGTTGGTGATGGACAGGGAGGCCTGGCGCGCTGTAGTTCATGAGGTCTCAAAGAGTCAGACAAAACTGAGCAACTGAACTGAACTGAAGGCTAAATGTATGCCAAATAAATGAGTAATTGGACATGACATTCTTTTTTAAAAAACTTTTTGGCCACACAGTGGGATCTTAGTTCCCTGACCAGGGATCAAACCCGTGTCCCCTGCATTAGAAGCAAAAGTCTTAACCACTGGACCACGAAGGAAGTCCCTGGATGTGACATTTTCTAACTTCTCCACTGGCAGCACCTGGCTTTAATTCTACCACCCACTCTAACTTGGCTATGTTTGTAATAAACGAGTCCATTTGTGATAAGTTAAAGAGACTAAAGGAAGCCCCTAAAACATCTCTTTGAAAAGCTGGCTGACAAGCTGCAGAAGCAGAGTTTGCCATGCTGTTTCACGTTATAAATTACACATTGTCCCTTACTAGGGACAACCACGTCATGTAAGGCCAGCCATCTCAATGGTGAACCCACATGCAGCCACCTGACCATGCCATTTCATCTAACCCACAGCATCTTCCTGACCACATTCTCCAAATACCACTCCTTTTCCCTTCCACTCAGACCTCATAAGGGAAAATAGATGCCCTAGAGAGTCTCAGATTTAACATGTATCAGATTCCCCCAGAGGGCTGTTAAAATGTAGATTTCTGAACGCTACCCCTAAAGCTTCTGATATAATAGGTCTGGAGTGGAGGCATCCTAGAATTTTTGTTTGTAAGAAATTCCCAGAGGTATTAGTTTCCAATCGCTGCTATAAGAAATTCCACAAAATTATGACTTAAAACTACAAAACGATTACCTTATAGTTTTGAAATTCAAAACGTTAAGTCCGAAACGGGTCTTACTGGGCTAAAATTAAGCTGTCTCCAGGGCTGTCTTTATTTCTGGAGGCTCTAGGGATAATCCATTTTCTTGCTTCTTCCAGTTCCTAGATGTGAATTGCATCTCTTGGCTCATGGTCACAGTCTCTCATCTTCAAAGCCAGCAATGGCTGGGCAAGTCTTTCCTGCATCATTCTGACACTGCCTCCCTCCTCCACACTTAGACTCTGTGATTACACTGGAGTCACCTGGATAATCCAGGGTTCTCTCCCTATTTTGAGGTCAGTGCTAAGCCATCTTAATGATACATGCTACCTTAATTTCCTATTGCCTTGTAATTTAACATATCTACAGGTTCTATGGGCTTCCCAGGTGGCACAGTGGTAAAGAATCTGCCTGCCAATGAAGGAGATGCAAGAGATGCAGATTCAATCCCTAGGTTAGGAAGAGCCCCTGGAGGAAGGCATGGGAACCCACTCCAGTATTCTTGCCTGGAGAATCCCATGGCTAGAGGAGCCTGGTGGGCTATAGTTCACGGGATCGCCAAGTCAGACATGATTGAGCACATGTGCACAGGTTCCAGGAATCAGGATGCAGACCTCATTAGAAGGTCATCATCCTGCCTAGCATGCAGGATGATGCTGAGACTTCTAGTTTGGGGCCACAATTTGAGGACACTGGTGTAGGATGACGCTGGCTAATGATGGAAATTCAAGGTCACGGGTTCCAGGAAGGACAGGGAACGAAGATTGGGTGAAGCAAAGAAATGGGGAGGAGTGAGCTGCAAGGGTACCCAAGGGAAGAGAGAGAGAGGGTGGTAGACAGGAGAAAAGCTACCTTCAGTCATTAGAGCGAGCCTCTCAGGTCTCACACAGAAGAAGAAGAAAGTACCACCACAGGGGTGGGGCTTACAAAAGAAATTCTTTCCAGCTGAGAACGAAACAGCACCTATCAGAATCATTCCTTTCACCAGTGCTGCTCTCTCGAGAATGCACTGAATATTAACTCAAAACACCTAGAGCTAAAAACACGGACATGTTCTATGGGATGCATTTGTTATATATTTGGAGGGAAAATAAGATTTGTGTTGGTGGCAAGACACATAAGCCAGGGCTAATTTTTATCCTGAATTGGAATTTTCCATTCCTAGAGAACTTGACTAGTGAAGTATGTTACTTTTAAATAGTCTACAGCTGAGTTTTTTGCTGTAAGTTTTTTTTTTAATTTGGGAAGAGAGAAACCTTAAAAGAAAATATGTGTATTGAACAGGTATTACGATAGATATCCCAGTCTCACAAGAGGTAAGAGATGTCATCACAGGATTCAGGATCATGAAGGGCTGGTGTGATAGTAGGGATTGTGGAAAGCAAAGTGGGGTGTGTGGGGGGGGGGGGGTGGGAGGGTGAAATATAGTTGATTTACAATGTGTTAATTTCTGCTGTACAGCACAGTGATAGTAATTCACATATAGTCTCTTTCATAGTCTTTTCTGTTATGATTTATCAGGATATTGAATACAGCTCCCTGTACTATACAGTAGCACCTTGTGGTTTATCCATCCTATACATAATAGTTTGCCTCTGATAATCCCAAATGCTCAATTATTATTATTATAAAACAAATGTTTGTACCTTATACCACCTCTTAAAGGCATTTCTTTTCCATAGAGGAGGGAAACTGAGTTGACCCAAGGCACAGAACAACCTAAGGTAGACCACAGACAGAAGCTCTGCCTGCTCCCTACCCATGAAGGTTCATCTGTGGCTTAAAATAGAAAGCCATATCCTTCTCCTATGTATCACTATAAAACAGATCACATTTGCCAGAAACACAGTGTCTTAATGGCTCTGTTCCCCAAAGGATGCGTCCAGCCAGCACTGAACTTCCTGGAAGATCATGTGCTCTGTTAGCCTGTAAACTCTACTGCAGGAAACATAACTCCAGCAGATAGACGGGAACATACCATGGATGGTGAGAAAAAGTGGAAGAGCTAGCCGAGAAAAGAATAATCCACCATAGCATCCTGAACTCCCTCAAAAGGCTGAACAGCAGAGAGTGGACGAGCTGACTTCAGAGATGTGGGCATTGAGCATTTACATTTTAAGCAATCAGGCACTATAAGCAAACAGTTATACCTCCTGCTGTCTCCAAGTTAGCAAATATACATATTCCCATAGAAGTTCGAAGGTAGGCTGTCCCAGGAACCGGGTTTCCTCAGTAGCCCACTCCTCTGCTTACGGTAACAGTGAATCTGAAAGATGCCTTTTGATCTAGAAAGATGCAAGTCCTCAGTAGCTCTGAAATGGCCAGCAGAAATAATGGAAACAGTGACCATTTGCAGAGGGTCTGCTGTGTCCTCAGAACCCTGTATACATTCTTGCAGTGGCTCATTACAACCCTGCAAAGCACATATTACTATCCCTAAGTTTTTAATATGAGAAAATTGAGGTTCAAAGAAAAACTACAAACCACTCGCTTAAGATCACATAGCCAGGGAGTAGCAGAGCAGAGATCCAAGATCAAGTCTTTGGCTCCAAACTCTGTAGAAACCATGCAAAGAGCTACTACTGATCAATGAGATAGTGGCTGGGCTTTATTTTTTCTTACCACAGTGATGACTTTCCTCTTGAGTGCATGCTCAGTCGTGTTTGACTCATTGAGACCCCGTGGGCTATAGCGCACCAGGCTCCTCTGTCCATGCAATTTCCCAGGCAAGAATACTGGAGTGGATTGCCATTTCCTCCTCCAAGGGATCTCCCAAGCTCAGGGATCAAACCCCCATCTCTTGCACTAGCAGACAGATTCTTTACCACTGTACCATCTGGGAAGCTGATTTTCCTCTGATCAGGCTAAATATTCTTAGCCTCTCTTCCTTGAAGCCAGCAGTCACCAATGGCAGAATGGTTTGTAACAAATTTCCCCACCAGTAATGCTAACTTCTGTGCATATTATAATTTTCTAGCAAATGTTCTATATGCCTCATCCTAAATCTGAGAAGTTGGTCAAACTAATCACCATATCAGGAGAATTCAAAAGGATAAGAATAGCATGATGCAACGCTGAGACTCTAATAAATGTATTGAATTCCTTGTCCCAGCACTGCACATACACACACGAAACCTTGCTACAATTTTAGGGATTCATGGACTCCCTGAAGCCCACTTACAGACCAGTATGTCAAGAGACCCAAACTGAATGTTACAAAAATGTTACAAGCTGACTCTTAGGCCACGCCCAGGGAAGCTCTATGGAAGGCCCTTTACTTCTCCGTACATTGAGATGATCATTCCAGCCTCTTCCCATGCTCAGGGTCTAAATGGGGGTGGTCTCCTAATCAGGCACTATTTAAGGACAAACGTTAATATAAAGAAATTACAACCCTATACCTGCTAATAAAACATCTAGGAGGTGTAACCAAATGTACACTGATTGATAAATGTTTCCATTTTAGAATGAAAGTTTGCTATCACACTAAACTTTATTTTCATCCATCAAATGATTCTTTACTCCCCCTGACCTCCACAGAACTCTGGGGTCACATGGAAGGAGAGGGAGACAGATGGTCCCAGAACTCCATTTGGTGAATTATGAGGGCTGTTCCAACCAGAACAGATGTTTGCATCATCGCTTGGCTATGTGTCCCCAGTGAACAGCCGGGAAATGTTTTGTGTTGCCAAATTTGATAGAAAAGAAGTTACGTTTGAAACGATGATTAGAGATGATCGGCATGGAGAAGGTAGCAAAAACAAGAGACATCTTAAAGTTACAGAACCTGTGTCTCACAATAGCTGCTGCTGCTGCTAAGTCGCTTCAGTCATGTCCCACTCTGTGCGACCCCATAGACAGCAGCCAACCAGGCTCCCCCGTCCCTGGGATTCTCCAGGCAAGAACACTGGAGTGGGTTGCCATTTCCTTTCTCCGATGCATGACAGTGAAAAGTGAAAGTGAAGTTGCTCAGTCGTGTCAGACTCTTAGCGACCCCATGGACTGCAGCCCACCAGGTTCCTCCATCCATGGGATTTTCCAGGCAAAAGTACTGGAGTGGGTTGCCATTGCCGTCTCCTCTCACAATAGCACAGGTGGTATTTATGGAGTAGATGCCCCATAGGGGGATGGCTTAGGAGGACTGAGAAGGAATGCTTGAGCAAAGATGTGGAAAGGAAAGTTTCTCAAGACCCCTTCAGGGGACCATAACGAAAATAACTTGAACTAGAGTTCTCCATGGAGAAAGTGAAAATATTAAAGGAGAAAGAAGATCAATAAAAAAGCATCAATTTCTAGTTTATAAGTTAGATACATTGCAGATGAAGCAAAGTAGAGAAATAAAATCTTCTGATACTCAGGGATTTGTGAAATAACAGAAATAACACAATTAGAAAAGGAACAGTTATCAGTGTCTTGTGTTGGCTTAGTGCAATTGAAGTTACTTTTTTCCTATCCAGCTAACCACTCGGAGCCTCCGGGAGAGAGTAAGGGTATTATGAATGCCAAAGCTCCTGGATTTATTCCAGGGACTGTGCATGGACCATGGTCACAGCGAGGATGAGGAATGGGCAGTGGTACTTCCTGTTCACGTGGGAAAAACTGACTATGCCCTGGCGGTGATGGGAGACAGCATTACTCTCCCCAGGAATCCTGCAAGCAAAACCTGGTAAAGTTTCATGCTGTGCTACCCAATTTTGTAGCCACACACCACATGTGACTAATTACATTCCAGTTATAATTGTTAAATATGATTCAACTTTAGTCCTTGGTTGTACTAGTCCTATTTCAAATTCTCAGCCACATATGGCCAAGTGTCTACTGTACTAGATGGCACACATACAGAACATCGCCATCATCACAGAAAGTTCTGTTAGACAGCGCTAGCCAAGAGCAAAGCTTCTTTAATCTGCTTTTGAGTCTCTTTGAAGATCTTGTTAAGATGCAGCTTCTGACTGAGTAGGACTGGGATGGGGCCTATGACTGAATCTCCAACAAGCTCCCGGTGATACTCATAGTCCTGGCCTGTGGACCCCTGGGAGGCTGGGGTGGATTCACAGCAACTCTGTTAAATGCTCTCCTTGCACTGAATGGTAAATATTTGCCCTATTCTAATACAAAGAGTGCTTTCTATGTTCACGTCACTGTTCCTCAAAATAATGAGCATTCAACCACATAGAAGTTGTTAAATCCTTCTCCTTTGCCTACCTCTCCATTTCGCACTCTCTGGTTTTAAAAAATTCCAAGATTTACAGAAAAACTGTGCAGAGCACTGAAGCTCGATCTTTGCGACGTTTCCACTATCTGCAATGGAGATTTCCTTGACAGAAAGCTTGGCGTGATATAATTGAAGCAGCTGTGTTTTCAGAAGATAAGCGCAGCCCTTTTATATACCAGACACAGTGGTAATGCAGAGAGGAACAGTCAGGCATGTGCTGGGATTCGGCGTGGCTGCATTAGTGAAATACACAGAGTAACAAACGGAAAGAAAGAAGCTCTCCCAGCTTAAAAACAGAAAAATCCTAGTGCCACAACTCAGGACCAAATAATATGTTTGAAGCACTGTCGTTGTTTCCTAACTGAAATAACTCAGTTGGTTTAGTCTTTGAAAACAAGGAGAAAGTCTTACCTACATTAAATATAATTCCACATTTCCACATTATCTCAATTAACCAACGTAACTATCCACACAAAGTAAGTCTTACTATTTTCATTTTGACAGGTGTGAATACTAACTCTCAGAAGAATTGAGAAACCATGTGGGCCTCATCCAGATCGCTCTGGCTTTCCAACTCAGTCTTTCCAACTAGCACTGAAGAACAAGTTCATGAAGAGATGAGAGGAGGGAGATTACACACTCTAAGCAAAATAACTACTATAGACCAGCAACTTCTTCTCCCATCTAGCTACTATTTCCTCACCCATAAGTGGAATGCCTCACCCATTCATCCATTAAAGGATTAATGCCATCATTAAGAGAGTTCTGCCAAAAGTGCTAAGGGAGAACCTTAACCACTGTGTTCATTATTTGATCTTGCTGGGTTTTAGAGTACGTACAGCTTACAGGTTACAATAAACATATATCCCAGTTCATAGAATAGCTGTCCAGAGCCAAGGCAACAGTGAGTTGGTAGCAGGGTCCCCATCATGAGAATCTGCAGCTGGTGCTGGAAGCCTGGGGCTGGATCAGCAATGCAAACATTCTCACAACCCAGTGACTTCACTGAAAAGGTAAAGCATGAGATGTGTGGGGGAAAGTGGTGGGGGAGGCTTAGGAGTAGGGCAGTCACATTATTCATCACCCTAATTGAGACGACTTGGATAGTGAAGGAGGCACTCAGGGACAGCAGGAGTAAGCACGCATTATCCCAGGCACTGTATGCATGAGCCAGAAAGAGAGATTTGGACTTTTCCCTAAAGGGAAAGGGAGCCACCCAGAGTGGCATAACCCAAATTTCTATTTGGGAAAACTCATTCCAGCATCTATGTGGAACAGGATCAGAAAAGGAAGAGGCTACTCAACCTCAGAGATGTGTGTGCATGTGTGTTCACAAGCATGAGCAAACCCTACCGAGAAAACGCAAAATTCAGGGCTAATTTTAAACCCACTAATCTTGACCTAAATTAGGCACAAAGAAGTGGGATCCTTCCAATGCCAAAGCTAACCACCCACTCCGCTGATCCTCCCCTGGCAAGGTCTCCCGCTTTGTAGAAAGTAGAGCCAACCCTTCAGGCCACAGGGCGCCATCTGGAAAAGCAACGAGTCATTGGGCTCAACAGGAAAACAGCCACAAACAGCAAAACGCAGCCAGACAAATATCTGTCTGGATTGCTGGAATCGTTTATTCATTCAGCAAATATTTGTTGAGTGTTTCCTACATGCCAGGCACAGCAAATATAAATAAAAGTAAACAAGGCACAATTCTTGCCCTCAATGAACTTACTGACAGATAAGGCAATTGTCATAATACAGTGTGAGAAGCATGGCAAACGCCGGCCCAGGTGTTAAGAACACAAAGGAGGGGCATTTACAACTCAGGGAGAAGCAGGTGATGCCAAGCTGTGCCTTTACATTCTGTGATTCAAAGTGTTGTCCCCAGACTTAGCAGCCTCCTGTGGCACCCAGGAGCTTGCCAGGAAAGCTGAATTTCAGGCCCCAGCATAGACCAGTGGAATCAGACTCTATTTTAACAAGATCCCTGGTTTATCTGCATGTATGTTAAAGTCTGAGAAATACTGTCTTCAAGGATAAGGATGAGTAGCCAGAGGGAGAGAAGTGGGTTGTTTTGTTGTTTAGGCGCTCAATCATGTCTGACTCTTTTGTAACCTCATGGCCTGTAGCCAGCCAGGCTCCTCTGTCCATGGGATTCTCTAGCAAGAATGCTGGAATGGGTTGCCATTTCCTCCTCCAGGGGATCTTCCTAACTTAGGGATCAAACCCACGTCTCTTGCATAGGCAGGTGGATTCTTTACCACTTGAGTTACCAGGGAAGCAGAGAAGTGGAGAGGAGATCTAAGACAGAGGAAAGAGCAGAGGAAAATTGACTGGTGTTAGACAGGTGGTCCCACATTCCCAAAGTACAGAGATCAACATGTTCACAGCACAGAGTAAGTGAGAGGCAAGAAGTGGTCAAAGAAAGTGCTTCTGAAAAGGGATAGGACCCAGCCACGTCGCTGGTGAAAAAAGTGAAAATTTCAGTCGCTCAGTTGTGTCTGACTCTTTACAACCGTGTAAAGACTGTAGCCCACCAGGCTCCTCTATCCTTGGAATTCTCCAGGCAAGAATACTGGAATGGGTTGCCATTCCCTTCTCTAAGGTCTCTCTCATAAGAGCTCTCAAATTCCTTGAAAGGTCTTACGCAGGAGACATTTAGGAAGAACATCCTGGCAATAGCAGGGAAAGAGCAACTTTGGAGGACCATGGAGAAAATCACAACACACGTCATTGTACCCGGCTGTGGGACACCAAGGAGGTCAGGTGGCCCAGGGCCAGCAGTGGGTCAGCAGGAGCCAAGAATCATTGGCACAGGCTTGATCACTTGGACAGGGGAGCGTAGCTGGTTATATGAAACCAAGGACACTTCTTTCTGGAGCCATTTGTTTTCCCTAATTATACCGCTTCTCAGCTAGATTTGTGCCAAAGAAATAAGAAGAAAAGCACCCAAAGGACCTTCCCTCACGGAACATCAGTCTCGGGAATGGGGCTTGAGCCAGATTTCCTGAAGACATCAAGAAATAGGAATTACCTGTGGCATTTGTTAAAATTCAGATTACTCGGGTCACACCCTATGGAAAGATATCACACTTGATGTGCCACTGTACATCATTAATGGCAGGCTTATTTTTCTCCCATATCTGATTCATCTGATACTCATCATTCAGCATCATATGTACAAGCAATTGATTCTTCTGCCAGATAAAGTATCAGTTAATGATAATATAAACTGACTCTTGAACTCTGATAGATGATAGACAGATAGATAGATGCCTGATTCAGAGCCCTTATACCTTTTATACCTTTTAAAAAATGAGTCTAGAAAAAAAAAGGGGCAAAAAGCATAAATAGCATTTCAAAGAAGAGAAAACTCATAAGGCTAGCAAGCTTGAAAAGATGCTCAACTGATCTACAATCAGGGAAATACTAATCAAAGAACAAGATTCCATTTCACACCCATGAGATTGGCAAGCTAAATTTTTAAAGTTTGGCCTGTAGGTATGCAAATAAGTACAACCAATTTCAAAAATTGTTTGGCAACACCTAGCAGAGGTGAAGGTGAGCACAAAAGTCCTTCCATTCTCTGGGAGAAAGCCTAGAACAAGTCTAGCAGGTGTGTACCAAGAGATATGTAAGAAAATGTTTATAGCAGCATGCTTTGTAATAGAATAAAACTGGAAACAATTCAAATATCCAGTAAGAGAATGGCAAAATAAAGTTCATAAACACACACACTACACATACACAAATTACAGACACACATAGTATGCTTTTATGTTGATATCTTTCGTAAATTTAGTCCTCAGTTCATTTAGTGATTTACTATTATTTTCACCATTTATTAAGGCAGGTTCTAGGCATTTTCATAGATTTCTAATTATCATTGGAACATTGTAAGAGTTCCACCTTAGAGTTAGAGGATATAAAGCAATTCCTTTGGCCCAAGATCACCTCACTGGGAAATACTATTTTCATATGTGTACCAATAACTCCAAAATCCAAATTCCTTAACATATAACTGGAAGCTTTTTTCCAGAAAAATCTTAATCACCACAGTATGTGTTAAACCCATTGTCTTGATAATGATATAAACACAATCACTAACTCCTCTTATATTGCTCTTGATTGTGTAGCCCTGTTCTTCACTGAAGTGAAAAACAAACAAAAAACCAAAATCTTGGTGGGAGGGGGGTTCATGTTTGGGAACGCATGTAAGAATTAAAGATTTTAAAATTTAAAAAATAAAAAACTAAGGAAAAAAAAATCTTGTGATAGCACCTAGAAATAGCATAGTTTCCTTGGGAAAAAAACGAAAGGTAAAGTCATCTTTACTGAATCTAGGCTGGATTCATGTATTAATCCTGAATACAGGATCAATACTAAAGTATCTATAATTCATGAGAATTAATGTGAACAATTCATAGAAAATCTTCAGATAAAAAGAAAATAAATGACTAACAACATTACTCCAGGGAATGTGGAATTGGCCACTGGCTTCCCAAACTGGTCACTCCTTTCAAACCTGTGGCCCTGGTGCTTGATGCTTCCCCAGGGCTTGGGGCTCAGGTACTGTGTCCATAGACAGCTTCCTTTCTGGTTCCTGTCACTCTGCGGATCTCTCTTGATCCCATCTCCCATGCTCGCTTTTCCTCTCAGCTCCATCCATTATGTAACCCATCTCCAGCTTTCATCTTCTGTATCTCCCTCTTCCTTTGATCCTTCCCACTGGGTGACAAACATGCTCCTCAGGACATCCTCCAGAATCTCCTCCTTTCTCAGCTGTGCTCTCCCCATCAAGCTCCCCCTCACTCCCTTCATCACCCACTTCTTGAAGGAACCCTGTCTGTCCCACGGTCCCACTTCCTTGCCAGCCTCTCCTGGCTTAACTGCCTCCTCATTTATAACAACTGGGCAACCCTGTCTCTTAAGTCCTCGAGAGGCTTCGGTGAGAACGTGTATATGATGCCAGGTACCAAGTGGGAGCTCATTAGTCCTCCACTTCTTGAAGTGTTTTTCTCTCCCAGATTCCATTCAGTTCCCTATTCTTTTCCCTGGGTCAGGATCTTTGTCTTTACTTCTGTTTGTCACTTGCTGAGGGACTTCATTCATCCCCTGGATCCAGTTGTGACCTCTATGTAGAGAAGCAGATGGCACTTAAGCTCTAGATTCAGACTTGAAGTCTCACCTGTGAATCAACAGGTCCCAAACCAAACTCACCACCATGGACCACTCTGATCCTCAGTTCTCACCGATGACTTCTGCTTGCCACCACTTGCCAGTTTCTTATATTTGAGCCTTGGCAACCATCAGAAACTCCTTTATCTCCCCATTGCTAACCACTTACTAAGTTCAGTCTTATTTTATACAACCCATAATGCTCTTATCAAGCCCTTCCTTATCAAACTGAAGCTACTTTATCCCTGACTCCTAGTCTTGACAACTCTAGTGGCAACAACTTCAAGAGATTCCTGTCTAACTAATCTCTCCCTCCTCCTCTTTATCCTCCAAACCACTTCAGAGGGATTTTCATAAAGTACAGCTCTGTACTGCCACTTCGCACTTTCTGCAGCCCACCATATCTGCCAAATAGAAGCCAAAATCAACTCAGTTTGGTAGAAAGGGAGTAATCAGTACCAAGAGCCAAGTGGAAGAATTTGTATCTATAGACATGTGTATAAGTATATAAATATATATGTATCTAGGTACATATGGATCACAAAGGTCTACCTGACTAAGGCTCAGAGTAGAAATGCCACACCATCTTTTTCTTCACATATCCATCCTTCAAGTTGTTAAAATTGTACAATTATGACCTTGATAAAAGAAGAACTTTGTTTACATTCACAAACTTGCTTCAGTTTTTTTTTAATTCTTTTTTTAATTTCATGCCAAGGAGCCAGAAAACATTCACCTGTTATCTCATTACTCTAACATTTAAAGCCAGAGTTAGCACACTGGTGACCAGACAGCCATTATCTTTGATATCCAAAAGCCAATGTTTAAAAATTAGATTTCCCCTAAAATCTGAAACAGCTCGTCTGCCTTGAAAACCCACCTGCTCAGGTAACACTGGCTCAGCATGCCCATGGCAGAAAGCATAACAATGGCCACCCACTGGCCAGGCTATCCACTTTCTTCCCATTAGTTCATTAAGATCATGTTGTCTGACCCACTAGGAGTTACATGCTTTAATCCCTAGTTTAAACAATGAAGTTTTATTGCAATTTATATGACTTCAGAGCCCTCTGACACACAAAATATATCCTGTATATATGTGTATATGTTTTAAAACAACAATAACTAGCCTTCCTTGTAGGTGGGATTGACTGAACCCATTTAAGGAACATGTGTGTTTTGGAATGTGTATTTCTAGCTTGTGCAGATTGTCCGATAGTGTGGGTATCTCAAAACATCAGCCACTTTATTTTTTTTAATATAAATTTATTTTAATTGGAAGTTAATTACTTTACAATATTGTATTGGTTTTGCCATACATCAACATGAATCCGCCACAGGTATTCACGTGTTCCCCATCCTGAACCCCCCTCCATCCTCCCTCCCCATACCATCAGCCACTTTAAAGGTACTACTACTTCCTTCATCCAACAAGACTTCCAATCAGAAATGAGTATGATACCAGTGTAATATATTTCTTGTTTTGCAAAATGATACTAGAACCAAGTGTGCACCAAGTGTTTATTATTCCCTTGTGAATAATTTATTCTAGCACAGTTCCAGGAATATGAGTTAGGATGATTTGTTCTGCCGTCCAAGATTGTTTTTCTTAAAAATTCTAAGACAAACAAATTCCAAAGCTTGAATTTATCTTAGTTTGTTTACAGTCCTTTTTTCCTTATTCTATTCTGTTTTTTTTCTTTTCTATTTTAACTTTTTAATTTGCAGTCCATAAGCTATAACCTTAAAAAGCTTTATGGTTCCATTTTTGTTTGTTTGTTTAACACTGAGGTTAAACATTTGACATCTCTGCTATTTTAGTCCCCAGGAGTATCAGCTTTTGCTGAACATATAATGGTGAAGAGAGTGTCCGTTGCCTTGGCCTTCCCTTTCCTCTGGATTCTAATGCCTCTTTACATTTCTACAATCTTGTAGCTCCCTTATTATTTTGGCTTTCCTAGTTTGTGCCTGCATTTGGTGATATTTTTCCATACTCTCACCCTGTGACCTGACATGAATTCTAACTGGAAGTTTCCATTTGCCTTTCAGGAATGAGCAGTTATCAAAAGATAACCAAGTCATAAATATGTTTGCTTGCCAGCTGCTAGCCCGCCACTATACAGACAAGGCCATTTGGTTCAACGTGAAGCCATGCCTTATTCAGAGAAACCCTGTGACTCTTCAGAAGGAACCTGTGGTAACTCTAAGCACAGACAATCCTCTTGAGGCACCAAACATCCCATTTATTACTTGAACCCTTTACCCAGCCTTCCTTCCACAATGTACTCCCAAATCTGGAGGCTGGAGGGGACCATTCACCACACCTGGGAGGGCCCAAATCAAAACCCTGCAATTCAAGAGTCCTCCCCATGCTCCTACCCTCTGTATGCCTAGCCCCCTCCCACGATGATGGTCCTTCAGAAACCCTGCAGGCTCCTCCAAAAACTGCTTGTTCAGCTCTGGCCTTGCCACGGAGCCAGAAACAGTGTTCTGCCTGGGCCACTGTGCTTCCCTGAACCAAGGAATCCAGGAAACCTCTCCCAGGCAAATACCAGAGACCACTGCCAAGTGGCAGGCAGCCACCACGCTTGCCCAGAGGCCCCAGAGGAATGTGACTGTGTGTCCTTTGTGTGGCTGCCTCCCCATAGTCTGGCCAGGCCCACACTCCCCAATGGCCCACTCACATTCCTAAGTCTAATGTGTGAATCACAGTTTACCCCATAACCCCATCACCACACCACAATGCCACCCACAGCCCCAAGCTCTCTGGAACTTGCAAAGCTATGCAGCCCAGCAGGTTAAACTTTTTAAGCAAGGATTGTAGATCACTCACACAAAACCTGCAGAAATATCTGCTTGCAGGTATAATATCAAAGGTATATAAATGCAAGTACAGTGTAAGTTCGAGTGCAACGTGATAGTGTTTGAATCATTTTCATTCTTAACATGAACAAAAAATCTAGGGACAGTAAGGAAGCCCATTAGAGCTTGCTTCCTGCCTTGTATTAACAAAGGACATGGGTGGAAGGGACGTTTAGCCACTTTGTAAAATTCTGCATGCTCAGCAATAATGGTGAAATAAGAGGTTTGGATAGAAGCTAAGATAAGGGGCTTCACTGATGGCTCAGAGGGTAAAGAATCCTACTGACAAGCATGACACAGAGGCCCTATCCCTGGGTCAGGAAGAGCCTCTGGAGAAGGAAATGGCAACCCACTCCAGTATTCTTGCCTGAGAAATCCCAGGGACAGAGGAGCCTGGTGGGCTATAGTCCATGGGGTAGAAAAGAGTCGGACACAACTTAGTCACTAAACAACAACAAAACAATATAAGGGGAAGAAAGATTAGACCATCCCCCCAAACCACACCCTGTCCCTCTCCTGTCTTCTTCACAGGCTACACTCCTTAGAGGGGATATATCAAGAGCTGCCACCTTGCTCAGCTCTGCAAATTCCCCCTTTGCCTACTCTTCTTTACAGCAGCAGGGGGCGCTCTGTGTGAGCTTGAAGGGAGGCAGAGGCATCTTCACTGACTTATTTCCTCAAGGCCACTGACTTAGTAATTTGTTTTCACAAATATCAAATTCTCTGCAAACTAGAAAATGAACGCTACTCCTGGCTTATTCTATGCATTGATTACTGGACGCTTGGTCCCGAGTCCCAGGTAGAGTGCTAAGTCCCTTTTAGGACGTTGTGCCATTGGTCTCCAAGGTCAGAAAAAGAGTTTGACTATTGCTCACACAATGCCAATAGACAGAAAGGGACTTCAGTTCACAACCCGGCCTTGGTCATTCCTGGCTGTGTCACCTAGGACACATCACTTGGTTCTCCGAGCCTCAGTTTTCTCACCTCCAAATTGGCACGTGTCCCTCATTAAATGAAATGGCACGATGGAGCACTCGGCACCCTACCTGACAGCTGGCAGGAGCCAAACAAACCTCAACTCAACTATCCCTCAGCCACAACATAACCATAGTAGGCCAGCAGAGTTTCTGAACTATTCAGTCATCTTAATAAGCTTTTAAAAGCAAACTAGTTCATACCAATGCAGACTCAAGCCATGTGTATGAACACTTCTCTCCCAGTGTCTTAGACTTAACGTTGCTTGGTGATTCTTGCGGTTTCCAAAGTAAAGCAAAGGGGAAAGGGTCTCACCATGACCTTTCCTATGAAAAGGAACCTCTAATTAACATATGATGCTAACACCTGAATCCCATATGCAGTGCTCCTTGCGCAATGTTTTCTCCAGCTCTGCAGATGCTCACGTGGAGCATCAGTTCTACACACATAGGCTTCCACTTCCTTCCCGCTTAGTCAACATACAACTGCCCTCAGTTCATTTCCCCCAAATTTTTAAGTGTCATCTATTTATGGCTGTGCTGGGTCTTTGCTGCTGCTCCCGGGCTTTCTCTAGTTGCAGCGGGTGGGGGATACTCTTGAGTTGTGTTGCTTGGGCTTCTCATCATGGTGGCTTCTCTTGTTGCCAAGCACGCACTCTAGGACATGAGGTCTTCAGTAGTCGTGCCCCTCAGGCTTAGTTGCTCCACAGCACATGGGATCTTCCTGGACCAGGGACTGAACCCCTGTCTCCTACACTGGTGTGCAGACTCCCAAACGACCAGACCACCCGGGAAGTTACTTTTCAAATTTGTGAGACTCACTTGGAGGGCTTGTTGAAAATGGATACCCATGTACCCCTAGATTCTGATTTGGTAAATCTGAGGTGGAAACATGAGTATACATATTTTTAACACCTCCCCTGTTCCTGTGACCCTAATGTGGACTTCAAACCACAATATAGAAAAACTGGCTGGGCTGTACCATTCAAAAATCCCTAGAACCTGGCTTGCTACAGAAGTTAAATCCCCCAAAACTAATTAGTAGGAAAAAGAACCCTGGAATATGCACACATCTGGGAATTCTTGGAGTGCCAAGGTCTCCCTCGCAGCCCTGAACCACACCAACTTTGTTCACCCACAGTTCCGTTTGACAGAGAGGTCTCCAACTACTGGAGGAGGAAATGGCAATCCACTCCAGTATTCTTGCCTGGAAAATCCCATGGACAGAGGAGCCTGGTGGGCTACAGGCCATGGGGTCACAAAGAGTGAGACATGACTGAGTGTACACTATTACAGCCCATGACACTGTGACGTGGATCATCTATTTCTCCTGGCAGTTTTGTCAGTTCTGCCTAACCTGGTTTGATGCTGTATTGTTAGGTGAATACATGTTAAGGATTATTATATCTTCTTGGAGAACTGACCCCTTTATCATTCTGTAATGCCCCTCTCTATCCCTCATCATTTTCCTTGCTCTGAAATCTGCTCTGTCTGAAATTAATACTGCTATTCCCACTTTCTTCTCATCTGTGTTATCATGGTGTATCTTCCTCCATCCATTTAATTTTAACCTGTATGTGTCTCTATATTTGAAGAGGGTTTCTTGTCGATGACAAAGAGCTGAGTTGGGTCTTGTTTTTGACTCACAGCTCCTAGCTTCACTCTGGCTCCAGCTTTCCCTGCTCCTATCCCCTTCAGTCCCCTTCAGGAGGTTCTGATCTTGGATTCTGACTCTGCAGCATCTTCCTTGAGATTAAGTTGTCCCAGAAGAAACAAATGTGTAAATCTAGTAAAACTGTTTGCTTTTCTGTCACTTTCAGGGTCAAATCATAGCTCTTGAAACATAATTAAATAAAGTAATTGACACATAAAACCATCTGCACAGCAGGCATTACAAAGGACAGTATTTAGCTTTTTCCTAAATAAGAAGCTAGCATGTCTGAATTAATCAAACATTTTTCTTTGGTGAAGTCTAAATTAATAAGATTTATTGTAGGTATATCTGTGTGTTGTGTTCCTGTGCATGCACAAGGGATCAACCCATTAGCAAAGAAAACCTTGCTTCATGCAATAGAGATGATTTTAAAAGTTTTCAGTTAAAAGTAAGAAAAGTTTTTGCCTATAAACTTAAAGATAAAATAGCCATTTTATCTAGACTAAAGCCAGTTATTTCACAAGGAATAACAACTCTGTTTTAGACCTCAACAGAAACAAACTTTTATTTCTAACTCATGCCTTCCCCAAAATAATCACGCCATTTAAAGATACACATTTTTACCCTGTGACTGAAGTTTTCCAACCTGGACCAAGTTTTCCAACCTAAAAAACAACAAGAGAACTGGACAAGGAAAGAATATTGATCCAAGTGTTTTCTCCAAAGATCATCATACTTGAAAATAGTCACAACATATCACACTGGAAATATAGACAGATGGAGCAAATTGAGACCACATCCAACCCTGGGTACCCCTGAAATAGCTAGCCATTTATAATTAATGTCAAACAAGAAATCAGAAGACTGTTCAATAGCTCCATAGGTACTATCTGGAAATATTATCTGAAATTTAGAGATAAGGCAAAAATATGACTAGGCACCCTTTTTCCCAGGTCACATAGAGCAATAGAGCACTGTCTCACAAAGCTACACAACGGCACCTGATGCTTTATGGAAGACAGTTGGCTTAACTTAATAGTCACTGTTCTGTAGACTCTAGACACTGTAAAGTTAGATGTTAACTTGTAGAAGATTGATAAGCTACAAATTATTTCTGTCCAACAAAAGAACTAAACCAAGATTATAGTTTTATCACTTTATGTAACATTACATATGTCAGAAATTGTGTCTCAGAAAGCCTTATTCATCTTAACTTATTGAAAAGTATATATGGAGACTTTCTTTATCATTTGGCCTACCCATCTTCCTGTCCTGGAAACAAATGCCTGCTCTGTTCTTTCTCGCTGAAGTCTGAGCTTGAAAGTTATTTTCATAATAACATGAAGCCTAAGGAGTTTCCATCCAGCTCACAATTTTCTCTGGCCCATCACCACTGACCTAGTTCATAGTGGCTCCTTCTTCAGCCAGCACCAAGCAGTCCTTCCTACCGATCCTGTCATCCTTGGACCAGGCTCAGACTCAGCATTTAAGCAAGGTGCACAGAACTGAGTCTTCCATGGAAGCAGAACAAAATGCAAAGAAAACAGAGCCAAGACACCCTTACATCTTTTGAAGTCCAGTACTCTATTTCGTTTATGCTCTAGGGCATGAAGTTTGTATCAGACTTAGCATTTTAGAAGAACATGAAGTCATGGGAAGTGGTAGAGTCAAGTTAAATGAATGAAGCATTGAACCACATTTGCTTCAAGAGCCCCAAAGGGAGTGGAATAAAAGGAAGCCAGGGGAGAGAGAGAATGAGGGCATGCAAGGGCACATGTGGGAACACACTTACTTTTGCAGACTTAGCCTCTACTCTCAGCCTCACCTCCCACACACTGGCTGCTCCGGTGCTATAAGCAGATTCCCAGTGAGGCTGGAAGTGCCAGTGCGAGGCTAAAAATTTCTGCTAAATTACTATTAAGCATACCAAGAAAAGATCTGACTCAAGGAAACACCTTACTGGATTTTTTTTTTAAGGAAAGAAAATGTATTTTCCAAAGTAAACCACAAAATATAGGGTGACTAAGCACATAGAGCACTACCCCAAAGGGATAAAACCTATGAACTCCATTTCTCTCATTGCTGAAATAAACGCTTAACTGTCTATTTAGGGAAAATCATGACTGTTCCTTACAGAAGATGTCCTAAATGGGTCTTGAACATGGGCACTGAAAAGGAGACACAGGTGGTTTCCCTTTGCCCAGTCTATGTGTCTCTGAAGGAAAATGCTTTCTCCGTGCAAATGTGGACTTGTACAGTCAGGCCTGACCCAGGGCGCAGCACCTAAATTAGGCCAAACAACCTCATTAGCGACAAGACTTAGAAACAGTCTTCCTGGGACTTCCGTGGTAGTCCAGTGGTAAAGAATTTGCCTGCTAATGCAGGGGACATGGGTTTGACCCATGGTCCAGGAAGATCCCACATGCCATGAGGCAGCTAAGCACATGCGCCACAACTACTGAGCCCACGTGTTGCAATTTTTGAAGCCCTCTTACTCTAGAATCCATGCTCCACAGCAAGAGGAGCCGCTGCAATGAAAAGCTTGTGCACTGCAAATAGAGTAGCCCCTACTTGTCGCAACTAGAGAAAGCCCGCATGTGGCACCCAAAATCCAGCACAGTCAAAAATATAAAAGGGAAAGGAAGAACTAAATTAAAAAAGGAAGGAAGAAAGAAAGACGGAAACAACTGTCCTTGTTCTGTGTATTCTGTGTGTCACCGGGAGTGGCATCTGCCTCTGGGCACTGCCTCAGCCATATTATAAACGTTTGATTAGTATGTGGAGGCAGGATCATGAAGAGCTATGTGTGCCTTGCTAAAGTGTTTGACCTTTACTTTGTAGTCAATGAGAAGCCAACAGAAATTCTTCAGTCATGTAACAACTAGTTATATCAAAGTTATACATCAACATGAATATATACCAACGAATATAACAATTAGTTATATCAAAGTTAACAAAGGTAACACAAGCAGCAGCATGTATAAATTAAGAGGGAGCTGAGAGGGGCCAGATGTTGTTGCTGTTCAGTCACTGAGTCATGTTCGGCTCTTTGCAACCCCATGGACTGCAGCACACCAGGCTTCCCTGTCCTTCACTATCTCAGAAGAGCATTAATTTTAGTATCAGACAGACTGGATTTCAGTACCAACCCTGTGTGCCCATGGGCAACTCACCTTATCTCTCTGAGTCTGTAGAAATAGGACCTGTACTTTGCAGAAATTAGAGTTAAGATTACAGATGACATATGTGAGGCACCTAGCACAGTCTGGTTCCCAGGAGGTGCAACAGTCACCTGGGAGGTTCTCATGTATTCTGGTTCTGTACAACACTTCCCAGCTCCACTTGAGGTGGATCTTGGCCTGTACATGACTTGCATTGGCCAATGAAACCTAAAGAGCCAGTGAGATATTCACTCCCTTCCCACACTCCGTTCCCACTACTATGGTGAGCAGAGAAGCTTCCCAGATGAAGCCTCTGCCTTCCTGGGTCACTGTGTGACCATGGTGAACAGAAATCCCCTATAGAAGGAAATAGTATGAGCAAGAAAATAAATGTTATATGAAGCCACTGAGCTTTGGGAGTGTTTTTGTTACTGCAGCAAAACCTATCGCATACTGAGAGAATAAAACTCAATGATTCCAAAAGTCTGTTCTTTATGTCTGCCTTGCCATTGTTGTCCTGCACGTATGATCATCAGTACCATCTTTCTAGATTCCGTATATATGCATTAATATACTGTATTTGTCTTTCTCTTTCTGACTTACTTCACTCTGTATAATAGACTCTAGGTTCATCCACCTCATTAGATCTGACTCAAATGTGTTCCTTGTTATAGCTGAGTAATATTCCAGTGTGTATATGCACCACAACTTCCTTATCCATTCATCTGCTGATGGACATCTAGGTTGCTTCCATGTCCTAGCTATTGTAAACAGAGCTGCAATGGACACTGAGGTACACGCATCTCTTTCAATTCTGGTTTCCTTGGGGTACATGCCCAGTGGGAGAAGGAGAGGATAGGATGATTTGAGAGAATAGCATTGAAACATATACCTGACCATATGTAAAACAGATGACTGGTGCAAGTTCGATGCATGAAACAAATGCTCTGGGACAGCCCAGAGGGACAGAGTGGGAAGGGAGGGTGAAGTGGGGTTCAGGACTCAGGGGACATATGTACACCTATGGTTGATTCATGTTGATGTATGGCAAAAACCATCACAATATTATAAAGTAATTATCCTCCAATTAAAAGAAATTAATTAAAAAAGAAACCATCTGAAGCAAAAAAAGAACCTCAATGATTTATAGCTAATGTGATTCTGCTTTTGTTATTCCAAAATGCTGTGTTCAAAACGAAGGTGGGAATGCCAGAGAAGTCAAAGATTCCAACTGAACTGGGTAAAAATGGATCCCTAGGCAGTTCACCAGGCAAGGACCCTCATGCATTAGTTATTCAGAACTTAAAAGAAGCAAAAATAAATAATCTCAGTTCCTAATACTGAAATATACTGCCATGAATTACAGATTTAAAAGGTCACACTGAACAGAGTAGGATAAATACACAACAGAGTTTCTGCAGATTGAAAGCTCTAGAGTGCTGGGCCCCAGCCAGAATGATCATAATCCAAGAATTGAGGTCAACAGTCCCTGAAAGATAAGTCTTAAGTATTTCCAGCCTTTACAATTCCTCAATGGACCAGAAAACATCTGTTTCCTAATCCAGGAGGGGGAAAAAGCTTTATTGCTAAATAGTAGTCAGCATCCCAAGCATGAAATTCATTCCCATTTTCCTGGGGGAAAACAAACACACATTAAGCCTTCCTCCCTTGTCATCTGCAGATGCCATCAGCTATAGTCACCACTACAGGAGAGGAGCTTTACATCCAAACAGAGAGCAGAGTGCTTCACTTTCCTTAGAGTTACCAGAAAAGGTCAATATGAACAACCAAGCACTGGCAATCACTCCTTATAGACATTCGATGAAGAAGGAGAGCAAGTTTGATCCCTGGATGAGGAAGATCCCCTGGAGAAGGAAATGGCAACCCAGTCCAGTATTCTTGCCTGGGAAATCCCACGGACAGAGAAGCCTGGCAGGCCACAGTCCACGGGGTCAGAAAAGAGTCAGACATGACTTAGCAACTAAACAACAAAAGCCAGGCAGATTTGAGTTCTAATCCCATCTTTATCACTTACTAGCTGCATGACCTGAGGCACATGATCCTCTCTTAGATTCAGTTTACTCATATTTAGAAAAATACTAACTATGCAGTGAGGTGAAGTGAAGTCGCTCAGTCGTGTCTGACTATTTGCGACCCGTGGACTGTAGCCCACCAAGCTCCCCCGTCCATGGGAATCTCCAGGCAAGAGTACTGGAGTGGGTTGCCATTTCCTTCTCCAAATGCTAACTATAAGAGCTACCATTTGTGAGTGCCTGCTATATCCCAGGCATAAGTAATTCCTGTGCATTTTACTTTTAAATCCTTACAATAACCGACTGAAGGAAGGAGTAACATGGATCTTACAAATTTAAAAAAAAAAAAAAATGAGGCTCTAAACTAGCAGAAAGTAAAGTCAAGATGCAAATTCAAACCCGTTTGGCTCCTAAACCTGAACTCTTATTCTGGAGGACGCTGACTCCATAAACCTACTCTCAGGGTAATAGAAATCACAGTGTTGCCCCCACCCAGAGTGGACACTCGGTCAGTGTTAGTTTCCTTTCCCTCATTTTCCCTTCTTCTATCCAACTCAGTCTACCCACCAGCTCCTTTTTACCTTTTCACCATTTTTCCCAATGGTTTATCTGGAATATTACTTCTGAAACTGGAATCTTCAGTAGTCTTAAAGACTTCTGAAACATAACAATGTTTATACTAATCTTCCCATTGACCTAAGAAGATACAGATAGCAACATAAAAATATAAATGGCTTTGGACATGTATATATAAAGATAGAAAAATAGAAGGAAATGTTAACAATGATTATGCCTAGGTGGTGGAATCAAGAGATTTGAGATTAACCAAAACTTACCATCTTTTAAGTTTTTTTATGTCTAATGAGTGCATTTTTTGGTGGAGGCAGGAAAAAAATCAAGTTGTTTTCAAAGCCATAGAAGAAAATTACTGGGCTCTTTTTAATTTTTTTTTTTAACATTTGCACTTACTGTTTCCAAAATAAACAAGGGTATTTCAGTCACTAAAAATATGTTTCTTTGTTTTTACTTACTTAAAAGAATGTTCACATGCTACAATTAACGCACAGGGAAAAATCCAGTCTGCACTTAAAGCTGATTAGCCTCATGTCCCTTTGACACTGTGAACAGGCTGTGTTAACCCTAGTGGATCTGAGAGAACAGCATTTATTACAGAGAGATATGGGGGGACCCAAGACCATGGCCATTGGACCTCTTCTCATGACACAGGGGGCTGGACCTCAGTCAGTGAGTCAGGTTCTTCTATACTCCTCCTGACAAATCAACGACCTTCCCCTTACCCTTCCCAAAGTGACCATTTTTACACACAAAGGCAAGCTTAGGTCTAGCTTAGCCTCCATGTCACTCATTCAGTGATGGTTCTCCCAGTCAAGGCTCTTGGCTGCCTGGGAAAATTCAAGCTGAGAACAAGATACAGCCTGTCCTCTTCAAATCTTCCCAGGCACAATAGGAAGCATTGTGGACTATCTTTGGAGTTTCCTTCAAAACACATGTGTCTTTTGGCTCACGAGTGAAGTCTGTTCTCATCATCCCAAACCAAAGTCAACACAGCCATAGAGAGCTGTGTCTTTGGACCATGTTGACCCAAGGTGGCAGGCTCCCATTAACACCAGATTCTGGAAGTCATAGGCCAAGAAATGGGAGATTAGAAAGCCACTTCTGAGTTTGCTGTGATGTTGTAGAGGCCACTGCTGACTAAAACTCCTGTTGTCTGTGCAGCCCCATAGTGGAGTTAAGCACTGAGAAATGTTTGCCTTCCATAGAAACTGACGATTTTTTTTTTTTTCTCTCATGGCTAGATTGCTATTTCCTTTTCAACTTGCCTTCCAGGAAGCTCACAACCAAACACATGGCCTGCCCACAGCAAATGCACAATCACACCGCCCACAAACTTGCATTCATCTTCTCCATATGGTCTTCATGCACCAGGCATGCTGCATCCTCATCTCAACAGAACTGATTCAAATGAATTCTTTTAACGGCTGAGTAATACTCCATTGTGTATATGTACCACAGCTTTCTTATCCATCTTCTCCATATGGTCTTGACATTCCATCTATCCTGACTTTTCCTTTGCATTTTTTTACTGTGGTAAAATCCACATAATATAAAACATACTATTTTTACCATATTTAGCTGTACAGTTTAGCAGCACTAAGTACATTCACATGGTTGTGCAAATCTCACCATCATCCATCTCCTGAATTTTTCACCTTCCAAAACTGAAATTCTGTCCCCATTAGTTCAGTTCAGTCACTAGGTCATGTCCAACCCTTTGCATCCCCATGAACCGCAGCATGCCAGGCCTCCGTATCCATCACCAACTCCTGGATTCCACCCAAACCTATGTCCATTGAGTTGGTGATGCCATCCAACCACCTTATCCTCTGTCATCTCCTTCTCCTCCTTCCCTCAATCTTTCCCAGCATCAGGGTCTTTTCAAATCAGTCAGCTCTTTGCAACAGGTGGCCAGAGTATTGGAGTTTCAGCTTCAACATCAATCCTTCCAATGAACACCCAGGACTGATCTCCTTTAGGATGAACTGCTTGGATCTCTTTGCAGTCCAAGGGACTCTCAAGCATCTTCTCCAACACCACAATTCAAAAGCATCAATTCTTTAGCACTCAGCTTTCTTTATAGTCCAACTCTCACATCCATACATGACCACAGGAAAACCATAGCCTTGACTAGACGGACCTTTGTTGACAAAGTAATGTCTCTGCTTTTCAATATGGTGTCTAGGTTGTTCATAACTTTCCTTCCAAGGAGTAAGCGTCTTTTAATTTCATGGCTGCAATCATTATCTCCAGTGATTTTGGAGCCCCCCAAAATAAAGTCTGCCACTGTTTCTACTGTTTCTCAATCTATTTGCCATGAGGTGATGGGACCGGATGCCATGATCTTAGTTTTCTGAATGTTGAGCTTTAAGCCAACGTTTTCACTCTCCTCTTTCACGTTCATCATTCAGTTCAGTTCAGTCACTCAGTCGTGTCTGACTCTTTGCGACCCCATGAATCGCAGCACGCCAGGCCTCCCTGTTCATCACCATCTCCCGGAGTTCACTCAGACTCACGTCCATCATTACTTAATATTTTTATTCTAGTATCACTTGTTAGCCAACTCTAATCCTACATAAAATATATTTGAAATAAATTAACAAGACACCAGGCCAACCATGTAAGAGAGGTGCCATCTGGAGGGTAGGCCCCCAGAGGCACCAGAAAGGTGCCCCTTTTTCCACTGCAACCTTGTCTCAAACTTATGTTGCTTCACCATTTGAAATCCATTCATTTAGCAAAACTACTTTTTCTATTCTTGGGTAAGAAAGTAAATATACCTGGGAACAATTTCTCCCTATTTATCCTTGCAAAGAACTTTATTCTGATCCTGTCTAATCATGCATAACTCAGCACAGGTGTGGACTTAGTAAAAGAGAAAAATGGAAGAAGAATGATTGAATTTGATGAAAGATAAGAGGAATGTCTGGGGTTCAGGAACATTTGCATGGTTGGAGAATTACTTTTCTTGGACAGGCAAGCTCACAGACTACAAAGCTTCTTGATACATGAGAGAGGGAGTAGAAGGGACTAAGAGTCACTCACGTATTTCATCACTTGGTACAAACATCCAAACACAACCCTGGAAGTCTGAAGACCTCGATGTTTACAGTAGCTTGTGCTTAAGAGCATGACAGGATTGACAAGGAATACTTTATAGATTGAATCTCATCTAATCTTCAAAATGGGCTTCCCTGGTAGCTCAGCGGGTGAAGAATCTGCCTGCAACGGCGGAGACCACCTGCAATATGGGAGACATGGGTTTGATCCCTGGGTCGGGAAGATTCCCTGGAGAAGGAAATGACACCTACTCCAGTTTTCTTGTCCGGGAAATCCCATGGACAGAGAGACCTAGTGGGCCACCGTCCATGGGGTCACAAAACAGTCAGACATAACTTGGCGACTAAACAACAACAATCTTCAAAACAACTGTGTAAGTTTTCATTATTCTCCTTATGATGTAAATATGAGAACTGTGGCTCAGAGAGGTTAGTAACTTGTCCAAGAGCACACAATTCATTTACAACAGAGGGGAGATAAAAGTACAGGTCACTTCCAGCAGAAAATGTAACCCTGTGGTGCCTGTGGAACAGAGAGCAGGAACCCTGGAACAGGAGGCCCCAGGGTGTGAAACCTGCTCTCATGTGATCCATCCCCCCACCCCACATGGCTCCACTCCATGCAGTTCATTCTTGCTGCTGCTGAGTCACTTCAGTCGTGTCTGACTCTGTGCGACCCCATAGACGGCAGCCCACCAGGCTCCCCCATCCCTGGGATTCTCCAGGCAAGAACACTGGAGTGGGTTGCCATTTCCTTCTCCAATGCATGAAAGTGAAAAGTGAAAGTGAAGTCGCTTAGTCATGTCCGACTCTTCGCAACCCCATGGACCGCAGCCCACCAGGCTCCTCCATCCATGGGATTTTCCGGGCAAGAGTACTGGAGTGGGGAGCCATTTTAACCCGAAATACAGATTTCTGAGTGAAACTGAAACCCATGCTTGAAAATAAAAATCTCCCTCTGCTGCAGCTGACATCCACACCCAAGAAAACACATGCCAAGTAGAAAAGTCCTTTTCTTGTACTTTCCACCAATTGTTCTGTATTTACCCCATGTACAGGAAAGCATTTCTGGGGCACTTGAGGAGGACATGTTAAATTTACTGGATTCCAAATGTTCTCATTTATTTATAATCAAGAATATGCAAAAGAGAAGGAAAATACAACCCTGAACAGTGAACTGCCCCTTCTCCACACACACAGCCCTCCCCACAGCGGCAGATCACAGTTCTAATGAAATGAGAGTGAGACAGCTGCTCTCCTCCAGTGGGGCCCCTGCAGGGTGGGCCTGGTGGTCCTGAAGTCATGGTCTATGGGCTGAGGTCCACATCCAGGCCGAGCTAACACCCACACCAAGCAGAGAGGGATCAAAACCCAAGGAGCCCCAACCAGCAATGGGACCATAGGACCAGGCCAGGCTGGATGAATACCAGCTAGAGGCCCAAGGCGCCATGATGGTTGAGGCAAGACCCATCACGGGAGCAGACAGGATCTGCCATCAGCATCAGCAGGGAGTGTGGATGACAGCCTGGATCAGGAAGTCAGACAGTCAGTCCAGAGGAGGCAGACAGACCCCACGGAGGGCAAAGGACAATCAACAGTGATGGAAGAAACCAGAGGACCACAGAGGCCACCAACCCAGCCAGTGTCAAATCCTAACGTTACTCTGTCCTGCCTGAGTAACCCCAAACCAATGGCTTCTCGTCACTGTGCCCATGTTTCTTCAGTTAAAAACTGGATATAAGAGACCTCTTTCACAGGGTTTCTATGAGCATTAAATACCTGCAGATGTGAGTGGGGGGTTTTAAGTTTGAATATCAAAAAATTGGTTATTGAGTACGTATAAAAGTCAAGTTTCAATGTTACTTTCCCTACAGCCTTCACATCTTTCTAGTCTTCCTACAGGTATGCCCCCCTACACTTCTCCAGGAGATATTATATCACTTACCTAAAAATAAACATCGTCATCTGATGAGAGACATGCCCATCTCTGCCACAGTCTCCTACTCCCTACTGTCTTGCCCCAGCCCAATTTGCAATTTATGCTACCTGCCTGGTCCTGTAGGCATCTGAGTTTGTGACCCCTGTCCAAGAATCAGAGCAAGCAGCAGGCAGAGGCCTAGGCCTGTCAAAGAAGAGCAACAGTTCATCCAGCCCATCCCAGACCTTGCCACAGACAGCATGTCCACAAACATTATAGTACACTCCCTGGCAACAGAGCCAACCCCAGAAGAGCAGCCCTAAGTCCTCAGGTGGCACCAGGCACACAGCAGCCTTGAGAAGGGAGGGGGAAAAAAAGGAGGTGGCTCCTCAGCCTTTGAGGGTGGCCAGTGCAAACAGCAAGTCAACATCAGCTCAGTCTCCAAAGCTCCACTGAACCTCACAATAGAACCAGTTACCCAGGTAAATTAAGGCACTTTCCTTAGGGGAAAAAATCCTTTCCTTGGAGGTTAAAAAAAAAAAAGTGCTTGAAATGGGATCTGATTTTCAAGCTTCTACTCTGCTTTTGCTAAGCTAACTTAGGCTATTCAAACCTTGAAAGCACCCAGTCTCCACAAATCCCCAACGATCTTGGCAGCAGCGACAGTTTGTTCTTGGGATTTCTTGTAGCTCCATTGGTATAGCTGGGAGAAGCAAAGGCAGAAAACACCCAGAGAGCAGATCCAGCCTTCCTTAGAGACTCCCGGATCTCCTACAACCTGCCGTCTTGCTCAGCTCACAGCAATGATGTAGCCAAACAGGCTTTGGGGTCTTACTCATCTGAAACATGATTGTGTTCACAAGCAGAAGGCTTTCTGAACCACCGCTGACAGTAGGGAAACCAGGGGGGAAAATTGCATTTCCTGAGGGGATACGCTCGGGGTCTCATCAGATGTTCTCAGGGGCTACGGGCCGTGTTCAAAATATTTTACGACAGGGAACAGCAAGGCAGCGCACCGAACCAGGATGAGTCTCCAACCAGCCACAGACCCTTGGAGAAAGGAATATTATTAGCCACATTTTGAGGTTTTGGAAACCTAGCCAAATATTTTAAAAATTAAAAAATAAAAAGACAAACACATAACCAGTGCATGGCTTTATAAACTTCCATTTAGCCTGTTGAGAGGCCTGGCCACTGCCTCCAGGAAGACAGAATGAGGCCAGTGAACAGCTGTAAAGTGTCTTTTAGAAGAGGGACATCTGGTCACGTCCACAGATCATGGAAGTTTCCTGGCTGAATTCTAGGGTTATGGGGCTTATCCTTTTTACATGAAAGGTCATATTTCCACTGGAATCGTACTGCCATCAAATTGTAGAGTAGGACTTCAGACATCAAGCCCAAACACAGTGAGGATCCCTGCCAGCACAACAGAGCTGACTCCAGAACGCAGAACTCTGACTCCCACTCCAGAAATCTTCAGGCAACAAGATCCCCCCACTTGTACCCCTCTGATCTCCAAAACCCTGTGGACTGTTTATCAACCTCAGCTTCATCTGAAGTGAAAACAGGTGCAGACATATCTCAGCACTAGAATCACTCTGGTTGGTTGGAAATCACAACCAAGTGAAAGGCTTCATCCCACAGCTTTATAGGAAGATTCAGGAATTGGGAACTGGACTGGCAGGGAAGGACAGCAGTGGTTCACTGTAACTAGAAATAATTTATTCTTAGAATGACCAAGTCAGGACCTGTACCCTCCAGAGTTCAGAATACCCTCTGAACTTGATCTAGGGTTCAACTAAAATACTCTCACCTTGATCTAGGCTGTTGGCTTAAGATACTGTACTTGAGGCATCTGCTGCATGCATTTCAAGCCACAAAACAAGGCAAAAAACAAAAGCAAAGCGATAGCAGGTTTATTCTTCACAGTGAATGCCCTTCTAAACAACCTAAGCTGAAATTTAAAGATATTCACAGATGCATCCATAAAGAAAAAACAACCAAGCCTGATGCAACGCAACTGACAATTTTTTTTTAAAGCTGAAGGAAGTAATTACATAGCAAAGCCTGAGCCACCTCCAGGCACACAGGTGCACGCACGCACACACACACAAAACCACATACACATGCATATACATGCACACACGTGCAAACACACACGTGCTGTTTCGGCTCCTAAGACAGTCAGCCGCATGCCCGCTGCCTCTTTGCTGGATATATTGTGACAGCCACTACGCTAACGAGATCCCAACTGTCACTCTCAGTTTCCACATTCGTTTTTCGTGTTTTCTTCCAAGACCATTGCCCAAAAGGCAGTTATGGGCAAAATGCATCTCATCAGCCTTCTCTCTACTCCTCTTCAGAACAGCAGGGTTTCCATGTGGCAGCCTGGAACAAAGACCCTCAGCTCCCTCGGAAGAGGGAGAGGAGGGCTGAGACCCTGGGGACATGGTAGACCCAGGGTCTCGGTGGCCACTGGGCTGGATGTTGATCGGCCGTGCCTGCTGCTGCAGAGACTGCCTGTCCATCTTCCTGGGCAGGAGAAACAAAATAATTAGGAAGTGGCATCTCTAGAAAAATACCACACTGGAACTCAAGCACCAGAGCCAGTAACCAGGACACGTCAATGCTTTTGCACTGGCAAGATAATTCAAAATGGAAGCAGTGTAAAAAAAGACACTATTTCAAATTGGAGGAGCAGGGAGCAAGATCTCCCCACAGGGATAAAGTATAAGAAATGAGACTTTAATGAATGCCCATTTAAAAAGTACCCACACACAAAGTATGGCTGTCCTGGTGGCTCAGATGGTAAAGAATCTGCCTGCAATGCAGCAGACCTGGGTTTGATCCCTGGGTCAGGAGGATTCCCTGGAAAAGGGAATGCTACCCACTCCAGTATTCTTGCCTGGAGAATTCCATGGACAGAGGAGCCTGGCGCGCTACAGTCCATGGGGTTGCAAAGAGTTGGAATACAGCTGAGTGACTAACACTTTACACACAAAATATGGTTTGTACAGAAGCCCAGAGGCATAAGTAGGCCACTGCAAAATTATCCTCAACTCTAGAGCACACGTGCTATGTGCTGTAAGCCATTTGTTTGCTAGCTTTTATGATGGAAAACAATGAACCCTATCCTTTTAAACAAAGTCACTGGAAATCTTTGTAAAGGACTGTTTTAAAACAGTGCAAAGACAGGCTTCCTCAGTGATTATCTTGAGGGAGGATTAAGAGAGGTTATATTGATCTTAGTAGGTTTCCATATTCCCAGAATATGTACATGTTTTTCAGAAAAGATAGTTTTTGAACTTCTTTTACAAGCATTAGAAAGAAATGTTCCACTGCCCCAGTGCACACATACACACGCACACATGTGAATACTGAGGATCCCTGCTGGGTCTCTGTTCGAACAGGGAACAATAACTACTTCCCTGGTGATTGTCTCTGAAACCCTGCAGGGAGGCAGAACCACTGTGTCGTGAGGGTAGCCGCCAGCTAGACAGAGCAGGTGTCTGACAGGCAGGCTGACTTTTCTTGGAAGCACCCATGCTAGCTTCTTACAGAACGGGCTGTGCAATCAGGTTGATGGTTTAACCAGGTGCGAGAGTGAAGCGGCAGAGATGAGGTGAGACGAGGCAGCCATTTCTCTCCTGAAAATGACTTGTCCACAGGATCCATCCCACAAAATAGCACTCAAATCAGATCCGGTCCCTGCTCTGACCCTCATTTTGACAGATAAAAGTGCCGGTCAGTGTGCCTGTACATTATTAACGACTATTTCAAGGATCCCTGGTGAATTCTTGGTGGTTTGTGAGTGTAAGGGGAAGAATTAATTCTATTTTCTCTGAAAAGCTCAAGCCCCAGGACTTGGTTCAAGATAATAAGAAATCAGCAGGGAGACTAGAGGCCCTAAGACCACTTCCTCTGGGTTCTTAGAACTTTCCAGCAGCCATGGAAACAGTGGGAAACAGTAACTGTGACCTTCCTCCAACAGCCTCTTCTAGTAACTCTCACCTCTGGTGCAGCAGACTATATCAATAGTCTCCTACATGATATGGGAGGTGTCGAAAGTCTGTAATAAAATCTATACTCAAAGTAGGTGTGCTCAATTTCAAATTCTGTTACTAAACAAAACTTGGGTCCACTCATCTGACACACAGCAAAGCCAATTTACTGACACTGGGTTGTTTCAAAGGAAAGTACGATGCTTATTGCAAGGTACCCAGTGTTGGAGCCAGGCAAGGAGAACAGGCAGCTGATGTTCAAAAGACCTGAACTTCCCATGGCTTTCAGGGAAAGGTTTTTAAAAGCAGCGTGAGGGAGAGGGTCACAGGGTCTGTCATCATCTTGCGCATGATCCTCCAATTGGTTGATGGGGAGGTTAACAGGATGATGTTTCTAGAGTCTCCATCATCAACCTGGTTACAACTGGGCTGATGTCTACATGCCAGTGGTTAGCATGCAGTTAACTTCTTCCAGCTGGTGCGGTTTTAGTATTTGCAGAACAACTCAAGGCTATGGCTCAGGATATTCTCTATAGCCCTTGAAAGTTAAATGTTAAAGTTAAGTCGCTCAGTCATGTCCAACTCTTTGCGACCCCATGGACTGTAGCCCACCAGGCTTCTCGGTCCATGGGATTCTCCAGGCAAGAACACTGGAGTGGGTTGCCATTTCCTTCTCCAAGCCCTTGAGGAGGAACTAAAGGTCCTTGACTTAGTTTTATGGCTAAGCTATTATTATTTTATCTTGCTTGGCTGTTTTTCTTTGTCTCTGCATTTTCTCACTCCTCTTGCTCTTCAGAACTCAGGAAAGGCCCAGGAAGCCAAAGCATTTTTTTTTTTTTTTCAAACAAGAGGCAAGGAGAGCACAGATTTGAGAAGCAGGTCTGTCCCTGGAGAAGGCCCCGTAGGGTCCTGCTTGGTTTCAATTCTATTAGTTTACTATACTAGTAGTTAAATTAGTCATCCCCTTGTTAGCTAATTGAGATTTATTTAAACCATGAGTTTATATTTTCCATGTTTTTTGAAGTTCAGTTTGATTATCTGTGAAAAGATCTTTCTTTTGTCCCCAAATGTATCATCTTCTTCTCTAAAAACTAGAAAATTAGATATCACTTCTTAGGCTAAGAGCTACTCGGATCTCTTGACCTGAGCTTGAGTATATATGTAAAAAAGCATATCAAAATTTACAAAACAGAAACAGACTCACAGACTTAGAGAATGAACCTATCCCCCCCAACCCCCCTCAAGAGGGGGAAGAATCAGGGGAAAGGATAGTTAGGGAGTTTGGGACTGACTGTACACACTGCTACATTTTAAATGAATAACCAACAAGGACCTACTATATAGCACAGGGAACTCTGCTCAATATTCTGTAATAACCTAAATGGGGAAAAAATTTAAAAAGAATTGATACATGTATATATATAACTGAATCACTCTGCTGTACACCTGAAATTAAGACAACATTGTTAATCAACAGTACTCCAATATAAAATTTAAAAAAAATTTTTTTAATATCATCCAGAATTTTATTTACCTTAAATCTCAGATCTTAAATCTGACTTCTTGGAACGGGATTTGTCAAAACAGCTATAAGACTCACTCAGAAAACTAATTTAACTGAAAACAATACATTACATCTGCTTTATTCATTTCTAATCTACTCAAGAGTAAGAATATGTCTAACCTCAATCATACTCTCAAAATCACACTGACAGATTCTTGGAATCAAGGAGAAAAAAGTCTATTATAGAAATTTATGAATAAATTTTAGCTCTGCACTGTATTGAGCACTTGAAATGTGACTGAGACTGAGAAACTAAATATTTCATTTTATTTCATTTTAATTAATTTTAATTGTAAAATGAGTATCTGATTCTGTTACTAGAAAATAATTTTAAGTATTTATGGAACAACCTGAGTATGTGAATTTATCTTCTCAACTGTAAATTCTATAAACACTAAATACAGATCAGGTATTTCTGATGAAAATATAGCACCCTACTGGAGATGTAAAATACACATAGGATTCCCAAGAGTTGCTACAAAGAAAGAGAATATAAAACCTCATTAATATTTAATATTGATTATGTACTGAAATGAAAATATTTCATGTGTGCATACTCAATCACTTCAGTTGTGTCCGACTCTGCAACCTGTGGACTGTAGCCTGCCAGGCTCCTCTGTCCATGGGATTCTCCAAACAAGAATACTGGAGTGGGTTGCCATGCCTTCCTCCAGGGGATCTTCCCAACCCAGGGATCGAACCCTCATCTCCTGCATCTCTTACGTTGCAGGAGGATTCTTTACTGCTTGAGCCTTTGATGTAAATATTTCATATTAGGTTAAATAAAATATATGATTAAAATTAATTTCATCTCTTTTTATCTTTTAATGTGGCTACCAGGAAGTTCTAAATTAAATATGTGGTTCACGTTACACTTTGATTGGACATCGCTGCTCTAGTGGGCTACATATGGTGGGGTAACTAGCAAAAATAGCATATTATTTATTTATTGTCTCCATACAGTAACACTTTTGTAGTTATTGTATTATTGTAATAGTAATGTATTATTGTAATGTTTATTATTTTCCCATACGTTTTTCATCCTACCTCTAAATATTAAAAAATATGTGAACCAAATGACTGACGGCTACACAAACAAGCAAAGGTTATCCGACCACTGACAGTGGGCAACAGTAAATGCGAGTCACTCCACGACCTGGCTCCTGGGCTGGGCAGAATTACATGACAGACAGTCCCAACACTGCTAAGAGGAGCTCAAGAGTTACACCCACTTTAGCTATCTTAACCAAATACTTAAAAGAGGGTCATTGAGTGTGACACAATGAGAGAAAATAAAGTCTTACTAAGAATCATAAAGAGATCTTTTTCAAGCAATGTACTCTGGAGTACAGGATCAGTTCAGTTCAATTCAGTTGCTCAGTCATGTCTGACTCTTTGCAACCCCGCAGACTGCAGTACACCAGGCTTCCCTGTCCATCAAGAACTCCCAGAGCTTACTCAAAATCATGTCTATTGAGTCAGTGATGCCATCCAAACATTTCATCCTCTGTCGTCCCCTTCTCCTTCTGCCCTCAATCTTTCCCAGCATCAGGGTCTTTTCCAATGAGTCAGTTCTTTGCATCAGTGGCCAAAATATTGGAGTTTCAGCTTTAGTATCAGTCCTTCCAATGAATATTCAGGACTGATTTCCTTCAGGATGGACTGGTTGGATCTCCTTGAAGTCCAAGGGTCTCTCAAGAGTCTTCTCCAACACCACAGTTCAAAAGCATCAATTCTTTGGCACTCAGATTTCTTTATAGTACAACTCTCACATCCATACATGACTACTGGAAAATCATAGCTTTGACTAGATGGACAAAGCAATGTCTGGCAAAATAATGTTTCTGCTTCTTAATATGCTGTCTAGGTTGATCATAGCTTTTCTTCCAAGGAGCAAGTGTCTTTAAATTTCATGGCTGCAATCATCATCTGCAGTGATTTTGGAGCCCCCCAAAATAAAGTCTGTCACCGTTTCCATTGTTTCTCCATCTATTTGCCATGAAGTGATGGGACCAGATGCCATGATCTTCATTTTCTGAATGTTGAGCTTTAAGCCAACTTTTTTGCTCTCCTCTGTCATTTTCATCAAGAGGCTCTTTAGTTCCTCTTTGCTTTCTGCCGTAAGGGTGGTGTCATCTGCATATCTGAGGTTATTGATATTTCTCCCAGCAATCTTCATTCCAGCTTGTGCTTCTGCCAGCCCAGCGTTTCTCATGATGTACTCTGCATAGAAGTTAAATAATCAGGGTGACAATATACAGCCTTGACGTACTCCTTTCCCTATTTGGAACCAGTCTGTTGTTCCAGTTCAAACTGTTGCTTCCTGACCTGCATACAGATTTCTCAAGAGGCAGGTCAGGTGGTCTGGTATTCCCATCTCTTTCAGAATTTTCCACAGTTGATTGTGATCCACGTAGTCAAAGGCTTTGGCACAGTCAATAAAGCAGAAATAGATGTTTTTCTGGAACTCTCTTGCTTTTCCCATGATCCAGTGGATGTTGGCAGTTTGATCTCTGGTTCCTCTGCCTTTTCTAAATCCAGCTTGAACATCTGGAAGTTCAGGGTTCACGTACTGTTGAACCCTGGCTTGGAGAATTTCGAGCATTACTTTGCTAGTGTGTGAAATCAGTGCAATTGTGTGGTAGTTTGAGCCTTCTTTGGCATTGCCTTTCTTTGGGATTGGAATGAAAACTGACCTTTTCCAGTCCTGTGGCCACTGCTGAGTTTTCCAACTTTGCTGGCATATTGAGTGCAGCACTTTCACAGCATCATCTTTCAGGATTTGAAATAGCTCAACTGGAATACCATCACCTCCACTAGCTTTGTTCGTAGTAATGCTTCCTAAGGCCCATTTGACTTCTCATTCCAGGATGTCTGGCTGTAGGTGAGTGATCACACCATCATGATTATCTGGCTCATGAAGATTTTTTGTATAGTTCTTCTGTGTATTGTTGCCACTTCTTAATATCTTCTGCTTCTGTTAGGTCCATGCCATTTCTGTCCTTTATTGCGCCCATCTTTGCATGAAATGTTCCCTTGGTATCTCTAATTTTCTTGAAGAGATCTCTAATTTTTACCATTCTATTGTTTTCCTCTACTTCTTTGCATTGATCACTGAGGAAGGCTCTTGTATCTCTCCTTGCTATTCTTGGGTTTCTGCATTCAAATGGGTGTATCTTCCCTTTTCTCCTTTGCCTTTTGCTTCTCTTCTTTTCTCACCTATTTGTAAGGCCTCCTCAGACAGTCATTTTGCTTTTTGCATTTCTTTTCCATGGGGATGGTCTTGATCACTGCCTCCTGTACAGTGTCATGAACCTCCATCCAGAGTTCTTCAGACACTCTATCAGATCTCGTCCCTTGAATCCACTTGTCACTTCCACTATATAACCATAAGAGATTTGATTTAGGTCATACCTGAATGGTCTAGTTTCATCAAGTAGGTTTTCCCTACTTTCTTCAATTAGAGTCTGAATTTGGCAATAAGGAATTCATAATCTGAGCCACAGTCAGCTCCTGGTCTTGTTTTTGCTGACTGTATAGAGCTTCTCCATCTTTGGCTGCAAAGAATATAATCAATCTGATTTTGGTGTTGCCCATCTGGTGATGTCCATGTGTAGAGTCTTCTCTTGTGTTGTTGGATGAGGGTGTTTGCTGTGACCAGTGAGTTCTCTTGGCAAAACTCTATGAGTCTTTGCCCTGCTTCATTCCGTATTCCAAGGCCAAATTTGCCTGTTATTCCAGGTTTCTTGACTTCCTACTTTTGCATTCCAGTCCCCTATAAGGAAAAGGACATCTTTTTCATGTGTTAGTTCTAGAAGGTCTTGTCGGTCTTCATAGAACCAATCAACTTCGACTTCTTCAGCATTATTCGTTGGGGCATAGACTTGGATTACTGTGATATTGAATGGTTTGCCTTGGAAACCAACAGAGATCATTCTGTCATTTTTGAGATTGCATCCAAGTACTGCATTTCGGACTCTTTGTTGACTATGATGGCTACTCCATTTCTTCTAAGGGATTCTTGCCCACAGTGGCAGATATAATGGTCATCTGAGTTAAGTTCACCCATTTTAGTCCATTTTAGTTCAGTGATTCCTAAAATGTCAGTGTGGCAAATGGACTTTATTATGTACCCAATCACCTCTCTCTATGTCATCTTTATCCATTACCAAGAAATTCCCAAGGTTCTTTTCTTCCTACCTATTCAAATCGTGGTAGGCATTCATTGTCAGTTCCATCCATGTTTTTTCCTGGGTTCCCATGACACAAGATGATACACTGGGAGATCACACAACCCATCACTCACCACTTCACTTCAAAGGGCTTTAATGCCTGTTTATTCATTTTTACAAATATTTTTAGGGCCTACCTTCTGCCAGGCTCTGTTCTAGGTACTAATGTAATACAACAGAAAGCAAGGAAAATAAAAGTGATCTATGCCCACACTGTTTCTGCATCCTATGATTTCACAGAAGCCTGACTATAATTTCTCAGCAGTTAGAAACACAGGTTAATGTTTGTAATTATTATGCAATGTTTGAAATATACAAGAAGATATTTTTAAAATGTAATGAACAACCATGCACCCATCCCTCCTGAATTCTACCCCATATTTTCCCTCATCACTGATCTCACAGCATTAGTGTTTAGGATGCATGTACATTTCATCATACTTTCACTATAAATTCATGTCTCCCTAAGCAGTTATGTGACTTGGCATATTTTAGATTTGCGTATGTATAAGTGTGTTTTAAAAGATGTTTTTAACTTGAGATAAGTAACTGACAGTAGAAATTTCTTACTAAGCTTTCGGACAGAAAAATAATTTTTTTAAGTCACCACCCAAGTAACATATAAAGGAATATAAATTTAAATATTACACATGACTACAAATGTTCATACCCATAGCATACAGTTCACAGTAAGAACAGTAGGAAGAGTTCAGTGTATTTCATAATCATTAAAAGCTTTTAGTGGACAGATTGGAAATTACTTACATATGTCTTTTTTCCTTCCCAAAATAAACTTTAAATTAGGATTTTTGAATGGTACAAAATATACAAAAGGGTTTACAGTGAAAAGTAAGCCTCTTCCTGCCCTTGATCCCAGCCACCCTGTGGCCATCCCCATACGTGAAAGTGAAAGTCACTCAGTCACGTCCAATTCTTTGCAACCCCATGGACTATACAGTCCGTGGAATTCTCTAAGCCAGAATACTGGAGTGGGTAGCCTTTCCTTTCTCCAGGGGATCTTCCTGCAACTCAGGGATTGAACCCAGGTCTCCCACACTGCAGGCAGATTGTTTACCAGCTGAGCCACAAGGGAAGCCCAAGAATACTGGAGTGGGTAGCCTACCCCTTCTCCAGGGGATCTTCCTGACCCAGGAATCGAACCAGGGTCTCATGCACTGCAGGCAGATTCTTTACCAACTGAGCTATCACCAATATTATTCCTTATGCATATGCCCAGAGATTCCACACATAAATAAGCAATCATGTATATGTTATCTGCCCCTTTTAGTACAAATGGTGACACCTTGCTGATTTCATTTAATGGTTTATCTTAGAGATCTTTTCAGATTAGTGTGTATGGAGCTGCTACATTCTGTTTTTTAATTGAGGTAAAACTGACACAGAACATTGTATTAGTCTCAGGTGTACAGTAATGATTTAATATCTGTATATACTACCTCATAGATGTGCCATGTTTGATTTAGATTCTCTCCCATAGATAGTGGAGAGGTAGTTTCAAATCCTCTGAAGCAAACAGTACTGCTCTGAATACTCCCAAATATATGCAATTTCAGAATCCTCAAGAATGTCCATAACACATTCCTAGAATGAATGCTGAGTCAAAGAGTGGTTACTATATACATATATTATATATATACATATACTTAATATTTTGATTAGGGTTACAAAAGAGTCCTCCAAAGGGTTATACAATTTAATTCCTACCAGATAGGTATAAGAGCATCTTTCTTCACTTCCTCTTTGTCAATACAACGTATTGTGTGTGTTCACTGAGCTAAGTGATAAATATCATCTCACTGAAATGGTAACTTCTGAATTTTTTATTTTATTTTATTTTTTTTTTTACTTTACAATACTGTATTGGTTTTGCCATACATTGTAATTTTAATTTTTTTTTCAATAGGGAAAAGTACAACTTAATACAAGCTAAGGGATACAAGAAGGCTAATGAATGAAACACTCTGAATTTGTTATCAGAAACCAAGCTATAAAACTCAAGGCATGACACTACTCTATAAAGGGATATATTAGGTTCACGTGAGCAATAAAGACAAACACCTAATTACAATATTGCTCAATCTCTTCTAATAAACTAATGTATAATATTGACACAGGTAAAAGCCTTATAAAAACTTGTAGAGAGAATACCACCCAACACCTGCCTAAGTTCAACTACTCAGAAATATCAGTGCTATACATGGAAGTCTGCTTTATGCTATATGACTTTCCTGCACTTAACCAGTAAAAAACAGATGGAGGCCAAACTGAGGGTAAAACAAAGTGGTTCTTCACATGTTGCACACACTCTCACTGACCCCATGAAATCCCATCCTTCAGATCAGCAACAGTTAGGTCACCTGGGTTCTGAATGAGACAGGTCTTAGCTACTGGTTCACTGAGTGAACCTAGCCCAATCACTTGACCCCTGTGACCTCCAGCTCCTTATCTATTAGACTACTGAAAATAAATCCACTGAAGTGGATTTTTCCTTGAGGTCCCTCCCAGCTGAAAATATATTCCTGGTATTATGATTAATGGATGATGAGTGGCTTTTCTAAAAGTGGTTGGGTAAACAGGCCTTCACTCCCCTTCACTTTTGACATGCATTTGCTGGATGTATGGCTACAGCTTGGGGGTCAGTAACCACTGAAACCAAAAAACAGAGATTTCTATGTACCCTGGGACCTGTCCAAGGCGTCAACTGACAGGAGTGTCTGTTCTATCACATACCCCCTTCTATCTGAGGGGGATGAGAAATGCATTCTGAAATCTGGAATTGATAAATTCTATGAGGACATGGAACTCACTCGGCTCAAGACCCTTACAATGGTACTGGTTATCTCATCTGTACACACAGCTGCCATAAAGCCAAACAGACAGATTCCACCAAATGGATTCCCAAGTCATCAATTGCAAAGCCTGTGATGGGATAATCAGTCCTGAGGACTTCCAGGAGGGGCCCAATTCACAGAAATAAAAGGCAAGGGGATGAGGGAAACAAAAAGACTACATTGAATTAACTTAAAATCCAGAAAAATGGAAAAGTTAGCAGAAAATATTCAAAATCAAGATGCAGTAATGGCCTTGAGGGCATTATGCTAAGTGAAATAAGACAAAGACAAATATCATATAACCTCACTTTTATGTGGAATCTAAAAACATCAGACTCAGAAAAATAAAGTAGAATGGGGACTGCCAAGGGCCACAGGAGGTGGAGGAAATGGGGAGATGTGGGTAAAGGGTATAAACCTCCAGTAATGAGTAAGTTCTGGGCATCTGATGTACAGCATGGGGACTATAGCTAACAATACTATATTGTACCCTTGAAAGTTACTATGAGAATAGAGCTTTAATGTTCTCTCCATAATAGAAACAACAAAAGGGTAATTATGTGAAGTGATAGAGGTATTAACTAACCTTATTGTGGTAAACATTTCACAATATATATGTGTATCAAAGCATTACATTGTACACCTTAAACTCACAGCATTATATGTTAATTATACCTCAATAAATCTGGAAAAAATACAGTCATAAGGCAAGCTTTAGCAAATACAGAAATTCCATAGGCAAAGAAACTGCTAGATGAAACAAGGAACTTGGTAGCAGAAAAAATCTAAGGAAACAAACTGAAGACCTACAATAAGAAAAAATATGGTCAGTTTACATTTATGAAGTAATTATTCTTTCATTTAATAAATGTTTATCATTATAGACATTTGGTTATACTCAGCTAGCTTTCTGCCACCTGCCATCAGGTAATTTCACTGTTCATTAGCTGGCCCCCACCCAACAGAGTGAACAGAAGGAAAAGTTAAACTCCTGGCAGTTGACCTTACTCAGGTAAACAGCAATAGTAAAAGGTCATGTGATGCAATCCAGGCAGCTGGGAGAGGAAAATTGAAGTTGAGTCTTAAGAGAATCGACAGACTCCATTTATTCATCATTTAAGAGTGTTCATGGCCATTAACCCACACACTCCTCAGAGTTCTGGCCACTTGGCCCTGGACTTTGACATTCTATCAGTGAGTTCAGCCTGTCTGCTTGTTCACCCCCTGTCTCCTAATCCTGGGCCCCCTGAACCCTGATCCCCAGCTGGAACATTTCCAACTTTCTGCGAGCAGACACATCTGGTGCCCTGACTCACATGCTCTCAGCCTCACCCCTTATTTCAACCTAGCTCGACCCAGGCTCCAGCTCATTTTTATGCTGACAGCGTCTCATCCTCACTTCTGCCCCAGGGCTTCCCCAAGACACAGAGGCCACCAAGACATCCCCTTGTGCCACATGCTCAGTGCTGCCAAGCTTCATGCTTTGCACAAAAAGGACTCACAGTTTTCATGAAAATCTAATTTTTCAATGTTGGTAAACAATTTTAATCTATTCATAACACTGCACAGATCACACCATCATCTCAAAGCTTCCAGTCTGAAATGTCTGTACAAATTGCTGGAAAGGCAGCAAGAAACAAACAAACCCTGAGCTCTAGGAGTCTACAAGAGAACCAAAGTGAGAGGCAATTACCATATGAGTGACAAGAGTGCTGATGGGTATGGTAGGCAGAGGAACTGCTCCCCAAAGATGTCCATGTCATTTTCCCCAGAAATCATGGATATGTGAGGTTATAGGACAAAGGTGAATTAGTGTTGCAGGTTGAAGTAAGGTTGTTAATCAGCTGACCTTGAGAGGAGCCTGGATTATCCAGGTGAACCAAACAGTATCACAGGGTCCATAGATGTGGAAATAGGCAAAGATATTCAGAGCCAAAGAAATACTTGAAGATGTTGGCTTTGAAAATGGTATAAGGAACCAGAAGCCAAGGAGTGCAGCAGACTTCCAGAAGCTGGAAAAGGCAAGGAAACATTATCCCCTAAAGCCTCCAGAAGAAACATAGCCCTACTGACACCTTGATATTTAAGCCCTGTGAGATCCATTTCAGACTTCTGAGCTCTAGAACTGTAGAATAATACATGTGACACTTGCCAGGAGTAGCCAGCACCCTCTGAACTTCAGACTGAGCCTTTCCCATTGTTATTGCTGAAGGTCGTCAATCCTCCTGAATTATTCAGAAGCCTCTTCTTCAAGGCTGGCAAACTAATTCTGATCAGAGACCATAGTATTATCCAGCCATCATTTTCTGGGTTCTCAAAGGACCAGGCAGTTGCTTCCAGTGTGTGAGTGTATGCTATGTGCTCAGTCACTCAGTCATGTCCAACTCTTTGTGACCCCATGGGCTGTATAGCCCGCTAGGCTCCTCTGTCCACAGAATTTTTTAGGCACGATACTGGAGTAGGTTGCCATTTCCTACTCCAGAGGACCTTCCTGACCCAAGGATCAAACCTGTGTCTCTAGCATCTCCTACTTACCACTACACCAGCTAGTAACCCTCAGCTGCCTCCAGATCTAAGCCCAAAGCCTCAGTCTCACCTGCTGGTTCAGGAATCAGCATCTCTCCCAAGTGGGGCACTTGCTCTCTCACATCAGATGATGAAGTGTAGGAGATCTCATAGGTCACACCTCCCCACCCTGAGATTAAATGCACTCACTCCCTCAAAAGGTCTGGGATCTTCTTGGTCAGCATTTCCTGGAGAAAAGGCTCTCAGAAAGTGGGCTCAAGCTTCCCAGACACACCAAGGCCTGACTAAAGGCCTCCCAGGACTCATCTGTGTCAGAGGCAGTTTAACCATGAATAGCTCTTTCTAACTGACACCTTGTTCCCATGTCGTGGGTTTTCAGCCCCTCTGAGATGCTCTCTCCCACTTGGACAATAAAACTGATCAAAGATTAATGAGGTTCTCTAGGATCACTGACTCCTAGAGACTCTTATTAAACTCAACTGGCACTCCGTTCTTTATTTTCACACTCTTTCCTTTCAATCTCACCAACAACCTTGTGAGCTGATAGGGGATGATGAAGATGGGACAGATGGGGAACAGGTAATGAACATGCCTGGAAGTGCATAGTGCATTCACAACAGCTGAGCATCCTGACTCCTGATCCAGGTTCTTCCCCAAACTCCAGTCTCCCTTTCTTTCCTTCCTCCCTTCCTTCCTTCTTTCTTCCCTCCCTAACGCAGATACCCCACAAATCATTCTCCAGATTACAGGAAAATTCCAGGCCTTTCTGCTTGACTTTTTCTTTTCTTTTTCATTTTTCCAGTGTTCTGGAAAAACAGTCCTCTATGTGCTGAAACAAAACTCTTTGGAAAGGGGAAATCTGCATATAAGTCACAGAAACAAACTTTTACATTAATATCATAAAAGGCCTAACAATGGAACCTGTCTACATGCTTCCCCTGGCATCCAGCTACCTTGATTAAACTGAAGTTCTCTCTCACCTTTAAAATCCAGCATATGGTGGGATGCCGGGGTCCAGCCCTGGTGGATCCAGGGAATTCGAAGGGTGGACGGCGTTGGAGAGGAAAGACTTATTTATTAATATAAGATTAGATTAGGAAACAATAGTATAGTAGGAAAATTAAGTGGAGAAAGAGGGCTGAATAACTTGGATTACGTGGAAGACCAATAAAATTCCAGACAAGGAACTTGCACCATCTACGTTGGGCCACTGGTGCTCGCTTGAATATCTAAGGGTGCCTCGCCTTAGGCTCCCTTTCACGTGGGTCTTAACAGCCAGGGCAAGTAAGTAGACTTGGCAAGCCTCCACGCCCCAGATGGGAATTCAGCCTGAAGTTAAAGTAAAGAGGAAAAGGAGGGAAAGGGAGAGAAGAAGAGAGAGAGACACGGGGGAAACCAGTCCAGCGACTGGCTCCTTCCTCTATTGTTCAGAAGGCCTTTTATACTTTTGATAAACATGGAGATCAATGGGTAATGCAAAGTTATGCAGCATTAGCAGTCCAGACTCTTATCAAAACCAGGCTTTTCTCTCTGCATACCTAATTGTATACACAAGTCTTAGGTAATTTACATCATCTTCCGGCCAAAAGGGCCAATTAACATTTTACAGCCTTTTTCTGATAAGGGTTTGTCAACCAGAAGACTTATTTGTGTTGATCTTCCCAAAGTCTGGTGCCATTCTCAGAAAGCACTAAATAAAGTTACATTCTTACATAGCAAGGACACAAGAGGAGTGCAGTGATATATAACAAAGAAAAGTAATTAACTCAAAAGTCTAGTGTTGCTAACATCAAAACTACTATATATCTTTTCCATATCCCATTTACATTGATTAACATCCTCCCAGGTGCCAAAAAGATAAAGAATATGGAGGCCTGGCAGCAGTCATTGACTCAACAGTGAAAACCCTCTACCGATATGATTTTTAACTCTTTAGAAAATGCTCTGTATCTTTAAGATGCTTTAAGCTTTGTGCCTCTCGAGGTTGGGGGTCTGTAGGCAATTCACAAGCTGTAAGAGGTTCAGGGGACCTGTTAGGCAAGCTAGAGAGCTATCAGAGTGGGTTTAACTGAAACATCCCTTTCAAATGCAGAAGACTAAAGCCCTGATTTGACTTTTCCAGAGAATATCAGAAGAGTGGAAAAGCAGGCAGATGCTTATTTTTTGGGGGGGTGGATGCTCAGGAAATTCCAGGGGGAAATCCTGAGGTCTGATTAGCCTTGCCATCAGAGCTCTGCCGCATGACCTTGTCACGGGTGGAATTCCTCACGCTGGCTCCCGGCAGTGGGGAATAAAGTACTAGAAAGTAAGGCCTATTTTCTAGCAAATCAATTATACTGGTATTCAACTCATTTGTAAATTTTTATTTAATTAGAAAAAGTCTTAATCATGCACTTTAAACTGACCAACAACAAAATTCTCAAAGACACTCTGAAGATAAATCATGAAATGCCTTAAAAGGGCTCATCTGTTTAGACCATTCTGGGGCTTTCTATAAGAAATGGTTTCCACTTGGAAGTGCCTCATCTCATTTGCAAAACCAACTGCTGCGCCTCAGGCAGCCATCCAGGTCCTCAACATTCTGTAACATGAGGACTGCGAGCACCCAATCCTGGGGGCAAATAAAAGGCAACAAAACACAAATGGACAAGCAGAACTGTCGAGACCCTGTCAGTCAGTCTGGACATTAGCGGGCTTTTCTGTGATTCCTGGGGGCCCCCTGACGAGAGCAGAGGTCCTGTCTATGAAGTTATCACCGCCAGGAGAAGTGGGTTTGGCTTTTCAGCAATTTATTTCTTTAAGAATTTGTATTCTGGTTTGAGCCAAATACCTCCAGAAGACATTTTGCTTTCCTTCTGGCAACAAAGACTGCCTAGCAGGGTGTATATCGAGTGGCCAGGGGCACCATGACAAAACACCACAGACTAGGTGGCTTACCCAGCAGACATTTATTGCCTCACAGCTCTGGAGACTGGAAGTCTGAGTAAAGATGTCGGCAGGGCTGGTTTCTTCTGAGGCCTCTCTCCTTGGCTTGTAGATGGCCAGTGTCTCCCTGAGTCCTCACAGGGTCTTCCCTTTGTATGTGTCTGTGTTTTTACTTCCATTTGTTTTTTATTATTATTTTTTACTGGCATATAATTGCATTACAATGTTGCATTGGTTTCTGTTGTACAACAAAGTGAATCAACTATAAGTATACATATATCCACTCCCTCCTGAACCTCTCTCCCACCCACCTCTATCCCACCCCTCTGGGTCATCACAGAGCACCGAGCTGAGTTCCCTGTGCTGCAGAGCAGCTTCCCACTAGCTACTTTACACCTGTGCTCATTTGCTTCAGTTGTGTCCAACTCTTTGCAACTCTATGGACTGTAGCCTGCCAGGCTCCTCTGTCCATGGGACTCTCCAGGCAAGAATACTGGAATAGGTTGCTGTGCCCTCCTCCAAGGGATCTTTCCAACCCAGGGATCATACCCACATCTCCTGTGGTTCCTGCATTGCAGGTATATTCTTTATCACTGAGCCACCAGGGGAGTCTATCCTCCTTTATACCATTTTACATGGTAGCATATATATATCAATGCTACTCTTTCAATTTGTCCCATCCTCTCCTTCCCTGTCTGCGTCTACACGTCCATTCTCTATGTCTGGGTCTCTACTCTTGCCCTGAAAACAGGTTCATCTACTATTTTCCAGATTCCATATATGTGCATTAATATATGACATTTGTATTCCTCTTTCTGATTTACTTCACTCTGCATCGTAGGTCCATCAACTCTGCTACACATGACTTAACCTCCATTCCTTATAAGGACACCAGTCTATTGGACTAGGGCTCACCACATGACCTTATTTTACCTTATGTTCATCTCTTTAAAGATTCTATCTCCAAATACAGTCACATTCTGAGGTACTGGGGCTTCAACACATGGATTTTAGGACTCAATTCAGCCCCTCAGTTCAGTTCAGTCACTCAGTTGTGTCCAACTCTTTGCGACCTCATTGCCAGGCCTCCCTGTCCATCACCAACTCCCAGAGTTCACTCAGACTCACGTCCATCGAGTCAGTGATGCCATCCAGACATCTCATCCTCTGTCGTCCCCTTCTCCTCCTGCCCCCAATCCCTCCCAGCATCAGAGTCTTTTCCAATGAGTCAACTCTTCGCATGAGGTAGCCAAAGTACTGGAGTTTCAGCTTTAGCATCATTCCTTCCAAAGAAATCCCAGGGTTGATCTCCTTCAGAATGGACTGGTTGGATCTCCTTGCAGTCCAAGGGACTCTCAAGAGTCTTCTCCAACACCACAGTTCAAAAGCATCAATTCTTTGGCCCTCAGCCTTCTTCACAGTCCAACTCTCACATCCATACATGACTACTGGAAAACCATAGCCTTGACTAGGCGGACCTTAGTCGGCAAAGTAATGTCTCTGCTTTTGAATATGCTATCTAGGTTGGTCATAACTTTTCTTCCAAGGAGTAAGCGTCTTTTACTTTCATGGCTGCAATCACCATCTGCAGTGATTTTGGAGCCCCCAAAAATAAAGTCTGACACTGTTTCCACTGTTTCCCCATCTATTTCCCATAAAGTGATGGGACTGGATGCCATGATCTTCGTTTTCTAAATGTTGAGCTTTAAACCAACTTTTTCACTCTCCTCTTTCACTTTCATCAAGAGGCTTTTTAGTTCCTCTTCACTTTCTGCCATAAGGGTTGTGTCATCTGCATATCTGAGGTTATTGATATTTCTCCCGGCAATCTTGATTCCAGCCCCTAACAAATTGGCAAAATCCTTGTTGTAAACTCTCACATGACACAGAAAGGCTATGAGGCTGAGATCTGTGATCCTCCCAGGTCCAAAGTTCTGGGCCTGTGCTGCATATTTGTCTGCTGCATGTTTCTGAGAAAGGAATCTGCTTGTTCATCAGGGAAAAGAGCAGATTTATACCCTGTGTGCTGAGCATTTACCTAAACAGATGCCACACCCCACCAGGCCACTGAGAGTCAAACCTTTCTAGGTAACCCAGTTCATAGAAAGATTGCAAAGGAAATGGGTGCCAACTGGTATGAGTAAATACAGAAGAGCTTGAAACAGTATCTAGAGGTGTGTCATTTCAAAACACATCTCTTGCATGTTGAACTTCAACTCAAATTCCTGTGAGCAACCCAGAATAATTCTAACACTTGCTATATACTCACAAGCATAGAGGGTAGATTAACTACAAAATGTCCAACTGTTCAGTAAACCCGATGGAGGTTGTGAGTTTTCGTGAGAAAGTTTGAAATGGAAGAATCCAATCTGGACCACCCCTAAAAGATGCTGGTAAGCGGGACTAGAAAAATCACATTCCCATTGCTGACAGGCAAGTTTCCACCTAATCTTCCCTCTCCCAGCTAATCAGTAACTGTGCTTAGGTTTAATAGAGACATCATAAGACTTCCATCTTTTTTAAGCTTTTTATTTTATATTTGAGTACAGCTGATTTAAAATGTTGTGATAGTTTTTGATAGACAGCAGAAGGACTCAGCCATAATATACATGTATCTATTCTCCCCCATCCTCCCCTCCCATCCAGGCTGCCACATAACATTGAGCAGAGTAAGTTATCCTACTGTTGGTTATCCATTTTAAATACAGCAGTGTGTATATGTTAATCCCAAACTCCCTAACTAGCCCTTCCAACCATCCTTCCCCATTGGCAACCATAAGTTTGTTCTCTAAAGACTTGCATCTTGATCTTCTCCGCAAAGATGGCGGAGGAATAGGACAGGAAGACCACTTTCTCCCTCACAAATTCCTCAAAAGAACATTTCAACGCTGAGCAAACTTCACGAAACAACTTCTGTAGGCTGGCAGAGGACATCAGGCAACCAGAAAAGCAGACCATTGTCTTCAAAAACAGATTTTTAATCTTTGCTCTTAGGTGTTTATTGCCAATTTTGTACATTTAAAAACCCAAACTTCACTACCCCAGTTTACCTGAGAGCGAGATTACTGGCTTGACCACTCTCTCCTCCTCTGGACTCTCCTTTTTCTCCACCAGGTGGCCTCTGTCTCTTCCCCCCCCCCCCATCTCTTCTCTATCCAACTCTGTGAATCTCTGTGTGTTCCAGACGGTGGGGAACACCTAAGGAACAGGTTACTGGCAGGATTTGTCTCTCTCCTACTCATTCCTCTCTCTGATCCTCCTGGTCACCTCTGTCCACTTCCTCCCTCTCCTCTTCCCCGTATAACTCTGTAAATACCCCTGAGCGGTCCAGACTATACAGCGCACATAAGGAAGTGACTACTGGCTAGTTTGCTCTCTTCTCTTTTGATCTCACCGCATCTCATTCCAGTTACCTCTAACTACCTCCTCCATCTTCTCTTCTCCTTATAACCCAGTGAACCTCTCTGAGTGTCCCTCAATGTGGAGAAACTTTTCATCTTTAACCTAGATGTTTTATCATCGGTGCTGTATAGGTGGAGAAGTCTAGAGGCTACTGTAAAAATAAAACTGAAAACCAGAAGCAGGAGGCTTAAATCCAAAGCCTGAAAACATTAGAGAACTCTTGAATTCAGGGAACATTAAGCAATAGGAGCCCATCTAATGCCTTCATACCTACACCGAAACCAAGCTCCATCCAAGGGCCAACAAGTTCCAAAACAAGACATACCACGCAAATTCTCCAGTAACACAGAAACAATCCCCTGAGCTTCAATATACAGGCAGCTCAAAATTATCCCAAAACCTTTGATGTCTTGTAACCCATTACGGGTTACTCCACTGCACTCCAGAGAGAAGAAACCCAGCTCCACCCACCAAAACTCCAACACAAGTCTCCCTAACCAGGAAACCTTGACAAGCCACTGATAGAACCCCACCCAAAGTGAGGAAGCTCCATAATAAAGAGAACTCCACAAATTACCAGAATATAAAAAGGCCACCCCAAACGCAGCAATATAACCAAGATGAAGAGACAGAGGAATACACAGCAGGTAAAGGAACAGGAGAGTTGCCCACCAAACCAAACAAAAGAGGAAGAAGTAGGGAATCTACCGGAGAAGGAATTCCGAATATTGATAGTGAAAACGATCCAAAATCTTGAAATCAAAATGGAATCACAGATAAATAGGCTAGAGACAAAGATTGAGAAGATGCAAGAAAGGTTTAACAAGGACCTAGAAGAAATAAAAAGAGTCAAAATATAATGAATAACGCAATAAATGAGATCAGAAACACTCTGGAGGCAACAATTAGTAGAATAACGGAGGCAGAAGATAGGATTAGTGAAATAGAAGATAGAATGGTAGAAATAAATGAATCAGAGAGGAAACAAGAAAAACAAATTAAAAGAAATGAGGACAATCTCAGAGACCTCCAGGACAATATGAAACGCTCCAACATTCGAATTATAGGAGTCCCAGAAGAAGAAGACAGAAAGAAAGATCATGAGAAAATCCTTGAGGAGATAATAGTTGAAAACTTCCCTAAAATGGGGAAGGAAATAATCACCCAAGTCCAAGAAACACAGAGAGTTCCAAATAGGATAAACCCAAGGCGAAACACCCCAAGACACATATTAATCAAATTAACAAAGATCAAACACAAAGAACAAATATTAAAAGCAGCAAGGGAAAAACAACAAATAACACACAAGGGGATTCCCATAAGGATAACAGCTGATCTTTCAATAGAAACTCTTCAGGCCAGGAGAGAATGGCAAGACATACTTAAAGTGATGAAAGACAATAACCTACAGCCCAGATTACTGTACCCAGCAAGGATCTCATTCAAATACGAAGGAGAAATCAAAAGCTTTACAGACAAGCAAAAGCTGAGAGAATTCAGCACCACCAAACCAGCTCTCCACCAAATTCTAAAGGATATTCTCTAGAAAGGAAACACGAAAAGGGTGTATAAACCCGAACCCAAAACAATAAAGTAAATGGTAACGGGATCATACTTATCAATAATCACCTTAAACGTAAATGGGTTGAACGCCCCAACCAAAAGACAAAGACTGACCGAATGGATACAAAAACAAGAGCCCTCTATATGCTGCTTACAAGAGACCCACCTCAAAACAAGGGACACATACAGACTGAAAGTGAAGGGCTGGAAAAAGATATACCACGCAAATAGAGACCAAAAGAAAGCAGGAGTGGCAATACTCATATCCGATAAAATAGACTTTAAAACAAAGGCTGTGAAAAGAGACAAAGGAGGCCACTACATAATGATCAAAGGAACAATCCAAGAAGAAGATATAACAATTATAAATATATATGCACCCAATATAGGAGCATCACAATATGTAAGACAAATGCTAACAAGTATGAAAGGGGAAATCAACAATAACACAATAATAGTGGGAGACTTTAATACCCCACTCACACCTATGGACAGATCAACTAAACAGAAAATTAACAAAGAAACCCAAACTTTAAACGATACATTAGATCAGTTAGACCTAATTGATATCTACAGGACATTTCACCCCAAAACAATGAATTTCACCTTTTTTCAAGTGCTCATGGAACCTTCTCCAGGATAGATCACATCCTGGGCCATAAATCTAAACTTGATAAATTCAAAAAAATCGAAATCATTCCAAGCATCTTTTCTGACCATAATGCATTAAGATTAGATCTCAATTACAGGAGAAAAACTATTAAAAATGCCAACATATGGAGGTTGAACAACACACTTCTGAATAACCAACAAATCACAGAAGAAATCAAAAAAGAAATCAAAATATGCATAGAAACTAATGAAAATGAAAACACAACAACCCAAAACCTGTGGGACACTATAAAAGCAGTGCTAAGAGGAAAGTTCATAGCAATACAGGCATACCTCAAGAAACAAGAAAAAAGTCAAATAAACAACCTAACTCTACAACTAAAGCAATAGAAAAGGAAGAGTTGGAGAACCTCAGAGTGAGTAGAAGGAAAGAAATCTTAAAAATTAGGGCAGAAATAAATGCAAAAGAAACAAAAGAGACCATAGCAAAAATCAACAAAGCCAAAAGCTGGTTCTTTGAAAGGATAAATAAAATTGACAAACCATTAGCCAGACTCATCAAGAAGCAAAGAGAGAAAAATCAAATCAATAAAATTAGAAATGAAAATGGAGAGATCACAACAGACAACACAGAAATACAAAGGATCATAAGAGACTACTATCAGCAGTTGTATGCCAATAAAATGGACAACGTGGAAGAAATGGACAAATTCTTAGAAAAGTACAATTTTCCAAAACTGAACCAGGAAGAAATAGAAAATCTTAACAGACCCATCACAAGCACGGAAATTGAAACTGTAATCAGAAATCTTCCAGCAAACAAAAGCCCAGGTCCAGACGGCTTCACAGCTGAATTCTACCAAAAATTTCGAGAAGAGCTAACACCTATCCTCCTCAAACTCTTCCAGAAAATTGCAGAGGAAGGTAAACTTCCAAACTCATTCTATGAGGCCACCATCACCCTAATACCAAAACCTGACAAAGATGTCACAAAAAAAGAAAACTACAGGCCAATATCACTGATGAACATAGATGCAAAAATCCTCAACAAAATTCTAGCAATCAGAATCCAACAACACATTAAAAAGATCATACACCATGACCAAGTGGGCTTTATCCCAGGGATGCAAGGATTCTTCAATATCCGCAAATCAATCAATGTAATTCACCACATTAACAAATTGAAAAATAAAACCATATGATTATCTCAATAGATGCAGAGAAGGCCTTTGACAAAATTCAACATCCATTTATGATAAAAACTCTCCAGAAAGCAGGAATAGAAGGAACATACCTCAACATAATAAAAGCTATCTATGACAAACCCACAGCAAACATTATCCTCAATGGTGAAAAATTGAAAGCATTTCCCCTAAAGTCAGGAACAAGACAAGGGTGTCCACTTTCACCGCTACTATTCAACATAGTTCTGGAAGTTTTGGCCACAGCAATCAGAGCAGAAAAAGAAATAAAAGGAATCCAAATTGGAAAAGAAGAAGTAAAACTATCACTGTTTGCAGATGACATGATCCTCTACATGGAAAACCCTAAAGACTCCACCAGAAAATTACTAGAGCTCATCAATGAATATAGTAAAGTTGCAGGATATAAAATCAACACACAGAAATCCCTTGCATTCCTATACACGAATAATGAGAAAGTAGAAAAGAAATTAAGGAAACAATTCCATTTACCATTGCAAAGAAAAGAATAAAATACTTAGGAATATATCTACCTAAAGAAACTAAAGACCTATATATAGAAAACTATAAAACACTGATGAAAGAAATCAAAGAGGACACTAATAGATGGAGAAATATACCATGTTCATGGATCGGAAGAATCAATATAGTGAAAATGAGTATACTACCCAAAGCAATTTACAAATTCAATGCAATCCCTGTCAAGCTACCAGCCACATTTTTCACAGAACTAGAACAAATAATTTCAAGATTTGTATGGAAATACAAAAACCTCGAATAGCCAAAAGCAATCTTGAGAAAGAAGAATGGAACGGGAGGAATCAACTTGCCTGACTTCAGGCTCTACTACAAAGCCACAGTCATCAAGACAGTATGGTACTGGCACAAAGACAGACATATAGATCAATGGAACAAAATAGAAAGCCCAGAGATAAATCCACACACATATGGACACCTTATCTTTGACAAAGGAGGCAAGAATATACAATGGAGTAAAGATAATCTCTTTAACAAGTGGTGCTGGGAAAACTGGTCAACCACTTGTAAAAGAAGGAAACTAGATCACTTTCTAACACCGCACACAAAAATAAACTCAAAATGGATTAAAGATCTAAATGTAAGATCAGAAACTATAAAACTCCTAGAGGAGAATATAGGCAAAACACTCTCAGAAATAAATCACAGCAGGATCCTCTATGATCCACCTCCCAGAATTCTGGAAATAAAAGCAAAAATAAACAAGTGGGATCTAATTAAAATTAAAAGCTTCTGCACAACAAAGGAAAATATAAGCAAGGTGAAAAGACAGCCTTCTGAATGGGAGAAAATAATAGCAAATGAAGCAACTGACAAACAACTAATCTCAAAAATATACAAGCAACTTCTGCAGCTCAACTCCAGAAAAATAAACAACCCAATCAAAAAATGGGCCAAAGAACTAAATAGACATTTCTCCAAAGAAGACATACGGATGGCTAACAAACACATGAAAAGATGCTCAACATCACTCATTATTAGAGAAATGCAAATCAAAACCACAATGAGGTACCACTTCACACCAGTCAGAATGGCTGCGATCCAAAAATCTGCAAGCAATAAATGCTGGAGAGGGTGTGGAGAAAAGGGAACCCTCCTACACTGTTGGTGGGAATGCAAACTAGTACAGCCACTATGGAGAACAGTGTGGAGATTCCTTAAAAAATTGCACATAGAACTACCTTATGACCCAGCAATCCCACTTCTGGGCATACACACCGAGGAAACCAGAATTGAAAGAGACACATTTACCCCAGTGTTCATCGCAGCACTGTTTATAATAGCCAGGACATGGAAACAACCTAGATGTCCATCAGCAGATGAATGGATAAGAAAGCTGTGGTACATATACACAATGGAGTATTACTCAGCCATTAAAAAGAATTCATTTGAATCAGTTCTGATGAGATGGATGAAACTGGAGCCGATTATACAGAGTGAAGTAAGCCAGAAAGAAAAACACCAATACAGTATACTAACACATATATATGGAATTTAGGAAGATGGCAATGACGACCCTGTATGCAAGACAGGAAAAAAGACACAGATGTGTATAACGGACTTTTGGACTCAGAGGGAGAGGGAGAGGGTGGGATGATTTGGGAGAATGGGAATTCTAACATGTATACTATCATGTAAGAATTGAATCGCCAGTCCATGTCTGACATAGGGTGCAGCATGCTTGGGGCTGGTGCATGGGGATGACCCAGAGAGATGTTGTGGGGAGGGAGGTGGGAGGGGGGGTCATGTTTGGGAACACATGTAAGAATTAAAGATTTTAAAATTAAAAAAAAATAAAATAAATAAATAAATAAATAAATAAAGACTTGCATCTTAATATCCAGCAGGTTCTTAAACAAGCAAAAGAATGTCGATGTGTCAATCCTTTGGTAAAACACTAAACCATCTCCCATAAAGATATCCTTAAAGAAAGCATTAGTGCTAAAAACATGTCTTTCATAAATGGTGAAGAAATGGGCAGGTGTCAGCCAAACCAAAAGATGTTTTCTGGCTAGTTTGAAAGAATTACAGCACAATTTGACCTCAACAGGAAACCCAGTGGCTGAGTACCTGTTCTCTGTGTTTGGTCAGAAAACAAACTATCTTCAAAACTATTATCACCGCAGGGATTTGGAGAAATTTTGCTCTGAGTGAAAAGTAATAATAAAGCAGAAAGCTCTGACTTGATTTCTCAGAAGGCCATTAAGCAAGCAGAACTAAAAGATTCTTCTAAGTCACCTGTGATAAGCTCACCAAAAGAGATCCTTTTGAAATTCACACCTCCTTCTAATTTGTCCCAGTAAAATAATGTCAACACTGCATAGCAGTCCACAGCATGCACCATGTTAGACAAAAGTTTACCTGAGTTGATTCCATCTTAATTGCTCCATACATACTTAGATCTCTGACCAGGGATTGAACCTGTGCCCCCTCAGTGGAAGCACAGAGTGTCAACCACTGGACCTCCAGGGAAATCCCAGCTGACGTGTACTTTTGAAAGCTGTGCAAGCAAACCAAACTTCCTTTAGCCTCACCAACACAGGATGAAGTGGTTACTCTGTGATTGGCCAGCGCTCTACAGAATTCTGCCGTCTTGACTCTTGTCTCCAGAGAGTTCATGGGCTCCACCAGAGACTTTCTCAGTTTGAATACTGCATTGTTAACTCACAGAAACTTCCCTGCCACCAAAATCCTATCCACTGATTTCTGTCATAGTGAACAGTTTGATTTTTTGAAGTATTAACAAACATGAGAGGCTTTTAATCATCCAAGGTCTTGCTAGATGTTAAGATGCAAGTTTTATTGTTTCTCTGTCATACAACATCAGATGGATGTGGGTCATGCCAAGATCTCAGTGCCAGCTACCATTAGAAAGAAAAAAAATTGTTTTAATCTGAGAATAAAGACATCAGCCAAAAAAATCTATTCTGAGCTCACTGTCAGTAATACATCTTGTTAGACACCATGTTAAAATGACATTGCCTAAAGCTAAGGCCCTTTGATAAAATGTAGTTTTGTGATCATTTCCATAAGAAAGTGAACTATAAATTTTGTAGTCATTTGAAATTATTTCAAATGAAGAAGCTAAAAGAGAGATCCAGGATAGCCCCTTGATAAACTTTGTTTCCATGAGAAAATAGAACTTAAGTCATTTCAATTTATGTGTCTTTTCCAGGAATATCACCAAAAACCTTAACAACCACCTGAAGCTAAATTCTCAAATCACATTCAGTGAATCCTTGCTTTACAGACAGAAGTAACCCAACCAGGAATTTCAGGCAGCAGAGTTCTGAACTAAATGATTCTGCAAGCACATGCCACACAGAGAAGGGCAGCGAGGTGAACAGAGTTGGCCCAAGCATCGGGAGTGAGTAAGTTTGTTTGTTCTTTATATTAACCATGAGAAACCATTTAGATTCAGAGCCCAGACAAGTCAAGTCCTGCTAGATCTAGATGCCAGTGCATGGGAACTCCACAAATCCCTACTGTCCTTGATTCCTCAGAAAACCTGAGGCTTGGTAAACTGCTGATAGTTCCTTGGACAGCAAGGAGATCAAACCAGTCATTTCTAAAGGAAACTAACCATGAATTTTACTCTAAAAACTTAAAGCTAAAGCTCCATTATTATGGCCATCTGATGAGAAGAGCCAACTCATTTGGAAAAGACCTTGATGCTGGAAAAGATTGAGGGCAGGAGAAGGGGCAACAGAGGATGAGATGGTTGGATGGAATCACCGACTCAGTGAACCTGAGTTTCAGCAAACTCTGAGAGACAGTGAAGGACAGGGAAGCCTGGCATGCTTCTGCCCATGGGATCCCAAAGAGTCAGAGATAACTTAGCAACTGAATAACAACAAACTGTTCCCACCCTCGTCCAACAGCAAGATTAGTAAACTTGTTTGTAGAAACTTTTGGGCAATTAACAGAAAGGATAAACATAATTGCTCACCCAGTCTCCTGACCTGTGCCCCCACTTTGGGGCCCAGGGAGGAATAGGCACCCAGGCAACACAGGGCCTGGGAGTGAGTGGAAAGGGATAGGAAGATCCTCTGAACCCATGACAGCAGCCAAGCAGCCAAAAGACAGCTGTGGCTTTGACTTGGAGGCCTGCCCTGAGCCCTGAAGACACTCATGAACATACCCACACACTCCAACCTGATAAAAGACACCAGCTCTGGAAATGCCAGGAGCAAAGACGCAGCCCTTGCTATAGCTAATTCAAGCAGGCCACCCCAAATTGTCCTACCAACGTCCAACTATGTAGACAGTCAAAGGAGGTTCAACTAAAATCTGACAACGTACAGCTGTCAACAGGGATGAGGAATTACACTGGTTGGAGACAACCCATTACCAAGCGAATGAATAAAGGCCACCCAAGTCAGAGAAAGACGCAGACAAAAACTAAAACTCTGGTTTACCCAAAGCAAGCCAAGGACAGAATCTCATCTCCACAGCTGGTACATAGCAGTTCACGACCCAGGGTTAACTGTTATTCAGGTCGCTCTGAAAGAGCTCAACTGTGGCAAAATCAACCCAGGAGAGATTCAAGCAAAACTACACCCTGATAACGCCAGTTCTGAGAAAGCCAGCATGTTCCTTGGACCATCACTAGATGGTATAGCTACAGGTCAAAGGGCTTGAGGATATCTCCCATGCCATGAGGAATTTTAATTTCTACAGCCCAAAATTGCAAAGGCAAGTTAGAGAGTGCAAGGCAGTACAGAAGTGCCTGGTGAGCGAAAGGAGTCATAGCTTATTCACGAGGCTATCACTTGTGGAAGAGAAACTTAAAACCTTATCATTTCACCACCTCCAAGTCACTGATAAAGGTAAAATGCCCAGAAAAGGAGACGTAAACCTAAAAAACAGACTTGTGATACACTGTGGGAGGGAGAAGGTGGGACAAATTGGGAGAGTGACATTGGAACATATACATTACAATATGTAAAACAGATAGCCAGTGGGAATCTGATGTATGATCTGTGATAACCTAGAAGGGTAGGATGGGATGGGAGGTGGGAAGGAGGTTCAAGAGGGAGGGGACATATGTATCATCTATGGTTGATTGATGTTGGTGTACGGCAGAAACCAACACTATACTCAAAGTAACTATCCTCCAATTAAAAATAAATATATTTTTTAATAAAAGTAAAAAAAAAAAGATAAAATGCCCAAACATCTTATTAAATGCACAGAATTAAATAAGAACATGAGCATCCTTTAAAAAATAAGCATTAAATTAAGGGTCAGAGAGATGACTGAATTCAAAGCTAAGATGGAAATTAGAAACCAGTCGTTGTCAGATAAGGGCTTCATAGTCATACATAATTAAAACTCATGCACCCAATGCCTCCTCACTCATGGGATGTCTCAGAAAACTAAGATAGGGGTGGGGAGGAAGCCTGGATGAGCAGTAATGAGTTAAAGGGCCAGAATGAGTCACCGCAGGTCCACTGGTTCTCAAACTTGTATGTATGCCGGAATCCCATGGAGCTTTGCAAAAGCAGACATTCCCAAGACAGGGACCTCTGGGGACAGCACTGGGCATCTGTACTTTATAAAATGCAGCTGGTCCAGAGTGCTGAAGCCAATAAGGCTGGCTAAGAGGATCTACGAGCTCTTAACCACCTCCAATTTTCCAGGAAAAACTGATGCAGCAAGTGGAAAAGATATTTTTAATGAAGGAAAGGATCTTGCTACACACAGCCCCTGATGGCAACTGCCCTGAAGCTCCAACAGAAGTCTCTCTTCCCCCAGAGCACATCTAGAAGAGCTCCAGGGAAGAAGGTTCTGGATCCAATCTCATAAGAAAAAGGACAATGGGATCCCACAGTGGACTCAGGGTTGATCTGGGCTCCAGTTCGGACCCTGCCATGTCCCATGTAACTTTAGATGAGCTCCCTAACTCTTCTGAGCCTCAATTTCCTCAGATCAGTCACATGGGGATGTTTTGAGATTTAAGTATGACAATACATGTAACTCACCTTGCTTGGTGACAGCACAGAGCACATCTTGCCCCAGGGAAGCTCCTTTTGACATCCCTGGAGGGTCCACATTGACAAACAGAGCACACACATTGATCTGGAAGATCTGATGAGATGATTTTTTGATGTCCAAGATCTCACATAGTGCTCTGCATGTTGTCAACAAGCAATAAGTTAATATTTGAGGGCTGCATGACTCGAAGGTTGGAGATAACCTGTGGATTTCATTTTGGGGTTATTCTACTTTTCCCTCACTTTCAACAAAACTGACTGAAAGATCAAGTCTTAAACAAGATGGAACATTTCCTCTCATCTATTTAGTTGCTAAGTCTTTAAAATTAATTAACTGTTACTAACAGAACATGCTTCCCTGGTGGCTCAGACAGTAAAGAATCTATCTGTAGTACAGGAGACTCGGGTTCGATACCTAGGTTGGGAAGATCCTTGGAGAAGGGAAAGGCAACCCATTCTAGTTTTCTTGTTTCTGGAAAATCCCACGGACAGAAGAGCCTGGTGGGCTACAGTCCATGGGGTCGCAAAGAGTCAGACACGCTGAGTGACTAACAACAAAAACAACAGAACAGACGCAAACGACTTAAATGGCCCTGCTTAACTGCTAGAAGAAAACTGCTCACACCTAACTCCATCCGATGATAATTCACCTAACTCTATCCGATGATAATTAGAGGGGCAAGGTAGACAACCCTCCACTTCTTGACAAGTAATAGGAAACTGAGGGGAAAAAAGATGAATGAACAAGCAGTTGCTCTATAAGTACACACAGAACAGATTCAGCAACACAGGAAGCCAGTCTGGCTGCCTGCCCTCCTGGCCAAGAGGGGACCAGTACTGGTAAGAAGAAGCAAGAACAATAAACTGAAACTTTCTGAGCAAGTCAGAAATTCCTGGGCCCATCTGAATATCCTGCAACCCTTCAAGCAACTGGAAAAACAGATGATGACCTGCATGTCCCTGTTCGTTGTCTTATATCAGAATGTTCGGCCTTATGCGAGGATGCCTGGGAGGTGACCATGTTCCTCTCACCATTTCAAGCTATCATTCACAGAGAAGGACCTGAGGACACAGTGGCGGATCAATGGGGATGGGCAGGACACCAGTTTCTGAACAACGAGAGCAGGATGTTGAGGGCTGAACAGACAGGTCTTCGAGAATCCACACCGCTCAGTCCAAAGGCAGAGAGGAGTCAGTGGGCGGCACTGGTATTCAGGTTCTCTCCCATAAGAAAAGGCTGAAAAGGAGCCACGACACATTCAAAACCTGGTTCAAAACTTCTGACCACAATGAAATAGGTCACCTCTGAAAATACGTGGGATGTCTATTTACCAACAGAGATATTTGTATTTAAGCGGTGGACATCTCTGAATGAAGCGGCTGCTGTTTTATTGAGAGAACTCAAAACTCTCCAGAGAGCTAGCAAAGGTGTCCCACCGGGGGTTTGGGTTGATCTGGACTCTGGTTCTGGCCCTGTCACTCCTAACTGTGTCACTTTAGACAGGTGTCCCAACTCATCTGAGCTTCAGTTTCCTCAGATCTGGGAGGGCTGTTCTGAGTTGAGAACGCAAGAATAGGTGTAAATCCCCTTGCACTGTGACAGTGCAGAGCAGGACCTCACGCACATTCACTTGTTCATCCACTGAATGGACTCTGCTGCTTTCAGAGAGGCCACCTGGAAGAACTGGATTCCAGCGTTACTAAGTATAATGTGCAAGTACTGTTCCATGGGCAAATAAGTATAGGGAACACTGCACTCAACAATGTTCAGCCAATTTCTTGGTTTGCCCAACTTCTCAGAGCCATGAAGGTACTAATGGGCACCATGATCTTCAGAGAAGACTCAAGGCGGGGCATAAAGTATGCAGCATTTCTCAAACTGAATTCTACAAGAACTCCTTTCCTGACAAAAGAAGAGAGTCCCATGGCCCACAGTTCAGGAAATGCTAATCCAGAACAAACTACAACAGGAACGCATGTGAGAGAGTGGCTCACTCAGACACCCTGTGGGATATGACGTTTCCTGACTGGCATCTACCCAGGCACCATCACCATGGAGGAGACATTCTGGAGTCAGGAATGAAGACAATGCTACCAAGAAAGGGGAACACCAGCCAGAGGAACACCACACCAGCTCACGTGAGGCCATGAGCATCCACCCCAGGGAGGTCAGACACATCCCATCCCAGCTCCTCCTCTTAGAGGCTCAGGGGAATTCCATCAGGGTTTTGGTTTTTGGTGTTTTTTTTTTTTTTTAATGAGAATAACTCTCTAAATTTATATTGCAAGTTAACAGAAAAGTCAGATTCTTCTTACAGAAAAACTGCTTTTCATGTGAATAGATCCATTTTGTAAAGTATAGAAGCTAGACCAAGAGAGGTGACTGCCATAGGTGAGAAAAAAGGGTTTGGGGTCATTTTAAAAATGTTCCTATCAAACAATTTTTGTTAATATCTTTACATTATACTACTTCAAATGCACATAATTTTCATTTGCATAAAGTGCCAATAGCCTCTATTCATAGCCAATCCTTCACCAGTGTACTTTCAAAAAAGCACATTCCAATCTGCCTCTTCAAGTCACCAACCCTCACCACACTCACTGGGATCACAGCCATGCCTACAGGATCACCCTTCCCAACTCATTCTGCACTGGTTGACTCAACCTTCCTAAAATAAGCATCACTGTACACCCCCTTGCAGACCTTGGAGGTCCCCTCTTTGTTTGTAGGATGTCCAAACACAACCAGCAACTGGACTTTGAGGCTCTCCATAGTAGGACTTCATCTACCCCATGTCTTCCCTATGGTCTTATACGACACTCTAGGGTCCTAAGCTCACCTTGCTTCTTCCTGAACCCAAGCCTTTCTGTAATCTAGTCTCGCCAACAGAGATGGCCACCCAACTCTAAATCCTAATCCTCAATTCCTAATTCTCAAGTCCACAGAATCTTCCATGTGACTCCAATCAAGTGCCCCCCTCTCATCAGATTTCTACAGCAGAACCTGTACTCTCCATGTCATACTTCCTCTTGTACTAACTTCTGTTGCTGTTTAATTTTTTCTAGTAATGCTTCATTTTTCATGTCTTTGACTTTCCATGCAATGAAACTCCAGTTTCTTAGAAACAGCATCATCCACTTGATTTGTAATCCCACTAACAATAATAAAAACAAGAGGAGGGGGAGAGAAAAGGAAGAGGCCAGTCAGTAAGCTCCAATGCGAAAAACCACGCTCTGAAGGAAAGCATTCATGCCAACTATGGTTTTTCCTGTGGTCATGTATGGATGTGAGAGTTGGACTGTGAAGAAGGCTGAGCACCGAAGAATTGATGCTTTTGAACTGTGGTGTTGGAGAAGACTCTTGAGAGTCCCTTGGACTGCAAGGAGATCAGCCCTGGTATTTCTTTGGAAGGAATGATGCTAAAGCTGAAACTCCAGTACTTTGGCCACCTCATGCGAAGAGTTGACTCACTGGAAAAGACTCTGATGCTGGGAGGGAGTGGGGGCAGGAGGAGAAGGGGATGACCGAGGATGAGATGGCTGGATGACTTCACGGACTCGATGGACATGAGTCTGAGTGAACTCCGGGAGATGGTGATGGACAGGGAGGCCTGGCGTGCTGCGATTCATGAGGTCAAAAAGAGTTGGACACGACTGAGCGACTGAACTGAACTGAACTGAACTGCTCTCCAAAGAGCTGGGGCTCCTCCCTCAAAATTATCACAAGGAATTTGTCTTGGCCACCTTCAGGATTCAGGCTCAGTGTTGGCAGAGAAGGAAGTAGAAAAACAAATAAATGGGGACAGATCCATCTGTTCCAGGTAGGACAGCAAGGTGATGAAATCCTATAGCCATAAACTCCTGGCAACCTCTGGGTTACATTTTCTTCGCTTTCCTAGAAGTTGAGATTGAGGAGAACTCATGTTTTTGCATTCAGTGCTTATGAGAGAGCAGAGGGCACAAAAACAAGGCTGTGTACTCTGTGTGTGATGCACACATATGTTATCAATACACAGACACAAACACAGAGAAACAGCACTGAAAACACTTCAATGTGTGTTACCACACCCTTCAAAATTGCAAACCTTTAAAAAGACAAAGTACACTAAAAATACCAGCATGGTGAGACCACTAGAAATCATCATAGTTTTCCCTTTCCCTGTGAAAGAATTACTGCCTTTGTTACTGTCTGGGAGACCAAACTAGAAATTAGAGCCTGAGTTACTCTTGTCTCTATCATTTATTTAAGCCCATTTCCTGCTAAATAAACCCAACATTCTACATCTGATAAAGTATATAATATTTTATTCACTCATTTTTGAGTTACCTCCTCAGAATGCAAAGCAAAAGTTATGATGAGAGAAAAGTCCAAGATTCTTGTGGGGCGAACATGTAATACACTAGCAGGTGTGCAAAGTCACTCCAGTTGTGTCTGACTCCTTGTGACACTATGGACTGTACTGGGCTCCTCTGTCCATGGGACTTCCCAGGCAAGAATACTAGAGTGGGTTGCCATGCCCTCTTCCAGGGGATCTTCCCGATCTAGGGATCAAACCAGGATCTCCAGGGTCTGGTAGGTGGGTTCTTTACCACTAGCACCACCTGGGGAGCCCATAGCACACTAGACTACAACCCAAACAGATCTCTCACCTGTGCATCTGAATGGCATCTGTTTCTGGGGCAATCTGATGAATCAAAATCCAACTTTAATTAAATTTTAAGACTTCAAAAAAAAAAAGGTAACACTTTCTAGCAATGATAGACAAGCAAATAGAAAACCTAGACAAAACATTAAAACAAACAAAAAATTCTCTTTCAAGGTATCAAAGAGTTACTAAGGCAACCAAAGCCTGAAAGGCCAAGTTCCCAGAGTAAAGAAGCCTGAAGGTGCCCCACAGTGTCTCCCCACCACCACCACTTAGGCATTTGCTGATTTGTAAACTTCACAGAAAAAATAGGAGCAGAGCAAAAAAAACACCTGCTAGAGGGATGGTAAACTAAGCAGAGCTCTCACCACTAATAAGGAGATATCATTGGAACTCAGAAACCATCACAGCAAAGAAGCCTTTGTAATACACTCCAATTGTTCAGTTGAAGAGCTACACCTTCTATTATTGAATTAAAATTATCTGCTCCTATTCTAAAACTTTGCCTGCCTGCCAGAAGCTAAAGAAAAAAATCCTCTGTAAAAGAATATATCATCAAGAGCCTCCCCAGTTTTTCATTTATAATACCCAAGATCCAATTAAAAACTACCAAGACAAAGAAGAAAATAAAATCAGACAATAGTAATTATCTCAGAGTTGATCCAGATAGTGGGGTTATTAGACATTATTAGACTTAGCCTAAAAATCACTGAAGAGCATGTTTAAGAAAATAGATGACAAGATGGAAATCTCAGCAAATACTGAAATGCATATATTTTAAAAATTAGATGGAAATTCTAGAACTAAGATGCAGTGTAATTGAAGAAATTAAGAATGCTACAGGTGGATTTACAGCAGAATAAATCCAGTTGAAGAGAGAATTAGTGTTCTGGAAGATGCTTCAGTAGAAAAAATTTCAATATGAAACTAAAGGATGCTTGCTCCTTGGACGAAAAGCTATGACAAACCTAGACAGAAGATTATTTTGCCAACAAAGGTCCATATAGTCAAAGCTATGGTGTTTTTCAGTAGTCATGTATGGATAAGAGAGTTGGACCATAAAGAAGGCTGAGCAGAAAAGAATTGATGCTTTCAAACTGTGGTGTTGGAGAAGACGCTTAAGAGTCCTTTGGATAGCAAGGAGATCAGTCCTAAAGAAAATCAACCCTGAATATTCTTTGGAAGGACTGATGCTGAGGCTGAAGCTCCAATACTTCAGCCACCTGATGTGAAGAGCTGACTCAATGTAAAAGACTCTGATGCTGGGAAAGATTGAGGGCAGGAGGAGAAGGGGGCGACAGAGGATGAGATGGCTGATGGCATCGCCGACTCAATAGACATGAGTTTGAGCAAACTCCGGGATATGGTAAAGGACAGGGAAGTCTGGCGTGCTCCAGTCCATGGGGTCGCAAAAAGTCAGACATGACTGAGTGACTGAACCACAACAAGAAGAAGAAAATATCCAGAGTAGAGCATGGAAAGGAAAAGGAAAAATCCAAAGAAAACCAAAATAGAGAATATCTGAATCCACGAAAGAGGACAAATATTTATTGAGTACATGCTGCAGGTTAGACACAGTTATCAAGTAATTAAATCTGATTTCATTACTCACTGATTTTCATTTGACAAATTTCAGGGAAAAGCATTTATAATATTTGAAAGAGCTTTGGTTTCAAAAATATATTCACAATAATAACAAGTTTAGAGAACACTTTATAGTGTATGAAGTGTGGTGCCTAGTAAAAGGACACAATGGTCTTTGAAGTTGGAATAAACTCAGTTTACATGCTATTGTCATCCACTACCTGGACATACTAGCCTCAATTTCCTTGTCTATGAAAAGCAACAATATCTGCCTAGAAAGGTCCTGGGAGAAGCAAACGAGTTAAAGGCATATAAAATACACAACAAAAATACCCAGACTAAATGAACAGCCTCTGACTTTTCTCTTCTCCAGGTCTCACTTATTTAAACAGTATTCACTGACTGGGTATTGGCTGAGTATACCCAGCTTCAGTAACTACACGAATCAAATGAGTGTAACGCGTACCTATTTCAGATCCTATGTGAAAAATGTAGACAAGTGGCTCAGCAGTAAACAATCCTGCAATGCAGGAGACGTAGGTTCAGTCCATGGGTTGGGAAGATCCCCTGGGGAGTAGGAAATGGCAACCCACTCCAGTATTCTTGCCTAGAAAGTCCCACAGAGGAACCTGGTGGGCTAAAGTCCCTGGGGTCACAAAAGAGTCAGACACGACTGAGAGACCAAACAACAACATGAGAAAAATATGTGCCGCTTCCTTAAATCAACAACAACGATTGGCTAAAACCTTAGTCCACACTGGTTCAAACAAAATGCTGGGTGTTTGCCTGAATGGTTAAAAATATAGTGGTGACACTGTCGGAGCTGGTGTGGTGAAGAAGATAAGGAGTTTGCCCCCTGAATATGTGGGTTCTAAGGGTTAAGGTGTCTCCAAATTGAAGATGTTCATCAATAGAAACCTGGAGCTCAGAAGAGAGGTGGAAGTGGAGATGGGGTGGATAAGGAAAGTCAAGAGGTTGGCTGAGGCCACCATGGGAAATTGTACAGCAGGAAAAGAGGGGTAATATGCTAAATATAGCCAATACTTTTGGAAACTGCAGGAAAAAGTCACCGGTTTCCCACAACCAGAGTGAGCATCAGTACACAACATGGGTCTCCTGGGGCTTACTTTACCTCGTGAGTCACAATCTTATCCCACTAACTAGAACAAGACTCCCTATCACATGGTTTCATAGAAGTTTGTACTTTTTCCTTTGTGGCTCTAATCATAATTGTATTTAAGTAATGTTTGATGAAGCAATGAACGTATTGCCTTTCTTCCTAGATTTTATGATCCTGGAGGGCAAGGGCTGTCTCTTATTCACCATCACATTCTCAGTACCCAGCAAAGTATCTTACAGGTAGTAAGCACCATTCCACAAATATGATGAATAAAAGAACAAGGAAAACCAGCTCCACGGTTATGAGCCCAGAATCCTGCTTTTCAAAGCGTGATCCAGCAGCATCACCATCCCGAGTGCTTGTTAGAAATGCACTCTCTCAGGCTCTACACACGACCTACTGCATCAGAACCCACAGCTGATCTGTATGCACATGAAATTTGAAAAGCTCACTGTAAATGCTTTCTATAACTAGACCAGGAAAATCTCCCCCTGAATGAATAGAGGAAGATGAGGGAGATGGTTTTGAACTCAGCAACCTGGTTTCAAAGTGAAGTCGCTCAGTCGTGTCCGACTCTTTGCAACCCCATGGACTGTAGCCCACCAGGCTCCTCTGTCCATGGGACTCTCCAGGCAAGAATTCTAGAGTAGGTTGCCATTTCCTTTTCCAGGGGATCTTCCCGACTCAGGGATTGAACCCAGGTCTCCTGCATTGCAGGCTTTAACCTCTGAGCCACCAGGGAAGCCCTTAACCAAAATTACTTGAGAGCTAAATTTTTCAAAAACAACTAGGTTGTGTAACTACTGTCTGACTGCTTGCCCTTAAATTAGAGGTACTTCTTTAGGGTCACTTCAGCATCACTGATGGTTTTTGAAAATACTGATACCTGGATCTCACCTCATCTTCCTAGAAATTCTGATTTAATGAGTCTGGAGCATGCTGGACCACAAGGATTTGTAAAGTTCCCCAGGTGACTCTAACGCCCAGCCAAGGTTGAAAAACACTGCCTTGGATAATTCCAAATACTACAGCTGAAGCCTGTTAATCAGGTGTACCCCAGACTGTGTCCAGGCCTCTCTCCAGTCATGGGTTATGCCCAGCCCTAAGGGCAGCAGATGACCAGCTTGACCTTGGGCCAGCTGGCTGCTGGTCTCACACAGAACTTGATCACATTCTGCTCCCCTTCCTAGAACACAAAGGTTTTGTTGCCAGCATCCTCAATGAATCCTTGATTGTACTTTTCTTAGCTGATTACCAAGATGCTCCCATGTCAAGGTCTTTCTTCTGATGAAGAAAAGGTTTTTGTCTCAACTATCAGCATCATTTGATTGAAACTATGGAGCAAAAGTATTCTCTCTGCCCTAGTATTTCTAGATATCATCCAAAACTCATGATTAGCTTCTTGACCTGAATCTTCAGTCCCCTGACCATCCCTACCTCTGTTTTTAGGCTTCCCCGGTGCTGCCTACTGGGACTTCCAGTTATCCACCCCTCCTCCACACACTTTAGACATTCCAAGGTTTGGACCTTGTCTGGATCTTTTCCTTAAAAGAATCTACATACTGTTTGTCCTTTTCCACTGAGACTTGAACTCCCAGTGTGAGAAGAGCCATCAGACTCTCATCTCACCCCATGAGTACATCCTAAAATACTATTTACACTGCTTTAAGGCTTAGCCCAATTTTCTTTGCCTGAACCATAGCCCTATTCATCTTTCTAGGACTGGCTTCCCTTCTTACTTCTATTTCTTATTCCAAAACTATATTCTGACAAATGAAAACTCCTGTGTCCAAAGACTTATATTTCAATTTAGAACTATGAATTTCTCACGCTTAACAAAAGGTAAAACTATACTGTTCATTCTCTTTACAGCAATGGCTTAGAGAGAGCCATCTAACCGTAATATCAATCCCCTAAGGAGGGTTCTAAATCTAGGCCTGTGACTCCACATACAGGTTTCAGGGGCTCTGTGATGCTCTGCAAATGTATGTGGGGAAAATATGTTTGCTTTTCTATAGAGAAAGTCCAGGAGAAGGCAATGGCACCCCACTCCAGTACTCTTGCCTGGAAAATCCCATGGACGGAGGAGCCTGGTGGGCTGCAGTCCATGGGGTCACTAGAGTCAGACACGACTGAGCGACTTCACTTTCCCTTTTCACTTTCATGCATTGGAGAAGGAAATGGCAACCCACTCCAGTGTTCTTGCCTGGAGAATCCCAGGGACGGTGGAGCCTGGTGGGCTCCCGTCTATGGGGTCGCACAGAGTTGGACGCGATGCAGCAGCAGCAGCAGCAGAGAAAGTCCATATTTTTCATAAGATCTCCAAGAGAGTCCTGAGAACATGAAATGAGCCTCAAAATCATTAGTCGTTTGGAAAACGCAAATCAAAACCACGATGAGATACCTGTTCACATCCACTGGAGTGGTTATTGATTGAAAAAAGAATAGAAAACAGCAGGTGCCGATGAGAATGTAAAGAAATTGGAGATCTAGTGGGATGTGAACTGTGCAGCTGCTATAGAAAACAGTTTGGTGATCCCTCCAAAAATTAAAATAGAAGTACTATTTGTTGTTGTTGCTGTTCAGTCACTAAGTTGTGTCTGACTCTTGCCTAATATATCAAATGATTATTTTTAAGCATGTAATTTTTAACAAACTTTGTCCTTTCTTTCTTCTTATTCTATCCCAGGTAGAATGAAGCAGAAAGATGGGGTTGGAGAGTACATATATGTTAGATGTTATTTACTGCTAAGGTCCCAGGTTAATGGATACTAATTACATTATTATAAACAAAAAAGAGGAATATCTTCCATGTTCCAATGATGTGAGTGTATCATAAACTAGGAATTATGATTGATCGAATTCTGTGTACCAGAGGCATTTTATTAAAGAAAAACAAAAATCAAAGGGGAAAATGGCTTTTCTAGGTATAATGATAAAAAGGACAATTCTCTAAGAGAAAATCTACTTTCAGCTTTTTAAAATGATTGTTATTTAGAAGACTATCCATACATTGTCAAACCAAATACTACTATGACATTATTAAAGGAAAATCAGTATATACAAATTCACATTAGCAAGAAGTTCAATACTAACCTTTTACAAGGTAAGTACCATCATTTCTTTAAACTCAAATTCCATGTATGAAACGTTGGTTTGTCCCAAATTTCCAGGGTATTCACTTCAAGAATAATTCTATGAGATGTTTCAAAGTAATTTAGAAAAGAGGAGTCCTCAGTCAAGGAAGGGAAACTCTGAAAGCTCAATAAAATCAAACCTGTTTCTTTTTCCCACAGCACTTTACATGCTAATGAGCCCTGTGATCACCAAGAAGGGTATTGTAATCTTTTCCAGTGGTATTTGATCACAGAACCCTTTGCGCAGACAGCCAATATCCTGACTTGGGAAATGCTGTTGGTGTGTTTTAGGTTTTTTAAATATATATTACATATAAAGTAAATTCCTAACAAATCAGACTCAAGGCAAACAAACAGAAGTGAAGAGAGCAAACCACTAGCACTTTTCCAGCCTTTCTTCTTTCGAGGCTCTTCACTGTCTCCAGGACAACTTAACCATTGGTGACAAGGCTTGCACATGAGTGTATGTGCTCAGTTACTAAGTCATGTCCAACTCTTTGTGACCCCATGGACTGTAGCCAGCCAGGCTTCTCTGTCTGTGGATTCTCCAGGCAAGAATTCTGGAGTGGGTTGCCATTTCCTTCTCCAGGTGATCTTCATGGCCCAGAGAACAAACCCATGTCTCCTGCATTTCCTGCATTGGCAGGCAGATTCTTTACCATTGAATCACTTGGGAAGCCATAAGGAAGGTTCATTTACAGGGAGTTCCTACCAAGTACATTTTTGGAAGCAGCATCCACCTGTTTGAAAATTTCAAAGGATATTTATTTGCTGGATTCCCCACCAGATGGTCTCAACAAAGACTGTAAAGTTTTTTGTGAGTTACATACAGTAACAATGGGCAAAGAGTTCTTTTTTAAAGACATAGATGGATACTAAAATCTGTCTATGGAGTGGCCAACAGCATCCTTAAGCATTTACTACGTAGAAAGCCTGAAAGAGGGTTGATGGAATATTCCAAGAAAAACCAGACTCCATGCTGAGAAATCTGTATGCAGGTCAAGAATCGACAGTTAGAACTGAAAATTGAACAAGAGACTGGTTCCAAATTGGAAAAGGAGTACATCAAGGCTGTATATTGTCACCCTGCTTATTTAACTTATATGCAGAGCACATCATGAGAAACATGGGCTGGAGGAAGCACAAGCTGGAATCAAGATTGCTGGGAGAAATACCAATAACCTCAAATATGCAGATAACACCACCCTTATGGCAGAAAGTGAAGAAGAACAAAGAGCCTCTTGATGAAAGTGAAAGAGGAGTGTGAAAAAGTTGGCTTAAAGCTCAACATTCAGAAAACTAAGATCATGGCATCCAGTCCCATCACTTCATGGCAAATAGATGGGGAAACAGTGTCAGACTTTATTTGGGGGGGCTCCAAAATCACTGCAGATGGTGACTGCAGCCATGAAATTAAAAGACACTTGCTCCTTGGAAGAAAGGCTATGAACAACCTAGAGAGCATATTAAAAAGCAGAGACATTACTTTGCCAACAAAGTTCCCTCTAGTCAAAGCTATGGTTTTTCCAGTAGTCAAGTACGGATGTGGGAGTTGGATATAAAGAAAGCTGAGCACCGAAGAATTGATGCTTTTGAACTGTGATGTTGGAGAAGATTCCTGAGAGTCCCTTGGACTGCAAGGAGATCAAACCAGTCAATCCTAAAGGAAACCAACCCTGAATATTGATGCTGAAGCTGGTCCAATACTTTGGCCACCTTATGTGAAGAGCTGACTCATTTGAAAAGACCCTGATGATGAGAAAGATTGAAGGTGGGAGGAGAAGGGGACAACAGAGGATGAGATGGTTGGATGGCATCACTGACTCAATGGACATGAGTTTGAGTAAACTCTGGGAGTTGGTGATGGACAGGGAGGCCTGGCATGCTGCAGTCCATGGGGGTCGCAAAGAGTCAGACACAACTGAGTGACGGAACTGAACTGATGCTGTCAATGATTATAGTTAACACCAACAACAAAGGTCTACTATAGTATATTCTACTAGGTTTAGGGGATGAAAACAGGTATAAAGTGTGGAGTTACTACTCAGGAAAATAGGACATGTAAACTTCTTAATAGTACAACATAAATAATTGGTACATAAATATGATGGGTTTCCCCAGTGGCTCAGATGGTAAAGAATCTGCCTGCAATGCAGGAAACCTGAGTTCAATCCCTGGGTCAGGAAGATCCCCTGGAGAAGGGAATGGCAACCCACTTGAGTATTCTTGCCTGAAGAACTTCATGGACAGATGAGCCTGGTAGTTTATAGTCCACGGGGTCACAAAGAGTCAGACACAATTGAGCAACTAACACTTTCATTTTCATAAATACAATAAGTACTCTGTTGGCACAACTATTACCAAAAAGACAAAGACATCAAGTATTGGCAAGGATATGGAGAAAAACAACCCTGGTGAACTGTTGCTAGAAATGTAAACTGGTGCAGCCACTGTGGAAAACAGTATGAAGATTCTTCAAAAAACTAAAATAGAACTACCATAGGATCCAAAAATCCCACTTCAGCATATATATCGGGAAGAAATGAAATCAGTATCTTGAAGAGATATCTTCACTCCCATGTTCCGTGCAGTATTATTCACAACAACCAAGATACGGAAACAGCCTAAGTGTCTATCGACAGATGAACAAATTTGTGGAACATATATGTATACACAGTGAATACTATTCAGCCTTAAAAAAGAAGGAAATTCTGTCCTCATAGATGAACCTGAAAGACATTATATTAAGTGAAATAAACCAGATACAGAAAGGAAAAAAAATCTGTCTGATCTCATTTATATATGGAATCTTAAAATAGTCAAAATCATAGATACAGAGAGTATAGTGACGGTTACCAGGACAGAGAGGTAGGGGAAATGGGAGATGCCGGTCAGTAGGAAGAAAGTTTCAATTATGTAAGATGATAAGTTCTAGAGATTAAATGTACAGCAGGGTATCTACAGTTGATAATATGGCATTTTATACTAAAATTTGCTAAGAGAGTAGATCTTGTGTTCTCACAACAAAAATGATAACTATGTGATGTGATAGACGTGTAGTAGTCATTTCACAATATATATATCAAAGTATCATTTTTACATTCTTAAATATACACAATTTTTATTTTTAAAAAAAGTATTGTAGAACATTATGAAATAGGAACATTTCTGAAGCCAGCAGCTATAGGGGTGGATTCGGAAATAAGGTATCTTGGGCTACAAACCAAAAAGGAAGGAGGATGGAAATTCAATCAGAAGGGAAGAAATAGAGGTACCCCAATTAGGTGGAAGAGCTCGTGCACACCCACGGGCAGGAAGGAGCATAGATGCCACCAGCAAACCAATTTAAGTCAAAGAATCCAACCACGAATGTGGGCCCACTCCCACCTCTGAGAGCCATATGAGCTGTGTTTGTAAGTTCAGGAGGTGGCAGAGGAGGCGTGATTCCGGACCAGGAGCTGTCGCAGGGACACCCTGGCATGGCAGGCAGCCTCCTGGTCATGGCAGCGACAGCAGCACCTTTGACAGTCTGCTTCGACAGTGTGGTTTTGGAACTGTTCCTGGGAGCTCCGCCCTGAATCTGTTTGAATCCATTTACCACCCTGCCATTGAGTCTACACCACTTAATAAACCCCTTTGTGTTTAAGTGAACTATTGTGGATTCTAACGTCTGATTCTAATGTCTAAAACCTTGTCTGATGCAAATGTAAACTGTGGCACAGTGTAAAATGACAGGGTGTGAATTTAAAACTATGTTGGGTGTAAAGAATCCAAGTGCAGTACTGAGCCTGCACACACCCCTATGGGCCATGGAAAATGTGTTTCAGAAAAAGCTTCTGATTCTAAAGGCACACAGTAGGCCTTCAGAGTCACTACAGAGAATTTATTTTCATCACTGGAAGAGAATATTTCTGGTGAAATTTTGGAGCTTAAGGATAAGTGCTGAAAAGATATTTAATATCACTGATTATTAGAGAAATGCAAATCAAAACTATAATGAGGTATGACCTCACAGTGGACTGAATGGATATCAGCAAAAAAATCTACAAACAATAAATGCTGGAGAGGATATGGAAAAAAGGGAACCTCTTGCACTGTTGATACAACCACTGTAGAGAACAATATGGAGGTTCCTTTAAAAACTAGGAATAAAACTATCACGTAACCCAGCAATCCCACTACTAGGCATACACCCTGAGAAAACCAAAATTTGAAAAGATATATGTACCCCAGTGTTCATTGCAGCACTATTTACAATAGCCAGGAAATGGAAGCAATCTAAACGTCCATTGATGGATGCATGCATAAAGATGTTGTACATATACACAAGGGAATATTACTCAACCAAAAAGGGAATGAAATTGGGTCATTTGCAGTGACATGGATGAACCTAGAGTCTGTCATACAGAGTGAAGTCAGAAAAAGGAAAACAAATCCTTTATATTAATGCATACATATGAAATCTACAAAAATGGTACTGATGAACCTATCTGTAGGACAGGAATAAAGACACAGACATAGAGAATGGGCTTGTGGACACAGTGGGGGAAAGAGAGGGAGGGACAAGTTGAAAGATATATATTATGAGTATATATTAGCACTGACATATACATATACTATCATGTGTAAAATAGATAGCTAGTGAGAATATGCTGCATAGCACAGGGAGCTCAGCTCAGCTCTGTGATGACCTAGAAGGTGGGGTAGGGGTGGAGTGGGAGGGAGGCAACATATGCTTATGTATAGCTGATTCACTTTAATGGACAGCAGAAACCAATACAACATTGTAAAGAAATTGTGCTCCAATAAAATTTTTAAAAAACTCATAAAAAGAAAAAAAGGGTAAGTGCTTATCCCTTAAGAGAAAGAAAGAAAGAAAGTGAAGTTGCTCAGTCGTGTCCAACTCTTTGGGACCCCGTGGACTGCAGCCCACCAGGCTCCTCCGTCCATGGGATTCTCCAGACAAGAATACTGGAGTGGGTTGCCATTTCCTTCTCCAGGGGATCTTCCCAACCCAGGGATCGAATTCAGGTCTCCCGCATTGCAGGCAGATGCTTTAACCTCTGAGCCACCAGGGAAGCATTCCTTAGGAAAATATGTTTAAAGTCTTTCTTAACAATTAGTATAAAACTTCCCCCCACAACCCTTTATATTAATAAATTTCTTTAAAGAATTTATCTAGATATGTTCCTTCTGTTTCCACACTAGCTATAGGAAGGAACCTTAAGCAAGTAAGCATGTTTTTAAATAATATTCCTTGCCAATACAGAGTATAACATAGGCACTGGAATTTTTCCCAGTCACAGAATCCCCTCAATCAATCATGGGGAAATGTGGCAAAGGAAAAAGGACTCAGTCAAGTGTAGACATCTGTATTTTACAAACGTGTTGCCAATTTTTAAAGAAGTAAAAATATCAATGATTAGTCAAGAAAAAGTCTCAAATCTACTGGAAGGGAAATGACTTGAGCTTGGGAAATATTATTTGCACCCTAGTAAAACCAAAGCAGTTGTTAAAAAAAAAGAAAGAAAGAAAGAAAGAAACAATATAGAGAAAGGCTCTGACATATATCTAGAGATATAGTCTATTAATTCCCCCCTCCCCAAGAAAAACCCATATAATAAAGTCCACTGCTATGGATACTAAATAAACATATGTCAATGCCTTAGCTTCCTTGGGTTCTGGAGGACTGGTGTAATTCTGTCCCTAGGCTTCAGGCAGAGAAACAAACATCAATGACTAGCTATGTCTGGGCATCCACTAATAAATCCTCATCAAGATGACATCAGACACATGAACCTAGATCAGAATTCTGCACAGGGGGCTGGAGAAGATTGTTCACAGACAGCCAACCTGAGTTATGCCATTTTCTCACTGGTGTGTAAAATTATATACACTTATAGTTTATATTTCTGATCTAAAATGTCCTTCTGTAATCTGATGCAGAAAATCAGCTGGCTTGCCCTTATACTAACAACCATCTCATTAAACCACAGAGTACTTCATAAATAATTTAACAGGAACATGACTAATTTTCCAATCCCATTTTGATCTTTAGGAGATAGGAGATCTGTAAATAGTCCATTGTGCTTTACTGCCACATAGCACTTAATTACACTAAGCAATTTCATTAAAACTGAGAAAAATAATTTAGAAGTAGTTGAGTTCTTCAGATCATTAAATTCTGAATGAGAGACGTATCATGTCTCACAGCTAAAGCTGGCTTTCCTGTCAAACCCTTGGGGTGCGGTGCAGCCTCACTGATCCTCTGTTGCGGGGACAGATGGGAAATACTCCTTAGTGGTAGTGAAAGGCGCTTAGTCATGTCTGACTCTTTGTGACTCCATGGACTGCAGCCCGCCAGGCTCCTCTGTTCATGGGATTCTCCAGGCAAGAATACTGGAGTGCGTTGCCATGCCCTTCTCCAGGGGATCTGCCCAACCCAGAGATCAAACCCAGGTCTCCCGCATTGTAGGCAAATTCTTCACTGTCTGAGCCACCAGGGAAGCCCATTGGGAAATACTACTTTGCATCATTAAGAGTTCACTTTTGGGATTCCCACTACTGAGATATGACTCAGGGAAGAGCAAAGAAAGGACAGGCTAGCTGGGGTAGTACATAGAGAGGGGCTTCCCCAGTGGCTCAGTAGGAAAAGAATCCACTTGTAATGCAGAAGATGCAGGAGACTCGGGTTCGATACCTGGGTCAGGAAGATCCCCTGGAGGAGGGCATGATAACCCACTCCAGCATTCTTGCCTGGAGAATCTCATGGACAGAGGAGCCTGGCGGGCTACTGTCCATGGAGTTGCAAAGAGTTGGACAAGACTGGAGCAACTGAGCACAGCACAGTACAGTAAAAAGAGTGCTGTGCCAGGTGTCACAAAACCTGAATTCCAGCTCTGTACTCAGGCACTAATGTATCATGTCTCTCTCTCTCTCACACACACATAAGATCTATAAAAATTAGGTGGATTTAACCAAGAGAATACAAGTTCCCTACATGCCAGTGATTCTTAAACACCTTCAACAAATTTGAGGAAAAAAGCTCTTGCATGCATGCATGATAAGTTGCTTCAGTCACGTCCGACTCTGTGCAAACCCCGTGGACAGCAGCCCACCAGGTTCCTCTGTCCATGGGATTCTCCAGGCAAGAATACTGGAGTGGGTTAAAGCTCTTTCACCAGATTCTAATATATTAATGGATATATGGTACCAAGTTCAATGTGTATCATATATATTATACATAATGTAAAAAATGTGTGTATGTTTGTCATGTGCAACTCTTTGCAACCCCATAGACTATAGCCCACCAGGCTCCCCTGTCCATGGATTTCCAAGGAAATGTAGCCATTTCCTTTTCCAGGGGAAGATTCTCAAGAAGAGCCCTGACACAGGGATTGAACCCGGGTCTCCTCCCTTACAGGCAGATTCTTTACCATCTGAGCCATCAGGGAAGCTCAATGTAAAATATACTATAATGCATATATGAGTATACTAATGTATAATCCTACCGCAAAAAATTATTCACATTACCCCCTGTACAGGCAAAACATCTCTGTTGATCAACAGTGAATAACATACATTCACTAAATTCCATGAAGTGAAGTCAAGTCGCTCAGTTGTGTCCGACTTTTTGTGACCCCACAGACTGTAGCTTACCAGGCTCCTCCGTCCAGGGGATTCTCCAGGCAAGCATACTGGAGTGGGTTGCCATTTCCTTCTCCAGGGGATCTTCCTGACCCAGGGATCGAACCCCAGTATCCCACATAGCGGGCAGATGCTTTACCCTCTGAGCCACCAGGGAAGCCCTATAGAGGTGGCAGCGGTGGGATACAGAGACTCAGTTTTGAAGCTGAGACCAAAGGGGCTATAAAAACATACTCTGCCTACTTATAATAGCTCACCAAGGCAGACCAGCACTGAGCATCTCTTCTAGGCTGTACACTTTACGATAGCCTAAGGTTTTGCCCATCATCAGGGCCTCCAGAGTCCCTGGGAAGCTACATTTGGCAGCCAGCAGGCGGCAGGGAAAAGAATGCACTTTCTCAAACATGGCAGTTCAAGGGTGCTTGCCAGTCAAGTGACCAAATCCTTCCCCAGCTCATCTCAGCTTATGTATTCTACCAGGTGAGCCCACCTGTTTCCACTGGCCCATGAATCTATGTCTAAGTCATTAAAACCTATGACATAATGGGACTTATTCTATGCCTTTGTTTAAAAGAACATTAGTTAATGTTTCCATTCACACACACACACACACCCCACTAAGTCCTTTGATAGCAATCACTGAATATTCAGCACTATGCCTAAATTTGAAGTAAACTCTTGCATTAACAAAGACATCCTGAATCAACATGATGCCATAGACTGATTTTGAATATCCTCCCAAGCACCGCTGTAAGCATGTTTTGTCTAAGCACTTCGTTAGCAGGGATCCTTTCAACACTGCTTGCACTGCAAACAGCACTACTTCCCATCTAACCCCTGCCATTCATCTCGTTTGACATGCTGTTGTTTTCAAAAGAGCAAGAAGAGAATATTAATGGCGTCACCCAAGTTATCATCAACAGAAAGTAAAATTTATGCCAGTGGGGAAAATACCATTAGTAGTGGATTATGAACGGTCACCAAAAAGCCACCTTACCAAATGAATCAAACAGGTTTTGTCAAAAGCACTTCTGATTATTCCTAAGCACCAAGACTTCACTACCTCCCTCTCTCCTCCCCACTCCAAAAAGCCTATCTCAGTGGAATAAGAGATAAAGACCATCTGTATATTTCTCTCTACTTGTAAGAAACTGAATTTTAATACAAACCACCTCATCTCAAAAATCTGCTGAAAGGCTTCTGAAGACATAGATGGGATGTAATAACAGATCTCCAGGATACTGCTGGAGCCTCAACAAATGAATTGAATGCAGCAAATATTTTCTAAGCCCTCCCTACATGACAGTCCTGGCCTGCAGATTGAGGAATGCAGACGTACGAGGAGAGTCCCTGAGAGAGAGATTTAACCACAAATCATTCTGTATAAGGAGCTAGCACAGAAAAAGGAATGATTAAATGTATCAGGAGAGTGCAAAGAGACTTTCCAGGGCTGACTACACATTGGGGGCCTTTGCATATGAATAGAGTTGAAGTTTGGGGTGAGTGAAATCGCTCAGTCACGTCCGACTCTGCGACCCCATGGACTGTATCCTCGCAGGCTTCTCCATCCATGGGATTTTGCAGGCAAGAGTACTGGAGTGGGTAAATTCAAGGATCTAGCACCCCAAAAATTATTTTTTAAATTTCACCAAAGTATCTTTACCACCAGAAACTTACCATGGTTTAACCACCCATCACAGCAATGAAAGGCTGGTCAAAATGAATTTTCTCTCAATTTCCCATCAAGAACAACAAAGGTTGAATTTTCACCAATATTTGGTTTTAGCCAGAACAGAAACAGAGCCCAAGCTATTAACTCTCACAGGTTTTCCTATAGCATCAGTAGTCCTACATCTGACTCTATTAAAATATATACTGCTTTTATCTCTTTTGTAAAGAAGTACACTGAACTACTGAGGTTTTTTTCCCTAGAATTCTATTATAGTTACATAACCTACATACAAGGAAATAATTGGCATCAAGGATGCACAAACATCTTGGTAATATGCTCTCCTTCAACTCAGCTACAGAAGGAACATACCAATGCACAAAAAGGAAAGATGGAAATTAAAATGTTGTTTGGAGCCCCTCTGAAATACTTTACTCTGCATTTAGTCCTAAGCTAACATTAATTTCACACAGTTCCACTGAAGCTTAGCCATCTTTCAAAGCAAATTTAGTCCTGGATGCAACTGCAACCCACAGAGGAATTGATCAACAGTGAAAAGAAATATTTCATTGCTTAATCCTATGGATTAGAACACAAGGGATTACACAAGAAGATAAATGGCCAATGAAGCCATAAGTAGAATATCTACAATTTAGAAAAGGGGAATCATGTTTGAAAAAAAAATGGTCACAATACTTGCACTCTCCTGATATTTGAATCATTCTCCTCACTTCATTTCACACTCACAACTCACTTTCTCCATGAAGGCCTCTCCAGCTACCCACACAAGTTCTACCCACTCAATAGTGAGGTTTTTAAGAGCAGGCACCATGTCTCCTTCATTGAAAAATCTCTTTCCCACCCACAAAACCCAAGGCTGGACCATCAGCATGGTCCTCCCATTTAATGGTCCCCCACTAAATGTTTGACAAAGTGAAAAATAGGAATAGGAAATAATTTAGACGTTGTCCATGCTGCATAATGAAGAAGATCCAACAAGGAAAATGGGGGAAAGAAATTAAGAGTGACTAAATTGTGAAACTGTCAGAAGTCTCCCATTTCCCCCTTCAGCAGAAGCTCACTCCCACAGACGTGTGTGTGTGTGTTTCATAAATGACAGGAGGAAAAGAGGATATTCTTTATTCTGCTCAAGTCTCCAGCCATCTCAACAGCCCTGTCAAGTGGCCCTGGTGTGACCTGTGGCAGAAGCCTGCAAGATCTCATATTAGGTAAGCAGAGGTGGAAAGAAAGAAAAGTTCCAACCACTGTACTATGGGGCCTGGGCACCATGTTTTAGGAGAGAGTTGGGCATTTAGAGTAACAAACTAATATAAGTTCATCACAAAACTCAGCAGAGCCACTTGGACTGTCTGGTGCCCACAACAATCAAAGGTGCCATTTCCCTTTGTCTCAGACATTAGCTCTACACAGTGCCATTGACTTTACCATCTTCAAATGCAAATTTAGTCATTCAACATGAGATTTTTAAAAACTGGTCTTTTATACAGCTATACTGAACTCACCACTTTTAAAAATTGTTATTTTTGATTCAACCTTCAAGTAGCTGAGAAAAAATGTATACAATACTGCTAAAAATAATAGTATGTTAAAATAATAATACTCTTAAAAATTAATGCCTTCAGGTAAAAAATTCACTAATGAAAATCTCAATAAATGTAACAACCAAGTCCAATCAACATAAGAGAAACAAAGTGGCCTTCCCAGGTCAGACACCCCCAGGGGCAGATCACTGAAATCTCAAAGACAAGAGACAGCCAAACATTGTTCCAATCCCAATAAATATGATTTGTGTTTCCTGATCTTCTTACCATCAATCCCCCCACTCTCAGTTCAATTCAGTCACTCAGTCGTGTCCAACCCTAAAACACACTTAACACCCAATCTCTTTTTATTTTCTATCACCTGGCTTTTTATCTGCTAACTCTGCCTTTCCCCACAGTCATTACAGGAACTTCCCCTGCAGTCTGCTCATCCCAGAAGCAGAAACAACCGCAAATCTGTCAAAAACACTAGACCATTAGCGGCAGAGTAGGTCCCAAAGACGGACACTCCTGGGAAATGTTGCTATGGAAAAACAAAAGGGCCTTTTTTGAACTTCCTTTTGCAGTTCTGCACTCCACACTGGAATTAACTTTTCATCTATTTGGCACAACTGGGATTTGGAGAATGAGGAGACGCAGATGCCAGAACACCAAAATCCTTCCAAAAAAATGCCTTTAGTGAGCTTTCTATAATTTGCAGACTTACAGACTAATTAACCAGTTTGTGAAATATCCAACTTGTTAACACACCTCTCTCTCCCTCTCCCCTCACTTTCTCTCTCTCTCTCTCTCTCTCTCTCTCTCTCTCTCTCTCTCTCACGTACACACAGAGTTCCTGTGGTTGCCCAAAGCAACCATTTAGAAAGCAAGCATAATAAAGTGGGGGAAAATGCATGGAAAGTAAATAATACACTCCAGTAGAGCCCAAAGTCTGTCCCAAGTTCATCATTTCATGAGGTGCTTCAGTTTTAAAAATTTCATGTCAGATGACTTTGATAATCATCCATGTATGTTTATTTCACTCTTGGAGAATCCCAAGAAGCACTAGGACACTGACAGTTCTGTGAAATTCTGCCATTTTTCAACATGTTTATTTAAACTAGCATATCCCATGAAACCCCTTTTTTAGTGGAATACCTAGACTATTTCAGGAAGTATCACTGCACTTAATTTGTATCCTCTTAGCTACATCAATTAGGACATCTGACTACAGGAACTTGAGATAAAAGGAAACAGTGATAAGAGGGGAGGGTTTTGATAACAAATTGAACTCTGATCAAGAAAAGATCATAAACGTGATTGGAGACAATAAAGGTGATGCTTGCTGGATTTCCTGACTCCCTGGACTCAATGTACTCTGCCAGAGCCCTGGGAAGGACAGGCATACTGAGGAGCTTTGCCCAGTGAACCTTGCCCCCGCAAACACACACACACTTACCTACCCATCTTGGAGAAAGATCCCACATGCTGAAGGGCACCAACCAGGACTCCGGGTCTGTGATGAGTCATCAGGGTCACCTGTCTGAAAGATTCTGCACATCAGCAACACCAAAAGCTTCCGTCGATCCATGTCCTTCCACACAAACCCTTGTGGGACCGGCACAATGGAAAATGGGAAGGTCAGCCAAGAAAACCACTTTGGAGGCTCACCCTGACCACTGTAGGAGAGCGATTACATTACAGTCTGTCAGGAAGTGGTATTTTGAGCTCTCGTCTACTTAACTGGGTATGGTTGCCAGGAAAAGTTATCCTCCCCAAAGCAAATTGACTTGTGCATGTGACACCAGATTCAGGACGGCAGTAATGCCAGAGAGGGAAGAAAAGGGACAGGGACCAGCGACCATAGGGTGGGGCTCACATATTTGTTAACATGCTGCTTCTGAAACTGGATGGCGGTTGATGGTGTCAGTTACTATCTACTCTTGTATGTATTTGTGAAATACATAATTTTAATTATAAAATGTATATGTATCACAGCCTGGGCCCAAGGGAAAAAGTCCCATATGTATTAAGAATAAATCAAGACTTCCTGTCATTCTCCTAGGTCATTGCAGGGCAATCTTGCCCTCATTAATTAATGTCCTAAATGGAAGGTGATTTGATTGAAATATCTTTCTTCTGAAACTGCAAAGTGACACACTGAGAGAGTTCAACAAAGACAGCAACCACACCATAAGTCCTGGTTAATACTGCAGCACTTCACAGGGGACATGATAATAAAGCACCTACAACCTACCCATTAAGAAATCTTGTCTCCGGGGCTTGCCTGGTGGTCCAGTGGTTAACAATCTGCCTGCCTATGCAGGGAACACAGGTTGAATCCCTGTTGGGGAGACTAAGATCCCACATGCCGCGGAGCAACTATACCCATGTGCTGCAACTACAGAGTCCACTCAGCACAGCCAGAGAGAAACCTGTGCACCACAATGAAAGATCCTGCGTGCCACAACTAAGATCAGACACAACCAGATAAATTAATTAAATAATCTTTTTTAAAAAAATCTCGTCTCATTGGGCTTTAAACATGGTATGGGATTTGTCTTGGTTTCTCCCTGCAAAGCGGCCCCAAATGTGCCTCATCAAACTCCACTTTCCTACTGAAAGATGTCTACACTCCATAACTTTCTGGTCACTCAAAGATGTTAGAACAGGTGTGGATGGGTATTTACGACTCGGTCCTATACCTTAAGCTCAGAGTCAAAGCTGGTGATCCAGCCAGTACAGTGTAGAAGGCTTCCTTCCATCTCCCTTTGTTCTGAGTCCTCCAGGAGTAAAATATTTTTAGGTCATGGATATTCAGAAAAATCACATCAAGTTTTTCCATGGGTATTTTTCTTATAAGATTAGAATGTGATGTGCAGTATACCCCTGGACCTCACACTAGTTTAAAATAAAAAGGCAACATCAAAAGAAGTGGTTCAGGAAAATCTGGGATGTTTCTCCACTGATCCCTTTGCCATACTCTTCCCTGGAAACCTACCCAGGGAAACAGCTCTTTCTGCCATCTTGACAGGTTTTTGCTTTCTTTCACAAAAACTATTTCCTTTATGGGTTCCCCTGATAGCTCAGCTGGTAAAGAATCCGCTTGCAATGCAGGAGACCCTGGTTTGATTCCTGGGTCAGGAAGATCCTCTGGAGAAGGCAATAGCTACCCACTCCAGTATTCTGGACTGGAGAATTCCGTGGACGGTATTAATGCGTAATCCTTTTGAATTTTTCAAATAGTTAACATCTGTCAAAATTGTGATATATTTATACCTGCCTTTTGTCTGTGCATATATATATTTTGAGTGTGCATATATACGTATGTTCTCCAAGCCAGGCTTCAGCAATACATGAACTGTGAACTTCCAGATGTTCAAGCTGGTTTTAGAAAAGGCAGAGGAACCAGAGATCAAATTGCCAACGTCCTCTGGATCATGGAAAAAGCAAGAGAGTTCCAGAAAAACATCTATTTCTGCTTTATTGACTAGGCCAAAGCCTTTGAATGTGTGGATCACAATAAACTGTGGAAAATTCTGAAAGAGATGGGAATACCAGACCACCTGACCTGCCTGCTGAGAAACTTGTATGCAGGTCAGGAAGCAACAGTTAGAACTGGACATGGAACAACAGACTGGTTCCAAAGAGGAAAAGGAGTACGTCAAGGCTGTATATTGTCACCCTGCTTATTTAACTTATATGCAGAGTACATCATGAGAAATGCTGGACTGGAAAAAGCACAACTGGAATCAAGATTGCTGGGAGAAATATCAATAATGTCAGATATGTAGATGACACCACCCTTATGGCAGAAAGTGAGAGGAACTAAAAAGCCTCTTGATGAAAATGAAAGAGGAGAGTGAAAAAGTTGGCTTAAAGCTCAACATTCAGAAAACAAAGATCATGGCATCTGGTCCCATCACTTCATGGCAAATAGCTGGACAAACAGTGGAAACAGTGGCAGACTTTATTTTGGGGGCTCCAAAATCACTGCAGATGGTGACTGCAGCCATGAAATTAAAAGACGCTTACTCCTTGGAAGGAAAGTTATGATCAACCTAGATAGCATATTCAAAAGCAGAAACATTACTTTGCCAACAAAGGTCCATCTAGTCAAGGCTATGGTTTTCCAGTGGTCATGTATGGATGTGAGAGTTGGACTATAAAAAAAGGGGTGTGCCAAAGAGTTGATGCTTTTGAACTGTGGTCTTGGAGAAGACTCTTGAGAGTCCCTTGGACTGCAAGGAGATCCAACCAGTCCATCCTAAAGGAGATCAGTCCTGGGTGTTCATTGGAAGGACTGATGCTGAAGCTGAAACTCCAATACTTTGGCCACCTAATGCGAAGAGCTGACTCATTGGAAAAGACCCTGATGCTGGGAAAGATTGAGGGCGGGAGAAGAATGGGATGACAGAGGATGATATGGTTGGATGGCATCACTGACTCAATGGACACGGGTTGAGTGAACTCTGGGAGCTGGTGACGGGCAGAGAGGTCTGGTGTGCTGCAGTTCATGGGGTTGCAAAGAGTCAGACATGACTGAGCAACTGAACTGAACATGCATTTGATTTTTTTTCTATAAAACTGCATAATTCTATAAGCACAGTTGAATACCCTAATTTAAAATATCACTGATATTTCCAGTATCCTCCATTACTCTTTGAAAAAATACTTTACCAGGTGTACAATATTCCATCACATGGACATTTCATAATTTATTTAACCTTCCTATTTTTTCCAATTATTTACTTAAATTATGCTATGAAACATCTTTCTACATGCATCTTTGTCCTTATTTCACTGTCTTTATCTGAGTCCAGATAAAGGGACTCAGATGAGATGAGGACAGATGAGGACTCAGCCAAGGGGATGGAGAAGTAGAGACCCAGAGATACAAGGAAATCAAGGTGGAGGGAAAGGGTCCTGAGAGCCAAGTGACAACAAGTCTCCAGGAAGAGATAGCCATCTGTGTCAACATCAGCCCATAGGTCAAGTAAGATGAGATCTGAGAACCAGCTGCTGAATTAAATAAAGCAAAAGCCATTGATCCCCTTGATAAGAGGAGAAAAACCTACCTGGAGTGGGCAAAGGAAGCATGCTGTTGCTGCTAAGTCACTTCAGTCGTGTCAAACTCTGTGTGACCCCATAGACGGAAGCCCACCAGATACCCCCGTCCCTGGGATGCTCCAGGCAAGAACACTGGAGTGGGTTGCATGGGTGGAGAGAAATTCCCTTTCAAGGTAGTAATTGAGGAGGACACAGGGTCAAGAGAGGGTGATAGGCTGATGGTAAATACAAGAAAATAGAAAAAATGTAGCTCTCAGTTAAGATGGAATTATTAGATATTATTTCAAATTGCCAAAAATACCAATGGTGCACACATTTACCTTATAGAACCTTCTGCAGAACATAGAAAATGTTCCATGTCTGAAAGTATATGTATCTAGTGATTTGTAGAGTGAGCAACTTTTCTAAAACAAAATTCATGGTGAATGGACTTAGTATTTACTTTTTTTAAAAGGCTATTTGAAAATAGTAATTTTTTTGTGGTCACCATAAGCAAATAGAGAGATGAACATGGCCAACCAAAAGTGAGGTCAAACAAATGATTACATTAAAAATGTCAGTAATGATCATTTATTATGATTAACCATTCATTAGTGTAACCAAAAATGTTCTGCTTTAATAAAGGATACGAATGAAATGTAAATGCTTGAATTCTGACAAGCATGTTTGCATATCCCAAGCTTACAGGGATTCAGCCAATAAATCCATAAACTGGTACTTAAAAGCAGTAACCTTCTTACATTGGAACAATGAATTAATTTACACTATGTCCCCCAAATATGTTGCAGGTTCCACACTGAGTACTTGAAATAATTAAAAGTGGTATACAAAACTTTTTAATGATAAAATCACAATTTCACAGCATGAAATTTCCCATTTCAATAAGTTGGTTTGTTTATTGGAAAGAAAAGCATTAAACAAATAACTGTACAAATTATGAGACCATGCAAAAATTGTGAAAATTGCAGAGTAATGACTGAAGTTTGAGAAACTGATTAAATACAACCCAATTTATCACCTGTACTTTGTCAAGGACACTAACTAGTGTTTTGTCATTAACCCTATTTATGTAACAATAGTCCTATTTTCAACCCGACAAGAATTCAACCTCCCATTCCTGGATAAACTTGGTTACTTCAAAATAAAATTAAGCAGAGTTCCTAGACTATCCCAGTGTTAGAATCATCAAGGAGTGCTTATTAAATATCATATATTAATGCATATATATGGAATCCAGGAAAATGGTACCGATTAACACAGTTGTAGGGCAGCAGTAGACGCAGACATAGAGAACAGACTAGCGGGCACAGCGGGGGAAGGAGAGGGTGAGACAAACTGAGAAACGAGCACTGAAACATGTACATCACCATATGTAAAATAGATATCCAGTGGAAATTCACTGTGTGACGCAGCGAGCTCAACTTGGTGCTCTGCAACAACCTGGAAGAGTGGGATGAGGTGGGAGAGAGGTTCAAGAGGGAGGGGACTTATGTATACCTATGTATGGCTGATTCACACTGTGATACAGCAGAAACCAACGCAACATTGTAAAGCAATTATCTTCTAATTTAAAATAAATAAAATTTTAAGAGGAGAAAAAGAAGTGCTTGTTAATTGCTAATTATTAGAGAAATACAAATCAAAATTGTAGTGAGGTACCAACTCACACCAGTCAGAAAGCCCATCTTGAAAATGTACACAAATAACAAATGCTAATGATACGGACAAAAGGGACCCTCCTACACTGTTGGTAGGATTGTGAATTGGTGCAGCCACTATGGAGAACAATACGGAGGTTCCTTAAAAAACTAAAAATAGGGCTACCATATGATCCAGCAAGTCCACTCCTGGGCCTATATCTGGAAAATAAATGAAAACTCCAATTCAAAATGAAACATGCACCTCAATGTTCACAGCAGCACTATTTACAATAGCCAAGGCATGGAAGTAACTCAAGTGCCAATCAACAGATGATTGGCTTAAGATGTGATATGGGAAAAAGAGATTTAGGGAAAACAGTGATTTCTCCATGTTTGCCACTTTAAAGCTGGCTGTTATGAATGAAGAATGCATTTCACCATATCTGTAGTACACTTGGTTTTGCAAAGCTAAAAATAAACAAAACAAATCATAGCATGCTTCTAAAATTTTATAGTAATGCCCAACTACAGTACAAGCTTGAGGAAATTATGTACGATACTCTTTCCATTTGTATTTTAAAGTGTAAGTCACTCAGTCACGTCCAACTCTTTGTGACACCATGGACTGTAGCCTGCCAGGCTCCTCTGTCCATGGAATTCTCCAGGCAAGAATATTGGAGTGGGTTGCCATTCCCTTCTCCAATAGACATGCCAAAAGATGTGAACTAAAACTGCTCAAATGGATAATGAAATTATCATAATTTTCTTTTAAATCTATGAATGCCTGTGCCCAAAGGATCTTAAGGTGAATTAGCATTGTAATACCAAATATTAAAAATGAAACAGAAGTCAAATTTACATAAACAGAGTATCCCAGTAAATTCCAAACTGGGACAAAAGCCTAGAGATAAAATATTTTGCACAACCTCCCAAATTATATCTAAGGGAATTAATGGAAACAGTTGAAAATTCCAAAATCATTCTAAACTGTTGGAATTTTTTAAATGCAGAGGCTTTGTTAATTGCTTAACAAATTCTCAACTTACCAAATATCTCTGTGCTCCTCCACATTCTATAGCCCCCTTACACAGTCAAGGCCAAGGTCAAGCACTGGCCCCTGAAGTGTGAGCAAAAGGGATTGTGTCCCTTTTGGGTCTAAACACTTAAGAGCTGGTGTGTGCCACCATTCACACTCTTTTTCTCTCCTGCATGGAACTTGGTGGCTTCAATGATGAAAGAGCAAGATGGCAACAGCCAGGATCACAGAGTTACGGCATGAGGGACAAAGGCTCTTAACAGCTGCTCAATGACATTAGATATGGAAAGAGCAAGAACTGAGCCTTTGTGATATTAAGTCCCTGAGACTTCAGGCTGAACCTGTTGTTATCACAGCATACCCTAGCCAGTCCTGACTAATACACTTCCCAGTCACCTGACTTCTCTGGTTTCCAAATCAGAAATTTCCAGAGCAAAGGGAATTCATTCCATAGCTCTGCTCAGTCCCATCCATCACTGACGCTAGACCTCTTAACAGAGTACTTACTCTCTGTGGTTCCTGTTATACATGGGACTCTGAAGCTCAGCATTGTTTGGCTCTTTACCCCAGCCCACAGAAGACATAACTCAAAATGGATTAAAGATCTAAATGTAAGATCAGAAACTATAAAACTCCTAGAGGAGAACATAGGCAAAACACTCTCAGACATAAATCACAGCAGGATCCTCTATGATCCACCTCCCAGAAGTCTGGAAAAAAAAGCAAAAATAAACAAATGGGATCTAATTAAAATTAAAAGCTTCTGCACAACAAAGGAAAATATAAGCAAGGTGAAAAGACAGCCTTCTGAATGGGAGAAAATAATAGCAAATGAAGCAACTGACAAACAACTAATCTCAAAAATATACAAGCAACTTCTGCAGCTCAACTCCAGAAAAATAAACGACCCAATCAAAAAATGGGCCAAAGAACTAAATAGACATTTCTCCAAAGAAGACATTGGATGGCTAACAAACACATGAAAAGATGCTCAACATCACTCATTATTAGAGAAATGCAAATCAAAACCACAATGAGGTACCACTTCACACCAGTCAGAATGGCTGCGATCCAAAAATCTGCAAGCAATAAATGCTGGCGAGGGTGTGGAGAAAAGGAACCCTCCTACACTGTTGGTGGGAATGCAAACTAGTACAGCCACTATGGAAAACAGTGTGGAGATTCCTTAAAAATTGCAAATAGAACTACCTTATGACCCAGCAATCCCACTTCTGGGCATACACACCGAGGAAACCAGAATTGAAAGAGCATATACCCCAATGTTCATCGCAGCACTGTTTATAATAGCCAGGACATGGAAACAACCTAGATGTCCATCAGCAGATGAATGGATAAGAAAGCTGTGGTACATATACACAATGGAGTATTACTCAGCCGTTAAAAAGAATTCATTTGAATCAGTTCTGATGAGATGGATGAAACTGGAGCCGATTATACAGAGTGAAGTAAGCCAGAAAGAAAAACACCAATACAGTATACTAACACATATATATGGAATTTAGGAAGATGGCAATGACGACCCTGTATGCAAGACAGGGAAAGAGACACAGATGTGTATAACGGACTTTTGGACTCAGAGGGAGAGGGAGAGGGTGGGATGATTTGGGAGAATGACATTCTAACATGTATACTATCATGTGAATTGAATCGCCAGTCTATGTCTATGCAGCATGCAGATGACCTTGGGGCTGGTGCATGGGGATGACCCAGAAAGATGTTATGGGGAGGGAGGTGGGAGGGGGGTTCATGTTTGGGAATGCATGTAAGAATTAAAGATTTTAAAATTTAAAAAATAAAAAACTAAAAAAAAAAAAAAAAAGAGAGAAAGACTGAAGCCTCATGTTCCTAAAACGTCCCGTGCACCATTTACAAAACTTAAGAACTATCTGGGGCCAAACTTGACACAGAAAATCACATCAAGAAACAAATTTTTAAGTAAGCATCTCAAATTTCATAGTTAAAGTTAATAGGCCAAAAGCTTTCCAAATTTAGTTTATTTCTACCTCCTATAAAATATCTGTGAATTTGCCAAAGGAAAGAGTTAGCACTGAACAAGCAATCTATGTCCTCCCCTATATTTCTCAGCAATTAAGCACATAGGACCATATAATTTACATTTAAATTAATTAAAAATGAAAAATACAGTTCCTCAGTTGCACTAGCTGCATTTCAAATGTTTAATAGACATATGTGGCAAGAGGCTTCCGTAGTATACGGTGCAGCAAATTTTCATCATCAGGGAAGTTTTATTGGACAGTGCTGGCCTAGAATACCTTAGATAATTATATATATATATACACACACACACACAAATATACACACACACATATACATATATATATGGATATAGTTGTTGTTTAGTCTCTAAGTCATGTCTGACTCTTTTGTGACCCCATGGACTATAGTTTGTCAGGCTCCTCTGTCCATGGGATTACTCAAGCAAGAATACTCAAACTGGTTGCCATTTCCTTCTCCAGAGGATCTTCCTGACCTAGGGAGCATACCCAAGTCTCCCGTATTGGCAGGTGAATTCTTTACCACTGAGCCACCAGGAAGCATATATGTTTGTTATATATAATATGCATATGTACACATATATTTTATATGAACAATACATACATATGTTTATAAGACCAAAAGAATTATATTTTCTAGGCAAGAATAGCTCTAAGACTCCCAGCACCCTCTCCCATTAGTATTATAATTTCTATTAATGAGATAAAACTGAGAAAGGCAAAACTTTGGAGAAATAGCTCTGAGATTTTTTTAGAAGGGCTTTTAAAAAGATTTTTGAGATGGGACGTGATGTACAAAGTGTATGTTACCTCTAACATGGGAATATCCTGTTGATTTTCCGGATCTTTGGTTTTTACCACCAAGATGCAAAAATCCTGAAACAGAGTTGGTGAGCTGACAATCATGACTATTACTGACACTGACCTCCATCAGGCACCAGAGAAAACTAAAGCCAGAAAATTCCAACAGACCATCTACCTAAACACAAACTCTATGAGGTACTGTCCAAAATGACACCAGAAGATGCCTCCAGCAAGATGCTATTCCCCTGCAGGCAAATCAGCTGCAAACTCACTGCACTGACAATAAGATGAAAAGCCCAACAGGACCAGCTCTCTAAAACTGAGGATCAGTGAAGGATGTGCTGCAAGGGGAAAAAAATTCAGTATGAATGGGGGAGCGGGTGAGAGGGCCTCTGAGAGTGCTCATCAGTTCTGACACTTGACTGAAACTAGCTACATTAATGAATACAAATGATGATGAATAAAATTATTTTTTAATCGTGCAGGACTTGGAATGCATTAATAAGTCACAGCTTTCCACTCCTGCCTATCTCTGCCGTGCATTTGTGAGGCTCAGGTGCCTAGTCTGCTCTGTTAAAAAATAAATTAGCCTAAATTCAGATGGCCAACAGGCACATGAAAAGATGCTCAACATAGATAATCATCAGGGAAATGCAAATCAAAACTACAATGAGCTATCACCTCACTTCTGTCAGAATGGCTAGCATCAAAAAGAACACAAATAAATCCTGGTGAGGATGTGGAGAAAAAAGAATCCTCATACACTGTTGGTGGGAATGTAAATTGGTGCAGCCACAGTGGAAAACTGTATGGAGGTTTCTTAAGAAATTAAAAATAGAACTACATATGATCCAGCAATTCTACTCCTGGGTATATACCCACCCCCCCCCCCCAAAAAAAAAAAACAACAGCCCTAAAACACTCACTTGAAAAGATACATGACCCCAGTGTTCACTGAAGCACTATTTATAATTGCCAGGATATGTAAGCAACCTAAGTGTTCATCAACAGATGAATGGATAAAGATGTGGTATCCATATCTATATTCAGATGTATAGATATACAGACATATAATGGAATACTGCTGAGCAATAAAAAGAATGAAATTTTTCCATTTGCAACGACATGGTTTGAATTGGAGGGTATTATGAGAAGGCAATGGCACCCTACTCCAGTACTCTTGCCTGGAAAATCCCGTGGACGGAGGAGCCTAGTAGGCTGCAGTCCATGAGGTCACTAAGAGTCGGACACAACTGAAGTGACTTAGCAGCGGCAGCAGTGACAGCAGCAGCAGCAACAGCAGCATGCTAATGAAATGTCAGACAGAGAAAGATAAATACTATATGATATCACTTTATATGTAGACTCTGAAAAATACAACAAATGAGTGAATAGCACAGAAAAGAAGCAGGTTCATATAGAGAACAAACTAGTGGTTATCACTGGAGAGAGGGAAAGAAAAAAGGCAATCGAGGGGTGGGAAATTAAAAGGTATAAGCTATTATGTCTAAAATAAGTTACAAGGATACACTGTACAATAAGAGAATATAGTCAATATTTTATAATAACTATAAATGGAGTATAAACTTTAAAGAATATGAATCACTATATTGTATACCTGTAACTTACATAGCTTATAATCAACTTTACTTCAATTAACATAAATAAATATCCTACAGTGTGATCTGACTACACACCTATTAGGTAGCTAAAATCCAAAATGCTCACACCAAATGTTGGTGGGGATGTAGAGCAACAGGAACTCTCATTTACTGCTGGTGGAAATATAACATATTACGGTTACTTTGGCAGAATCTACAGCCTAAACATAATCTCACAATATGATCCGGCACTGCGTTCCTTAGTAGTTATTCACGTAAGTTTAAAACTTCTATTCACACAACAACCTGCACATGGATGTCTATAGAAGCTTTATTCACAATTGCCAAAACTTGGGAACAGCCATGATGTCCTCCAACAGATAAACAAATCATAGCACATCTAGGCAATGGAATATTTATTATTCAATGGGTCAACAAGTCACAAAAAGGCGTGGAGGAACCTTAAATGCACATTGCTAAGTGACAGAAGCCAGTCTAAAAACACTATGAATATCTTATTTCAACTACACTACCATCTGGAAAAGGAAAAACTATAGAAACAATAGTAAAATTTTCAGTGGTTGCTTAAGTTTGGAGGAAGGAAGGCAGGGATGAATAGATAGAAATCAGAGGATTTTTAGAGCAGTGAAACTATGCTATATGACTCTTATTGTGGACATTGTGCATTTGACAAAACTCAACAAAGTATATACAACTGGAAGAATGACCCTGATGTTAACTCTGGGTTAATAATAACGTATCAATATTTGTTCATCAACTGCAACAAATGTACTAGACTAAGGCAAAATGTTAATAATAGAGGAGAATGAGAGGACAGAGAAGGGGTACTGGAAATTATGTATATACGACACAGTTTTTCTTTATATCAAACACTGCTCTAAAAAACAAAGTGCACTACTTTTATTTAAATCTTCATGAATGTCCATTTCCTACTCTAGCAAATTCCAGAGCTATCAGTACGTGTACAGTACAAGCATGTGAGTGCACACAGACACACACACACATACACAACATCAACACTGGGGTGTCACCACACTTGGAGAACTTCTGCTCTGGAGAGTCATTACAGTCAGCTCAGTTCAGTTCAGCCGCTCAGTCGTGTCCGACTCTTTGCGACCCCATGGACCGCAGCACGCCAGGCCTCCCTGTCCATCACCAACTCCCGGAGTTCACTCAAACTCACATCCATCGAGTCAGTGATGCCATCCAGCCATCTCATCCTGTCGTCCCCTTCTCCTCCTGCCCCCAATCCCTCCCAGCATCAGAGTCTTTTCAATGAGTCAACTCTTCTCATGAGGTAGCCAAAGTACTGGAGTTTCAGCCTCAGCATCAGTCCTTCCAATGAACACCCAGGACTGATCTCCTTCAGAATGGACTGGTTGGATCTCCTTGCAGTCCAAGGGACTCTCAAGAGTCTTCTCCAACACCACAGTTCAAAAGCATCAATTCTGCGGCACTCAGCTTTCTTCACAGTCCAACTCTCACACCCATTACAGTTAAGGCTCCTCTAAAGGAGACCAGTATCTCAAAGAGATATCTGTATGCCTACGTTCATAGGAACACTGTCTACAGTAACCAAACATTCATAGCAGCATTATCTACAATAGCCAAGACATGGAAACAACCTAAGAGTCCATTCACAAATGAATGGATAAAGATGTGTGATAGTTTTATACATAATGGAATATTATTCCTCTATTAAAAAGAAGGAAATCCTGTCACTTGCAACAACATAGATGGATCAAGGGCATTATACTACATAAAATAAGCAGACAAAGAGAAATAATTTAGGATCTCATTTATATGTGAAATCTAAAAAAAGCTAAACTCAAAGAAACAAAGAGTAGAGTGGTGGTTGCAGGGGCTGAGGTAGGGAAAATGGGATGATGTGGGTCAAAGGGTATATACTTCCAGTTATTAGATAAATAAGTACTTGGGATCTGATGAACAGCATGGTGACTATAGTAACCATGCTGTATTACATACTTGAAAGTTGCTAAGAGTTAGATCTTGAACTTCTTACCACACACACAAAAATTAATTACGTGAGGTGATGGATGTGTTGACATTAAAAAAAAAAAAAACTTTTCTATCTCATGGAGTTTTTCTTCTAACTCTAGCACTGTGATCTAAACACAAGGCAGGCCTGATACATGTTTGCTGAATAACTGAGTTAATTAGTCAATGAAATATGCCTTAAAAGGCTGCAGAATTAAAGTATTCTTTGGACTCTGCTGCTGCTGCTGCTGCTGCTGCTGCTGCTGCTGCTGCTGCTGCTGCTGCTAAGTCGTTCAGTCGTGTCTGACTCTGTGTGACACCATAGACAGCAGCCCACCAGGCTCCCCCATACCTGGAATTCTCCAAGCAAAAACACTGGAGTGGGTTGCCATTTTGTTCTCCAATGCCTGAAAGTGAAAAGTGAAAGTGAAGTCGTGTCTGACTCTTAGAGACCCCATGGATTGCAGCCCACCACGCTCCTCCATCCATGGGATTTTCCAGACAAGAGTATTGGAGTGGGGTGCCATTGCCTTCTCTGTCTTTGGACTCTAACTACATGCAAAAATCTAAAGACAGAAGAATATGAGTTTGGAGAAGAGGATAAGAATGGAAAATAGGAGTTAGCTTCTATTACTTTGTAACTTATAATTCAAAGTTGTATAATCATGTCAGTTAATTATTAGGAACACTATTAGGAGAAAATACAAAGAACTAAACAACTGAAATTTCCTGCCTAGAATAGTGAGCTCTATTTTAAGTTGATTTGCATAATATGTGTGAAATACATTATTTCCAGATCAAAGTTGTCAATAACAAACTAATTTAGTCTGATGATCAAACAGTATTCAAACACAATAAATGACTTTTCTATAATTTCTTTTCTTTCACTCTTAAAGGATATAACTAGAGATTTTCTTTTAAAAATTCTACTTAAAATCTGTACTTCTCTATATATTACAGGAGCTGGTAAATATCTGTTGGAAGAACGAAAGAGAAATGTTACAAAGACAAGATAAGACCCCTATTTTACATAGAAGGTACCACATTCACTTTTCAAAGAGCAGAGCTACATCCTGAAATTTTTATGTGTGGATCATTCCTTCACAGAAGCATTCAGGTTAGAGAGCTGAGCTACCAAGCTAGGGGCTCTAACTTGCAATTTCTTACAAATACAATTACCTACACTTTTTCCTGGAGAAAAATGATGCAAATGTGTCAATAGTTACATTACACAAAACTAAGCCTTTTAAATAAAGCAGTAATATTAGAATATTCTATCAAGTACCCACCATTTGCTACCTTTAGGTACCAAGGCGACTGCTATGTCAACAAGCAGCAAGGCAACCACATGTACTTCCTCTGGAAAAGAATTTCTTACTGTCAGTGGGACTTCATTCCCATCCCTGCAGCAAGTGCCCGCATTGAGAGATGCATCGGATTAAATGACGCCATGCCCTTGAGTAGAGAGGAGAAGGCAAACCAATTCCAAGTTTAATATGGTCTTTTTTTATCTGTAATGAAGTTACCTCTTCCTTCCTGCTGCAGCTCCAAATGAGGTACAATTTAAATCAAGAACCAGAATGTGTTACTTATGGAAGCAACTTCTCTCAAGCACCTGAATCATTAACTTGTTTTATTTGTTTGTGTGCCTAGTTCTGGAAAAGATTTAAGACAGAAAATAGTAACTGTGTCTAGGTAGAGACTAGGGATGGCTCGCAAGACTGGGCAATGCCAATCAGGAAGAACATGCAAACACCCACATTCCAAAGGAGACTGTGGTCCATCAGTAAAAATCGACTGCTATCTACTGTGTTCAAGGCATTGTGCTAGGAGCCAGGGATACAATGGTGAGGACAACTGAGAATGCCCCTGCCCTCAACCCAGCCTGCATTCCAAAGGAGTACCCAGCACCAGAAGAGAAGGCCACGTACCACGTTGCCTGGCAAAGTTGGAGTTTAGTTGAAGAAGAGATGCTCCAACTCCTGATGCCTGCCTCTAAACCTCTGAACCATATTTCATAAGAGAAAAGAAGCAAAAGACCATAAATAGGAACACTGTGTGAGTCAGAAGGAAACCAATACTGGCTGATAGAAGGAAGATATGTTTTAATAAATAGACCTGTCCAAGAATGGCAGAGACTGCATTGTAAGGTAATGAGTTCCCAGTCATGGGAGCTTCCAGCAGAGGTGGGAAGACACATCAATATGTTTCCTGGATGTTGGGTGCGACAGGAAAAAGCAGACACACTAGGACATTAGAGATTACTTCCCATTTCATGATCCAGGAGACTTCAAATACACGGTGCCTTGAACATCTCAGCCCTTATCATTTTATCTTGAATGAGAAGCTTTAATGATCATAAAATGATAAAACAGGCAATTGTTTCCTTGCTTCTCTCCCATTCAGAGTCAGAAACATTAAACACTGATTTTTGGTCACTATGCTGGGCTGTAAGGGCACCACATGCCTTCAAAATACCAACTGTTTCTCTAAAAAAGAAAACTCAGGTCCTAGAAGTAAAAGCACACTGCAGTAATCACCAAGGTATATCAGTCATGAGGGCAAAGGCAGGTTCACACATACTATAGAAATTGGAAGCAAAAGAATCTGTCAGGGTAGGCAGAATTTCTAAATGGCCCTAACAATGTCCTGTCCTTGTCCCCAGGCCAATGATGATGATGAGAGAGAGCTCCTGTGCTTACGCTGTGCTACACGGCACAGCCCACTTTCAGGTAGGGAAACGACCTTGAATTATCCAGATGGGCCAGATATAATCACAAGATCCCTAAAAGTAGGGCAATTTCTCCAACTGGTAGCAGAAGGGAAGCTAGAGACAGTCAAAGCATGAGAAGGATTCCATGCACCACTGCAGCTTGAAGACAGAAGGGGCCACCTGAAAAGGAATGTGGGTGACCTCTAGAAGTTGAGAGTAGTTCTTGGCCAAGAAAATGGGGTCTTAAGTTCTACAACCAGAAAGAACTGGGTCCACCACCAACATGAATGACCTTGGAAATAGATTTTTATCTTGAGCCTCCAAATAAAAGGCCAATCCAGCTGAACCTTGACTGTGGATTTATGACCTCATGAGCACAGAACCCAACTGAGTTCACCACACTCCTGGCCTTCAGAGCTAGTAAATGGATGTTGTCTTAAGACTCTCATTGTGTGGTCATCTGTCACATAGCAGTAGGTAACCAAGACAGAATCCAAATGGTGAAGATAAGACAGTGTAAACTGACCTGAGGGTTGGTATGGCCAACATTTAAGGGCCACGTCTCCAGCATCTAAGTGAACTGGGTAAGTTGAGATCCAGAGATGTGGAAGAAAAGCAGCACCCCAGATGACACGGTTGAAATCATGGACAGAAAAGACCCAACTACTCCTCATACCTGGGAGACTGGCAATCATCAAGGTAAGACATAACAGATGCTGCAAGCACATAGCAGAAAGGGAACCCCGGTACACTGTGGGTGGGCATGGAAATTGGTGCAGCCACTATGGAAAGCAGTAGGGAGGTTCCTCAAAAAATAAAAATAGAACTACCATAATGATCTAGCAATCACAATTCGGAGTATACATTCAAAGGAAACAAAAACAAGGTATTGAAAAGATACCTGCACTCATGTTCATTGCAGCATTATTCACAATAGGAAAGATACAGAAACAACCTCAGTGTCAGTAAATGAAGGGATAAGTGGATGGTATAAATATCTTTATGCCATATAGAATAGTACTCAGCCATTAAAAAGAATGAAATCTTGTCATTTGCAACAACACAGGTGGACCTCGAGGGCATGATGCTAAGCCAGACAGAGGAAGATAAATACTTCATAATAGCTCTTGTATGTGAAATATAACAAAGCTGAAATTACAGAAACAGAGTAAAATGGTAGTGACCAGGGACTGGGATGTGGGGAAACTGGGGAGATGTTTAGGGCACAAACTTGCAACTAGAAGATGAATAAATTCTAGAGATCTAATGCACAGCACAGTGATTATAGCCAACAATACTGTATTATATACTTCAAAATTGCTAAGAGATTACATATTAAGTATTCTCATGACAAAAAAGAAATGATAATTATGTGACGTTAGAGGTTTTAACTAAAGCAACAGTGGTAGTCAAATCACAATGTATAAATGTGTCCAATTAACACATTGTATGCTTCATTCAATGCCATATGTAAATTATATCTCAGTTAAAACAGAAAAAGAAGGGGAAGGGAGGGAGAGAAGAGGGAAGGGAGAGAGGGAGGACAGAAAAGGCCCAGTTCACTCCAGCAAGATGGCGAAGGGGGAGTGTGGCTTGTGGGGGCCCTGTGTGATGAATACTAGGTGCAACTCCTCCTCACAGGAGGAGGAAGGGGCTGCCCTGAAGCTGGTGACAACATGGTCAGGGGCCTGCTGTCACTTCAGGTGTGCACCAACTGCTGCAGACACCCAGCCTCCACCTGGCTTCCTGGGGTCTGTGCGCCAGAGCACTCCGAGGTAAAGGCCCTTGGAGAGGAAGAGGAGCAGGGGCCCAGGGAAGCCCTTGTCAGCTCTCTCTCCAACTCCAGGCTGATGTTTATATCCTGAGCTTGAAATTCACATAAAAGTAGAGCACCATGTTCTGGACCATCGGACAGCTTGGCAGACACGGACATTCTAAAAATTCTCACCACACACGGGTACATCTCTCGTTGGGAAGAGTGCATCAGCCTTCTGACGGGCCTCCTGCTTGTGCTCCTGTCCCCCTTGGCTCCATTCTCAACACCGCAACTGAGTGATCTTAAAACACACAGGTCTGACCATGCCACCCTCTACAAAAGCTCCCAGTGGCTTCCAGGTGCTTCCAGTGACCTGGAAGATCCTCCAGTGGGCCCATCTTCACCTCTCTAGGCTTTTCTCCTGGCCCTCTCCCCTCACTCCTTCACCCGCTCCCGTTCCTCGAACACACCATGCTCCCTTCCACTTCGAGACCATTGAACCTCTTCTCTTTTCCTGTGATGTTCTTTTCCCAAATACCCACTTGGTTCTCCCTCACTTCCTCCACACCTCTGCTCAAACACCATCTCATAAGAGAAACCCTCCCAGCCACCCTAGAAAGAACACTGTCTCAACCCTGTTCCACCTCACACTCCCATCCCTCTGACCCAACTGATCTTTTCTACATAGAATTCATCACCACTTGTCATGAGTTTTATTGGTATGAGTGTTTGTTTATTGCCAGCTCCTCCCACTAGAATAGAAGCTCCATGAACATGTCTTCAGTTCAGTTCAGTCGCTCAGTCGTGTCCAACTCTTTGCAACCCCATGAATCGCAGCACGCCAGGCCTCTGTGTCCATCACTAACTCCCGGAGTTCACTCAGATTCACGTCCATTGAGTTAGTGATGCCATCTAGACATCTCATCCTCTGTCATCCCCTTCTCCTCCTGCCCCCAACCCCTCCCAGCATCAGAGTCTTTTCCAATGAGTCAACTCTTTGCATGAGGTGGCCAAAGTACTGGAGTTTCAGCTTTAGCATCATTCCTTCCAAAGAAATCCCAGGGCTGATCTCCTTCCAAATGGACTGGTTGGATCTCCTTGCAGTCCAAGGGACTCTCAAGAGTCTTCTCCAACACCACAGTTCAAAAGCATTAATTCTTCAGCACTCAGCCTTCTTCACAGTCCAACTCTCACATCCATACATGACTACTGGAAAAACATAGCTTTGACTAGATGGACCTTAGTCAGCAAAGTAATTTGTCTTACTCACTGCTATAATACATCCCCAGATCCTCTCTCAGGACCCTTCACAAATTAGCATATTTGATGAATGGGAATGAATGACTAACAAGAAGTCATCAAGGACAAGGGTCTCCAATCCCTGGGCCATGGACCATGGCCTGTTAGGAATCAGACCACAGAGCAGGAGATGAGCAGCGGGCAAGCAAGCAAAGCTTCCTCTGTATTTACAGCTGCTCCCCATTGCTAGCATTACTGCCTGAGCTCCACCTCCTATCAGATCAGCAGCAGCATTAGATTCTCATAGGATCATGAATCCTAATGTGACCTGCCCATGTGAAGGATCTAAGTTGTGTACTCCTTAAGAGAATCATCCCCAAACCACCCGACCCCTTCAACCCTGTCCATGGAAAAGTTCTCTTCCATGAAACCAATCCCTGTGCCAAAAAGGTTGTGAACCGCTGTTCTAGGTGATGTTGGGCCATCAGATTGGGTCAGCTAGAGTCAGACAACAAGAGTTCAGGAGACCACAACACAGTGTGATATCAGAATTGCTGTAGAAAGTTCAAAGTCATACTCTCCTTATTCATTCTTTCAGCAAACAATTTCCACACATCTGCTCTATGCCTAGTGTCTATTCCTGTCATGAGAATTTCTTCCATACAAAAGAAGCAGCAAAAAAAAAAAAAGAAGCACAATCCCCACATAATAAAGCATAACAAAAGGGGTGTTTAGTGAAGTCACTCAGTCATGTCCGACTCTTTGTGACCCCATGGACTGTAGCCCACCAGGCTCCTCTGTCCATGGGATTCTCCAGGCAAGAATACTGGAGTGGGTTGCCATTTCCTTCTCCAGGGGATCTTCCCAACCCAGGGATCAAACCCCAGTCTCCTGCATTGCAGGCAGACGCTTTATCCTCTGAGCCACCAGGGAAGCCCTTACATTCTCCTAGAACACCTCAGTTATGCAGATGACATCACCCTTATGGCAGAAAGTGAAGAGGAACTAAAAAGCCTCTTGATGAAAGTGAAAGAGGAGACTGAAAAAGTTGGCTTAAAGCTCAACATTCAGAAAACAAAGATCATGGCATCTGGTCCCCTATTTATGGCAAATAGATGGGGAAACAGTGGAAACAGTGTCAGACTTTATTTTGGGGGGGCTCCAAAATCACTGTAGATGGTGATTGCAGCCATGAAATTAAAAGACGCTTACTCTTTGGAAGAAAAGTTATGACCAACCTAGATAGCATATTCAAAAGCAGAGACATTACTTTGTCAACAAAGGTCCATCTAGTCAAGGATATTATGGTTTTCCAGTGGTTGTGTATGGATGTGAGAGTTGGACTGTGAAGAAAGCTGAGTGCCAAAGAATTGATGCTTTTGAACTGTGGTGTTGGAGAAGGCTCTTGAGAGTCCCTTGGACTGCAAGGAGATCCAACCAGTCCATTCTGAAGGAGATCAGCCCTGGGATTTCTTTGGAAGGAATGATGCTAAAGCTGAAACTCCAGTACTTTGGCCACCTCATGCAAAGAGTTGACTCATTGGAAAAGACTCTGATGCTGGGAGGGATTGGGGGCAGGAGGAGAAGGGGATGACGGAGGATGAGATGGCTGGATGGCATCACTGACTCAGACATGAATTTGGGTGAACTCTGGGAGTTGGTGATGGACAAGGAGGCCTGGTGTGCTGTGATTCATGGGGTTGCAAAGAGTCAGACACGACTGAGTGACCGAACTGAACTGAGAAGTGATGGAATGGTCTAGAAAAATTCATGCTATTGGGAAATCCTGTAAAACATAGCCTACATCTCTCAACAGGTGAGAACATTCAGCATTACTAACACGGAGAGTTGCCTTCTCTCTAGCTTTTTCCAGCCTACCTATATCCTCAGGTGTGTGTCTGGTGTGTCTTTATCTACTGGTATGTCTTCTTGGACTCCTCAATTTAGAGTGAGTCCACAAGGAGGAAGTTTTCACCCTCCAGTTGAATCAGAAAGTGCTCAAGAAGGACACAGAGGCTGTGGAAGCCCCAGTGATGACCCAGGAGTGTCCTAAGATTAGTCAAGCGCTGAGGCCAGCACTTGGGCAGCTGGAGCCATGATGTGTCATGAGGTGGTGACGGAGATGGGAGGGGTGTGCTGGTTGAGCAGAGGGGCAACGGGACAGGTGGCCCGAGAGAATTGGGAGAAACGTGAGAGCCACCAAGGTCCTCCTCATAGTGATCAGATTTCCACCTCGTGACTCTGCAGCTGCAAAGTGCACCTGGCCCGTATGTTCAGCATTAGACCTGCATGCTTGGAAAGGTCAGCTTCCGAATCATCAGAAAGTGATCTGCTCATGGGGCTGTCTGAGCACTTCATGAAGAATATTCACAAAACAGTCTTCCCTTCTCCCAGCAGATTCAATCTTGAGTTGCCTAAACTTTCACATGCTCTTCAAAGATGTGGGAAGAAAAGTGTCATCGCCTAAAAAGTTCATGTTTCTGCATCACAGGTTTTCAGATTTAGGGAATACGCGTTCTCTGTGACCCTACAGACCATGGTTGCAGCAGTGTTCATGGGCGCCCCAGAGGCCCCACCACAAGAGCCTCTTTCTGGAACACTACGACAGACGTCACCTAGGGGAATGCCACAGGGGAGGGTGGCTTGGCCACCTGAACCAACGGTACCAACTCCATGATCGGGGGCCTCACAGCTAGGCCTGTGGCAGCTGCAATGCTGGCTGCCTCAGACCTCCTGAGCTGCAGCAGGAAAGCAACAACCTCATCCCCGGATAGTCTGAATGATCCAGCCGTGTCCTGTTCTCAAACATTTTAAACTGTTTCCCAAAACTCCAAAAGCCCCTAAATATTTGGCTGACTCTGTGCTTGAGATTTTCTTTTGTTTTTTTTTATGGTAAAGCTAACAAAGCAGTTGTAATGGCCAAAACCAGAAACGTCCATCAACAGTGGAAAAAACAACTAAGTAATATCATCTCCATAATACTGACTCACATACATTAGTGAGAATTAAAGAGTTATAACCCCAAGCAGTGACAAGGATGAATCTCAGAAATATAACATTAAGTCCAAGGAGATAGATGCAGGCAGGCAACAGACAGAATAGTGCAGGTACCTCTTATGAAAAGTCATATCAAGTTCAACAGTGGGCACAACTCACCTACACTCACCTCAGGCTGGTGGTCACCTGACTGGACAGTGCCTTAGAGGAGGCCTGGGGAGGGCTTCTGAGGTGCCAGTCCAGTTGTGTTTCTGGATCTGGGTACTGTCACCTGAAGAGTTCACTTTATACCAGTGTGTCATGATGTATGCTTGCATACCTTTCTGTGTGCCTCTCAGGTACTTCAACTGTTAAAGAAGTAGTTCATTGTTATTCTTATGAATATTCTTAGTAAACATGCTTCCCAGGTGGCACAATGGTAAAGAATTTTCCTGCCAATGCAGGAGACACAAAAAACACAGGTTTGATCCCTGGGTTGGGAAGATCCCTTGGAGTAGGAAATAGCAACCCACTCCAGTGTTCTTGCTTGGGTAATCCCACGGACAGAGAAACCTGTTGGGCTACAGTCCATGGGGTCCTAAAAGTCGGACACAACTGAGCACATGCGCGCGCACACACACACACACACGCGCGCACACACACACACACACAGAGTTAACATGCACTGAGTGCACCCTGGCCTACAAACTCCCATAGGATTGGCCCCAGACATAAACCCATCTCAGGGCCTTTTCACTGTCTGTTGCTTCTGCTTGCAACGCTCTCCCTGCAGATATCCATCCACAGGGCCTGATTTCTTACCTCCTTCACATTTTTATTCAAGTGCAGGGATTGACAAACTGCAGTCCATGGCCAAACTTGCTTTTCTGCCTATTCATATAAATGAAGTTTTGTAAGACACAGCCATGTTCATTCCTTTATGTAATGCATAGGGTTGCTTTTGCACTAAAAAGTTGTTGAGCACTTGGCCAGCAAAGTCTTGCCCTTTACAGAAAAGCTTTGCCAGCCCCAGTTCTGATGCCACCTTCCCAGTGAGGTCTGCCCTGACTTCATTTAAAACTGGAATCTACTGGATGTGGAGGAAAGGGAACCCTGGTGCACTGCTGGTGAGAATGTAAATTTTTTCAGCCACTATGAAAAATATTATGGAAGATCCTCAAAAAATTAAAAATAGAACTACCATATAATCCAGAAATTCCACTTCTGGATGTTTATCCAAAAGAAACAAAATCAGTACCTTGAAAAGATATCTGCAACCCCAAGTTCACTGCAGCATTATTTACAATAGCCAAGACATAGAAACCAAGGTGTCCACCAACAGATGAATGGATAAAGAGTCATTTCCTACATAAGGAGGCAAAAACCTATACTTTGAAAACTATAAGACCCTGATGAAAGAAATTGAAGATGACACCAACAGATGGAAAGATATACTGTGTTCTTAGGTTAGAAGAATCAATATTGTTAAAATGACCATTCTACCCAGGGCAATCTACAGATTCAATACAATCTCTATCAAATTACTAATGGCATTTTCCACAGAACTAGAACAAAAATTTTTCTAATTTGTGTGGAAACAAAAAGACCCCAAATAACCAAAATAATCCTAACAAAGAAGAACAGAGCTGGAGGAATCATATTTCCTGACTTCAGACTATACAATAAAGATACAGTAACCAAAGCAGTATGGTCCTAGCATGAAAACAAACATACAAATAAATGGAACCACAATATAAAGTCCAAAAATAAACCCACTCACTTATAGTCAATTAATCTAAGACAAAGGAGACAAGAATATACAATGGAGAAAATACACTCTCCAGTAAGTCATTCTGGGGAAACTGGACAGCTACATGGAAAAGAATGAACTCATAACATTCTTTAATACCACATACAAAAAAAAAAATCTCAAAATGGATTAAAGACCTAAATGAAAGACCAGATACTATATAAAATTTCTACAGAAAAACTGAGGTGGAACACTCTTTGGCATAAATCAGCAATATTTTTTGGATCTATCTCCTGAAGAAAACAAAAGCAAAAATAAACAAATGGGACTTAATTAGACTTGAAAGTTTTGCATAATAAAGGAAACCACTGACAAAAGGAAAAGACAGTCTACTGAGTGGGAGGAAATGTTTCCAAATGATTTGACTGATAAGGGGTTAATACCCAACAAATATAAATAGCTCAACATCAAAACAAAAACAAAAACCTGATTAAAAAATTGGCAGAAGAACTGAATAGATATTTTTCCAAAGAAGAAATGCAGATGGCCAACAGGCACATGAAAAGATGCTCAGCATTACTAATCATCAGGGAAATGCAAATCAAAACCTCAGTATTATATCACACCTGTGAGAATGGCTATCTTTAAAAGAACACAAATAACAAATGTCAGCAAAGATGTGGCAAAAAGGAAACTCTCATACACTGCTGGTGAGAATGCAGATTGGTGCAGCAACAGTGGAAAACAGTATGGAAGCTTCTCAAAAACTAAAAATAGAACTACCATGAGACCCAGCAATCCCATAGCTGGGTATATATCCAAAACAAACATCAACTAACTTGAAAAGATACATGCACGCTGGTGTTCAGTGTAGCATTATTTACAACTGCCGAGATATGGAAGCAACCTAAGTGTCCATGAACAGAAGAGTGGATAAACAAGACAGCATACACATACACACAACCACACACACACACACACACACACACACACACACACTGGAATACTACTCAGCCATAAAAAACGAATGAAATTTGCCATATGCAACATGGATGGACTTGGAGGGTATTGTGCTGAGTGAAATAAGTCAAACAGAAAAAGACAAATAATGTGTGGTTTCACGTATATGAGAAATCTAAAAAGCAAAAAGCCAAACTCCCACGTAGAACAGATAAGTGGTTGCCAGAGGTGAGAGGTAAGAGGGACAGGGGTGTGAAATGGGTGAAAGGGGGTCAAAATGTTCAAACTTTCAGTTATAGGATGAATAAGTCCTGGGGATGTGATACAACTGTTGTTCAGTCACTAAGTTGTGTCCAACTCTTTGCATAGAGTTGGACTGTACCACACCAGGTCCTGCATCCTCCACTATCTCACAGAGTTTGCTCAAATTCATGTCTGTTGAGTCGGTGATGCTATCTAACCATCTCACCCTCTGCCACTCCCTTCTCCTTTTGCCTTCAATCTTTCTATGTGATGTACAGCATAATATTAAAAGAGGGGTTTTTTTAGTGGAATCTATCTCCACTCCTTCTCCCTCACCACTTTGCCCCCACTCCCAACTTTTGATAGAGCATTTTACTTTTGGCTGTTTTCTGTTATAATTTAGTGGTCTCCCTTAGGGAGAATATAAGCTAAATGAGGGCAGAAATTTCTGTGTTTTTTTTTTTCTTTTCTAATTGTACTCCTAGCATCTCAAACAGTATCTAACACAGAGTTATAATTCTATAAATATGTGTCGAGTCAATGAAAGAAACTCAAAAGATAATGCCAGGTACTGCACTGACCAATTTTATATTCATTAGCTTATTTACATTCCTTGCCTCATTTAGAGGATTTTTTCCCAGTGTGAGCAGGTCTAAGTTAAAATATCTTTAGCAGGCTTAACGTCTTTTTAAGGTGCAACAGATTAGGGGCGGCAGCAGCAGTCATGACAGGAAAGATTCAGTATTAGCAACTGACCCTTAAGAACAAGAAGGAAGAGAGGGGTGGGTGCTGCTATGAGGTCTGTCTACTTGAAGAAGAGAAATCGCAACCCTGAGGAGCTGCTGCCAATAAGTAACCACTCCTTGAGAGCAGCTTATTTGACTGTAGGGTCATACGGTCCTCACCCCAGGAAAAGCAAGGAGCTGATGGCAGCAGAAATAGTTGAAATTCTTGGCATGCTTCCAGAGTTATTTTCCAATCTCTCAGTAAATCTTCATTTTCTCCCACAGCTAAACAGCCTAAGTATGGTATCTCTTGGTCTTATTTCCTACAACTGCATATGAATCTACAACTGTCTCAAGAATTAAAAAAAAATATTTCCAAGCATTATAGCTCAGTTTATTCGCTCATTTCTGAGGACACAGGAAAGCTGGAAAACACACACTTTCTTCTGTGCCGAGGGCTTAACATACAGTATCCTCATAAAAACACTTGTGACTTAAGAAACTTTCATAACCTAGGTTATAGTTATGAAAGGATAACATCTATAATTGAATTTTAAAAACAAATTGGTTTAAATCTTCATGTTTCTTCTGAGTTAGGGATAATTAAGAATGACCAATAAAGCAGAAGGCCAACTCTGAAGGTGGCTAATGGAGTGAACGCCTGAAGCAGTGGTTCAGTCATGATCCGCTCCCTCCCCCAGACCTACAGACAGAAAAAGCTCCAGGATGAGGGCTGTCCCATGGGTGTGAGGCTGCCTGAGGAGAGGAGGGTTCCAATGATAGACACTCTCCTCGCCTGTTTCAATATTAACTCCCAGCAGAACATCCAACTGCCTAAGTTCAAACTTTATTATCAAGACATGGAAACAACCCAAATTCCCATCAATAGATGGTTGGTTTGAGATGGGATATTACTCAACCATAAAAAAGAATGAAATATTGTCATTTGCAGCAACATGGATGGACCTAGAGATTATCAAACTAAGTGAAGTCAATCAGATAGAGAAAGACAAATATTGTACTATATGATGATAGCATTTACACAGATGCTAAAAACTAATACAAATGTGAATTTATATATACAAAACAGAAACAGACTCACAGGAATAGAAACAAATTTTTGGTGACCAAAGGGGAAAGAAGGAAAGGGTGGCAAATTAGGAATGTGGATTAACAGATACACACTACTATATATAAGATAAATAAGCAACAAAAATTTACTGTATAGCACAGGGTACTATAACACTATACTGTATAGCCCAGGGGGCTTCCCTGGTAGCTCAGTCAGTAAAAAATCTGGGTCCGGAAGATTCCCTGGAGAAGGAAATGGCAACCCACTCCATATTCTTGCCTGGAGAATCCTATGGACAGAGGAGTCTGGAGGGCTAAAGTCCATGGAGTTGCAAAAGTCAGACACAACTTAGCAACTAAACCACAGGGAACTATCTTCAATATCTCATAATAACATATAATGGAAAATAATCTGAAAAATAAATATATGTATGTAACTGAATCACTCTGGTATATACCTAAAACTAACACAATGTTGTAAATCAACTACACTTCAATAAAAACAACTTTTTAAACACAACTGCCATTTGTTATTCAGTCACTCAATCATGTCCGGACTCTTTGCAACCCCACGGACTACAGCACACCAGGCTTCCCTGTCATTCACTATTTCCCAGAGTTTGCTCAAACTCATGTCCATTGAATCGATGATGCCATCCAACCATCTCATCCTCTGTCACCCCCTTCTCCTCCTGCCCTCAGTCTTTCCCAGCATCAGGGTCTTTTCCAATGAGTCAGCTCTTTGCATCATGTGGCCAAAGTATTGGAACTCATCAGTCCTTCCAGTGAATATTCAGGGTTGATTTTCTTTAGAATGGACTGGTTTGATCTCCTTGCTGTCCAAGGGACTCTCAAGAGTCTTGTCCAGCACCATAACTACCATATGACCCAACAATCCCACTTCTGCATATACATCCAAGAGGACTCGAAAGCAGGGTGTTGAAGAGATAACTGCACCCACATGTTCACAGAAGTATTATTCACAACAGCCAAGATACAGGAACAACCTAAGAGTTCATCAGGGAATACATATATATGCGTAACAATGGAAATATTATTCAGCAATGAGAAAGAAAAAATCCTGCCATTTGCAACAACATGAATAAAAATTGAGAACACTTTTCTAAGTGAAATAAATCAGAGAACAACAACTGCATAGTATCACTTATATGGGAAGTCGGGGTGGGAGGGGAAAGTTACACTCAGAGAAACAGTTTAAAAGTAGTTGCCAGGAGCTAAGGAAAATATGGAGCAGTAGGTAAAGGGTACATACTTTCATCTATAAGATGAATAAGGTCTGAGAATCTAATGTTAAACATAGTGATTATAGTCATAACACTGTATTACATATTTGAAATATGCTAAGAGGACAGAACTTAAAGTTTCCTCACCAAAAATAAATATATATAAAAAGTTGTTGTCAAAATACAGTAGAAGCCACCACTTGTGCAAACCCAAACCACTTTACCACTTCATACCCACTAGGATAGCTGCAGTCAAAAAGTCAGATAATAACAATGCTATGGTGAGAATGTAGAGGAAATGGACCCCTCATACACTGCTGGCAAGAATGTAAAACAGTCCAGTCACTGTGAATAACAGTCTGCTAGTTCCTTAAAATTTAAACATAGAGTCACCACATGAACCAGTAATTCTACTCAGAGGTAAATGAAAACACATGTCCACACAAAAACTTGCATACAAATGCTAAAAGCAGCATTATTCATTACAGCCAAAAAATGGACACAACTCAAATGTCCATCAAAAAATGGACAAACTGGTATATCCATAAATAGAATATTATCTGGCAATGAAAAGAAATAAATTTACTGAAACATCCTGATAAAAGAAAGAAGTACTGATATAACATGAATGAACTTGGAAAACATTGTGTTAACTGAAAGATGTCAGTCACAAAGACCGTATATCTTATGATTCTATGTAGATGAAATGTCCAGAATAGGCAAATCTATACAGACAGAAAGTAGATTAGTTGTGCTGGGGGAAACTGAGGGGTAGGTGGGGAGTGATGGCTCAGTGGTCTGGTGTTTCTTTTGGGGGTGATGAAATGCTCTAAAACTGACTGCGGTGATGGCTGCACAACCTTGTGAATATACTAAAAATCACTCAATTATACACCTCAAATGGGTGATTTGTATGGTATGTATAGTGTATCTCAATAAAACTGCTTTTTAAAAAAAGACAGGGTAATTCCCTGGCTCGAGCGGTTAGGACTCAGTACTCTCACTGCTCTGGCCCTGGGTTTGATCCCTGGTCTGGGAACTAAGATCCCACAAGCCAAGTGACACAGCCCAAAAAAAAAAAAAAAAAGAAGTGAAAACATGGGAGGATCCCTCTCAGAGACGCTGACCAGCACCAACCCTCATTAAGAAGATGCACTTCGTCCCTTTTACAAGTTCTGTCCTCACCAGGTTAATCCACTACGATAAGCCAGCAGGTTGGACCTACATTCTTATGAGTTCTTCTCCTTCCCTAGTTAGCGACTTACTTGAGAAAAGACTGGTAAATTGAATATGAGGCATTTTACAACATATAATGTGTGTATAAATTCACAATAATAGCTCAATCGATCCCCAAATAGCACAAGAGCCCAGGAGGAGCAAAAGCAGTGAGGCTCGCAGAGGGCCCAGAGGAGGAGGAGGAGGAAGTTTGCCATGATGAGGGGCTCATTAGACCTCATTTCTCTCTCCTGGTGGGAAAGTGGATCAAGCTGAGCACTCTTAGGGCAACCAGGATGGTGAAAACAGCTCTCAGGCATTTTGCAAAATACAATATAATAAAAGTAAGAAGATTCACAAAGTGCCAAGAGGCCACTTGGAGAGCCAGGAAAGAGAAGCAAGAGATGAAACATAAGGCTTTTTCCCCATTTGTTAACAGGAAAAATAAATAAATAACTGTCGAACCTCTTGACTTCAATTTCATGCACAATTCTCAGGATTCAATTCCAGGAAGTGTTTCTGCCTCAGCACCTAAATAATTCACAACTGCTCAAAATATCTACCAGGAACTTGCAAGCATCAGGGATAAACCCACCCCGCAGTGCCGTGTTGAAGGCTGTCTGGGTGTCTCTATTTAAATTCCTGAAGAGCAGATGCCTGGTTGGCCATGGTGGAAACCTGCGCCTCTTGCAAGGCCCCTTTCTGCTGAGTGGTTGCTTGGGATAGAAAAAGGAGAGATGTATAGTAAGAAAGCACAGAATGAAGCTATTCTATATGATACTTTAATGATGGATACATGTTAATATAAACTTGTCCAAACCCACAGAATGTATAAAATCACGAGTGAACCCTAATGTAAACTCTGGATTTTGGATTTTAATGATGTATCAATGTAGGTTTATCAGTTTTAGTTACAACACATGTAACACTCTGGTGGAAGACGCTGATATGGGAGAGGCTCTGCATATACAGGGATGAAGGGTATAAGGGAAATCTATCTCTGTACCTTATTCTGAATGTTGCTGTGAACCTAAAACTGTTCTACAAAGAAAAAAAATAAGATATTTTGGAGAAGAAATATGTGCCTTTATTCTCAGAGAGGGCTTAGAAAGTTGGAAAAGATTTTAGATTTTTAGCCCAATGCCTGCAGCTTTCTCAGGGAGCATCTGGGGTCCAGAAAAGAGAAGGGACTCGCTTAACCTGGTGAATGACAAAGGACTAGGACCCAGGCACCTAGATTTCCGTTTTCATAGCTCTTTCAGCTTCATTCTAGGGCATTGTTTATGTGAGCTTGGTTAATATCACTGTTTTTTCTGTGTACCTAAGTGACATACTTATCTAAGTGTATTTAAGTGACATACTATGATTTAAGTTTAAATTAAACTTCTCATTGCTGGTATATAGGAAAGAGATTGATTTTTTTTATATTAACCTTGTATCCTATAATCTTGCTTTAATCACTTATTAGCGCAGAGAAGACTCAGATAGTGTATGTGATGAGGCACTAAAATTTTGTTGGTTTAGTGAATGCTTACTGGCTGATCAACTGTGACTGTAAAATGTTTCTTTTCCCTCCTGCAAAAAAAAAAAAAAAACATTCATAGGAACCACCGTGGTCACAGAGGCACCCAATACCTTCACTGCCAGGCACGTTCACACACCTGCTGAACAAATGCCTTCACCTTCCCTTTCTGCTCCCCTTTATCCTCAGGCCAAGTTTCCTTTCTTCTTGCCCCTCACTGACTGGGGTCCTCTGGGATCTAAATAAGTCACTATTCCCCAGAATGAATCTCACATGTCAAATGTCTTACAGCATTTCTGACTGTTCTTCACACATCACTGAGGGAATGGAATCTTACACAGGGTCTTTGGGAGGAAAGGTCCTCTCAGAAGACATCCTAAGTCTGCAGGACATAGAGGTGAACAGAGAAGGTGAAGAGAACAGATAGGTTCTTTATTTATTCCAGTCAAGCTACAAGGAGAAAAATAAAATGACACAATGGAAGCAGTAAGGATACTCCCAAATATCCAGGATGTAACTATCAGTCATCCAGCACAAAAACAAGCCCACCAAAGAGAATAAAGGGGTTGAAATATTAAGCAGACCCCGACATTTCTGAGAGCATGTGGAGCCTGAGACAAAAACCCAGTGCATCTTACCTCTAGTTCTAGAAGTGTCAGCCAAGCTAGCCATATAAAAAAAGTCTCTAGGTCCCCTGGCCCTACAAACTACACATCAATAGCATTGTTATTAGTCCCTAATAAAAGGAAATTATTACTGTTTTCTGAAAATTCTGAAAGGGTGTACCAAAAAAAAAAAGTCCTTGGAGAGTGGTGGCTTCTGAGGAATGTGTCTGGGGTGTTGTGTTAGAGGAACATTTATTTTTCATTTAAGAATCTTTTGTATTATTTAGGTACTGAAGAATTTATTTTCAGGGCAGCAATGGAGAAACAGACATAGAGAATAGACTTATGGACATGGGGAGAAGGGAGGATAAGGGTGAGATGTATGGAAAGAGTAACATGGAAACTTACATTGCCATGTGTAAAACAGATAGACAATGGGAATTTGCGGTATGGCTCAGGAAACTCAAACAGGGGCTCTGTATCAATCTAGAGGGGTGGGATGGGGAGGGAGATGGGAGGCAGGTTCAAAAGGGAGGGGATATATGTATACCTATGGCTGATTCATGTTGAGGTTTAACAGAAAACAACAAAATTGTGTAAAGCAATTATCCTTCAATAAAAAAATAAAGAAAAAAAGTTTGAACTGATAATATGTGCTCCATGGTAATTATTAAAGAGGAAAGATATCACCTCCAAAATAAACAATGGGGGGAAAATAATTGATTTGAGATGTGTTGTTTTATTTATCTGTAATGACAAGTGTTAGGAGCTAATATCTTTTGTCTAAATCATTAGATGACCCAGTTCAAGTGGTATTCATCCCAGGTATGCAAAGCAAGATCAAATTCCAAAATCAGTGAATGCAATCCATCACAAGAACAAACTAAAAAAGAAAAAAATCACTTGACTATTTCAATAAATGCAGAAAAACCTTGACAAAATCCAGCATCCAATCATGATAAAAACTCTTAGTAAACTCAGAATAGAAGGGAACTTTCCCAACTTAATTTTTTAAAAAAATCTACAAAAAGTCTACATTTCATACCATCCTCAATGACGAGAAACTCAAAGATTTCCCTCTAAGATCAATAAGTCCCCTCTCACCACTCCTTTTCAATACTATAATAGAAGTCCTTCCCAGTGCAAAAGGCAAGAGAAAGATTGGGAGAAAGTAATAAAACAGTCTTTGTTCACAGATGACATGATTGTCTATGTAGAAAATTTGAAAGAATTGACAAACTGGAAAAAGCAAAAATATCATGATGATAAAAAGCATCTTTCATTTCATTTAATCCTCAGAAATAGCCCTACGAAATGGGGACTTAATATCCCGATTTATGGGTTGGGAAAATGGGCCAAGAAATGCATTCCCCCTCAGGACACACAGACAGTAAGCAGTGGGCTGAGGTATGAACTTTGGTCTGTCCAAGACCACCAAGTTCAAGCAATGAAGGTATAATCCCTAGGGGTGTTAACTGTGAGCAGACACTGTCACGATAGTTTTGCCTTTTCCAGAATGTAATATAGTTTTTATAAATACAAAAGTAACACATGCTTCCCTTGGAGAAGGAAATGGCAACCCACTCCAGTATTCTTGCCTGAAGAATCCCATGGTCAGAGAAGCCTGGCAGGCTACAGTCTATGGGGTCACAAGAGTCAGACACGATTTAGCAACTACACCACCACCAACACATGCTTCAGTTCAGTTGCTCAATCATGTCCTACTCTTTGCGATGCCATGAATCGCAGCACCCCAGACCTCCCTGTCCATCACCAACTCCTGGAGTTCACTCAGACTCACATCCATCGAGTCGGTGATGCCATCCAGCCATCTCATCCTGGGTCGTCCCCTTCTCCTGCCCCCAATCCCTCCCAGCATCAGAGTCTTTTCCAATGAGTTAACTCTTCGCATGAGGTGGCCAAAGTACTGGAGTTTCAGCTTTAGCATCATTCCTTCCAAAGAACACCCAGGACTGATCTTCAAAATGGACTGGTTGGATCTCCTTGCAGTCCAAGGGACTCTCAAGAGTCTTCTCCAACACCACAGTTCAAAAGCATCAATTCTTCAGTGCTCAGCCTTCTTCACAGTCCAACTCTCACATCCATACATGACTACTGGAAAACCATAGCCTTGACTAGATGGACCTTTGTTGGCAAAGTAATGTCTCTGCTTTTTAATATGCTGTCTAGGTTGGTAATTACTCTTCTTCTAAGGAGTAAGTGTCTTTGAATTTTATGGCTGCAATCACCATCTGCAGTGATTTTGGAGCCCCCCAAAATAAAGTCTGACACTGTTTCCACTGTTTCCCCATCTATTTGCCATGAAGTGATGGGACCAGATGCCATGATCTTAGTTTTCTGAATGTTGAGCTTTAAGCCAACTTTTTCAGTCTCCTCTTTCACTTTCATCAAGAGGTTTTTTAGTTCCTCTTCACTTTCTACCATAAGGGTGGTGTCATCTGCATATCTGAGGTTATTGATATTTCTCCCGGCAATCTTGATTCCAGCTGTGCTTCATCCAGCCCAGCGTTTCTCATGATGTACTCCACATATAAGTTAAATAAGCAGGGTGACAATATACAACCTTGATGTACTCTTTTTCCTATTTGGAACCAGTCTGTTGTTCCACGTCCAGTTCTAACTGTTGCTTCCTGACCTGCATATACACACGTTCAAATGGTATGGAAGTACAGAGAGAAAAGCAGAAAAGTTTTCCCATACTATTCCCACCCTGACTTTCAACGTCTCTCTCATTCAAGAGAGGTACCATTAACCACCATTAAGAGGCTAACACTATGCTGTTCAGTATGACAGCCTCTAGCACATGTAACTATTTAAATTTAGTTGTTAATAACTAAATTAATTAACATTGACAATTCAGTTCCTCAGTGACACTAGTCACACATTAAGTGTTCAAAAGCCACACGAGACTAGTGGTTACCAAATGAACAGCACAAATCTAAAACAGTTTCATCATCACAAAAGTTCTACTGGAGAGTGCTAATGTAAATAAAGTACAGAAAGAGGCTTTTTCAATTCCCCTCACCTCTGTTCAATACTTATTTCCAGAAGCCCCCACAGCTAGTTCCATCAGGTCCTCTCTGGCTGGACTTAGGACTACCCTAACAGGTTAAATTGCCAACATGTGCCAGATCATCGAAAAAGTAAGAGAGTTCCAGGAAAACATCTATTTCTGCTTTATTGACTATGCCAAAGCCTTTGACTGTGTGGATCACAATCAACTGTGGAAAATTCTGAAAGAGATGGGAATACCAGACCACCTGACCTGCCTCTTGAGAAACCTGTATGCAGGTCAGGAAGCAACAGTTAGAACTGGACATGGAACAACAGACTGGTTCCAAAGAGGAAAAGGAGTATGTCAAGGCTGTATATTGTCACCCTGCTTATTTAACTTATATGCGGAGTACATCATGAGAAATGCTGGGCTGGAGGAAGCGCAAGCTGGAATCAAGATTGCCGGGAGAAATATCAGTAACCTCAGATATGCAGATGACACCACCCTTATGGCAGAAAGTGAAGAGGAACTAAAAGCCTCTTGATGAAAGTGAAAGAGGAGACTGAAAAAGTTGGCTTAAAGCTCAACATTCAGAAAACGAAGATCGTGGCATCTGGTCCCATTATTTCATGGCAAGTAGATGGGGGGAAATTGTCAGACTTTATTTTTTGGGTTCCAAAATCACTGCAGATGCTGACTGCAGCCATGAAATTAAGAGATGCTTACTCCTTGGAAGGAAGTGATGACCAACCTAGACAGCATGTTAAAAAGCAGAAACATTACTTTGTCAACAAAGGTCCATCTAGTCAAGGCTATGGTTTTTCCAGTAGTCATGTATGGATATGAAAGTTGGACTGTAAAGAAAGCTGAGCGCCAAAGAATTGATGCTTTTGAACTGTGATGTTGGAGAAGACGCTTGAGGGTGCCTTGGACTGCAAGGAGATCCAACCAGTCCGTCCTAAAGGAGATAAGTCCTGGGTGTTCATTGGAAGGACTGATGCTGAAGCTCCAATACTTTGGCCACCTGATGCGAAGAGCTGACTCATTGGAAAAGACCCTGATGCTGGGAAAGATTGAAGGCAGGAAGAGAAGGGGACAACAGAGGATGAGATGGTTGGATGGCATCACCGACTCAATGGACATGAGTTTGGGTAGGCTCCGGGAGTTGGTGATGGACAGGGAGGCCTGGCATGCTGCAGTTCATGGGGTTGCAAAGAGTCAGACATGACTGAGCGACTGAACTGAACTGAACAGGTTAAAGGACTTCCCAGGTGGCATTAGTGGTAAAAAAAAAAAAAAAAAACCCACCTGCCAAATCAGGAGACAAAAGAGATGCAGTTTTGACCCCTGGGTCACGAAGACCCACTAGAGGAGGGCGTGGCAACTCACTCCAGTATTCTTGCCCAGAAAATCCCATGGACAGAGGAGCCTGGCAGGCTACAGTCCATGGGATCGCAGAGAGTCGATCACGACTGAAGCAAGTTAGCCCACAACACTTTAAAGGGATGCTTTGGAAAAGGCTGTCAACGTCCTGATCTGTAATTAAGAAAGATTTGCTTCATCACTGAAGATCACGGATCATGGAACTACTGCCGCTCTCAACAGCACATGAAAGTGTAAAACCTCAGCTAAGAATTTGAAACCTCCAGCGTTCTTTGGGGTAGTGTCTGAGACAAAACACTCTTTCGCCCTGGTACAGTAGTCAAGCTGACCCTGCAAAACAATGGCAATGGTCACTGAACCATACATACCATGCCTCAGTAGGGCTGTCCTAATTATTCTGTAGTCAACAGTAGCCAGTACTGTTTTCTAGACTCCAGCTGTCCACTCCATTGTCTGCACAGTCTGATCACATAATTGCCAGCTCCCCACTGCATATTATGGACTTCTCTGGTGACCTATAAAATCAGTGCATTTCTCCGAGTTCCTCACAAATACTATGCCTTTTCCTATGCACAGCCTTCTGCCAGAGGCCCTTCTTTCCCTAACTATACCGCCTTCTCAACACATCCCCCCAGTCTGTCAGCCAGACAATGCTTACTTTTTCTTTAAACTCATCTAAGCCATGATATCCTCCAGAAAATCTTCCCTGGTCTGCTGAGGCTGCACTGGGAGCCCCAGCGGCTGCTCCAGAATTTCTATACAGGAGACACTGTGAGGATGAAGACCCAGTAGAAAGCAGGAAAGGGGATGTGCGACTTCTCTTGAAATTACCTTTTATAGCAAGGTACAACTTTTGCTGAGATATCTGCAAGCAGAAGCACAAAGTTCTTCAAGATGCTCTTATTTGCATTTAAATGGGAGTAAGAAAATATCTGTGATCCATTTCAAAGAAAATATCTGTGATCCACCCTTTTGAGGAGTAGTGACTTTAGCAGAGGGTGACTAGAGATTAAAGGAGGGTTATACCTTCCCCTAAGTGATACCTTGGTTTCTCTCTCTGCTCCAGTAATATCCTAGTGTTCTTCAATCATAACAGTACCATCTTGAAATTATGTGTCTGTCTTCTCTACCAGACTGGAAAGGGCCATATTCTTACTTACCGTTTTATCTCTGGTACCCAGACCAGTCCTTAGAGAGGTGCTATTGGATGAATGAGTGGAGAAGTGGGTGGATGGGTTGACAGATGGATGGATGGATGGATGGACAGAAAGGATGGAATGGGACAATTATGCCTTCAGACTAAAGTCTCCAAAAGGGTAGCGCTCTTGAATCTCAAGCTCTGTCTGTCTTTCTCCCTCATTCTATTTCCAATTACATCAAGAAAATGTTTTATATTTAACAACTGCTGAGTTCACTGATGGGAAAAAAGCTGGCATTTCCCACCCAGTGAGTGTGCTAAAGAAACACTGGAGGAAAGAAACAAAGAAATCTTTAACAATAAACATTGCATTACAGCATTAAAAACCTCCCTTACTCTAATGGAGGTACAATTTGGAGACAAACCTAAACCACCTTCCTCTCCGTGGCATATGATTAAAATCTGCTTTGTCCTTCTAATTTGCTATTCTCAAATTACCACACTGCTGCTGGCACTGCAAACTCAGACTTCGTGGCTGCCCTTGAATTACTGTACAACTTTTCCTCCTTTTTTTCCCTTTCAATCAGCACTGAACCAAGAAGGTGCCATCTACACCTGGTGAAAACCCTATGTCTCCAAACATGGGGACAAAAGGTGTCTGTCAAGGCGACCAACCCCATCCCCTACCACCATGATCCCCTAGCAGAAATAATCTCCCTTGAGGTTTGGAAACCCAAAAGTTAGGTGAAGTTATCCTTGACTCAGCTCCAGGTGGTATACAGTGTTTTTTCCTCCTCTGACTCCAGAGATTTTATTACGCTTCTTGCTAAGCCCTCAAAACAAACAGAGCCTGACAAGGATATAGCTAGTACCTAAACAAAAAAAAACTTTATTTTCCTATTTTTCTAGAAGTTTTCTAAATACCATGGCCTAGGATTACTGAGAACTGACTTCCAGAGTCAATCCGAAGACTACAAGGTAAACTTACTTTGGATAAATAGATAATTCTATGACACCATCCTCTTTTCTTTCCCTTTGTAATTTTTTTAAAGTTCAAAATACACGCAATGTCTGTCCCATGCCAAACTTATAAAGGGAAAAGGAAGATCTCTTTTAATTGTGTAGGAATGTTAGATGGCAAAATATTCAAAAATACCTGAACAACTGATGGTAATTTTCATTTGGAGGTACATTGAGCTACATTAAGCCACATATTGACTACAGAAAAGTAGAGAACTAAAACTGAGGTCCTTCGATGACACTTAAGAAATCAATTTACCTTCTTTACCCAGAAATGTGGTCATTGTGAGGTTTTCTCCCTGTGTTATTAACAGTTGTCAGTGGAAAAGAATTATATCCCTTAGACTACCAAAAAAGATTCAAAAACACAATAACGGTAGTATTTAGCAATAATCCAAGACACCATGCTGCTGCTGCTGCTAAGTTGCTTCAGTCGTGTCTGACTCTGTGCGACCCCATTGACGGAAGTCCACCATATTCCCAAGTCCCTGGGATTCTCCAGGCAAGAGCACTGGAGTGGGTTGACATTTCCTTCTCCAATGCATGAAAGTGAAAAGTGAAAGGGAAGTCGCTCAGTGGTGTCCGACTCTTTGCAACCCCATGGACTGCAGCCTTCCAGGCTCCTCCGTCCATGGAATTTTCCAGGCAAGAGTATTGGAGAGGGGTGCCATTGCCTTCTCCCCAAGACAACATACCTCATCCTAATTTTGCTAAATAAGCAAATTCAGGCAAATCACACCTCTGGATCTCAATTTAATCAACTAATTCACATTATGAACATACAACTCAAGAAAATCAAGAGGCACATGAACAGAGAGAAAGATGTTGCTAAATAAAGAATCAATAATTCCCAACATCATAACACTGTAGATGATACCTACATATGATAAAGATCACAAAGACTAGCATTATTTTCAGAACAATGGGCAGGCATACATGTAAAACCTAGCCCTCAAAAATAACATAAGCTAATAACATCAAGGAAAAATTACTAGCCAATTTATTGATTAGGCTTTTGTCCTCTCTTCTATTAAAAAAGTTAATTAGTTACTGATTTTTTTAAGATTGCTTAATTTTATTATCAATCCATTTGTAACTGATATTGTATTCAAATTTTCACAGTTTGCATGTGAAAATTCTGATTCAGTCAATCCTTTTCACACTAACATTCACCATTAAGGTCTAGTGCCTCAAAGATGCAAATTACACTTCTGAAATGAGAGGTAATAGACCAAATCGTAATCTGTTAATATGTTAATTGCTTCCCCTGCAACAGAATAATCATATTTAAAACCTTAGCATAATAATAGGTCTATTCAGACAAAGCTCTATCGTACATCTAATATCCAAATCATGTTACCAATATTAAATTATTTCTTTGAGGGATCTTACAGACCTTGAATGTATTTTAATCAACATTCACAATAATCTCCTGGAAACTAAACAGGAAACAAAATTTGCCATTGGATATATCTGAGACACATAAATAGTAAAGAAAAGATAAATTACTGCAGCATAACCATGACATGTTTACTTCAAGTTTGTATCCTTTTGATAGGATTTTAAAATGTATTATATAATGTCCATGGCACTGTCTCAAAGGGTAACTTCCCTAGAGTGAAAGTTCTATGTTTTGTAACTCAAGAGTCTTATTGCTTGGAGAGGACTTTTTGTCATTTGTTAGTCCAAGCTAGAAAATGAAAATTAAGAGAAGCAAAGAGCTTTTCCACTGAGACCTCTGAGGCAGCTGCTCTATTTGCAAAATAAAATGGAGAAGCTCTCATTCAGGTGGGAACTGCCAAACAAAGGGAATATGATCAAGCACTCTTGGAAACAATTCCAAAACTCAAACTCCATTGGTTTGATCTACAAGGATGCCCCAAACAGAAAGACAGACAAAAAAGTAAGACTCATGTAATAGTTCCTCTCATACCACATGACTTCTACAACCACTTGCGTGAATACCAAGAATTCTCTTTTCTGTGTCTCCAGGTCAGACATCTCTGCTGACTTTCATTCCTTATTTCCAACTGTGTATGTGTGTTAGTTGCTCAGTCATGTCCGACTCTGCAACCCCACAGACTGGGGCTCCCCAGGCTCCTCCACCCAAAGGATTCTCCAGGCAAGAATACAGGAATAGGTTGCCATTCCCTTCGGGACCACAACCCACTCTGGTATTCTTGCCTGGCTACCTGAGAATTCTCTACCCAGATACTCCACAGGCACTATGAAGTCTACATGCCCAAACTCCTCCCCTCATCTGCTTCTCCTTTATTCTGCCTTCTCAGAATCAGCTTCGTGGGTGTGGGACTCATGCTTTGTTTAATGGTCTCCTCCCTCGCGGTTCAGATGGTAAAGCGTCTGCCTGCAATGCAGGAGACCTGCGTTCAATCCCTGGGTCAGGAAGATCCCCTGGAGAAGGAAATGGCACCCCACTCCAGTACTCTTGCCTGGAAAATCCCATGGACAGAGAAGCCTGGGAGACTACAGTCCATGGGATCGCAAAGATTCGGACATGACTGAGCGACTTCACTTTCACTGTGATCTTGAAATTCTTAATAATTTTTGACAAGAGGCCTCAGGTTTGTATTTTCCAGTGGATCCCCCAAACTTGTGGCCTGTACTGTATCGGTGACACCATGACCCCTGTCCCTGAAACCAACCACCTGGGACTAATCCAAGATTCCCCCCTCCCCTCATTTCTACATCCAGTCACGCTGACCATGCCCAAGGTTTTATATCAAGCACAAGCTCACCATGTTCTGCATGCCTTTTTCCCTTCTTCAAAGAACTGATTTTCATTTACCCTTTAATTACTAATCAAGACTCATCTATACCAGAGATACTGATTGATGCCCCAGTCTGATACAGATGCCTCCTCTTGGTCCTCCACCCATACACCTGTCCCTTTGTCTGTCATGTTGTCCTTGAATTATTATCTTGTCTCTCTTCTTCCAAATGACTGTGAGCCTCTTGAGGTCTGATTTTATTTTCTTTTTGTCTCCAGTTCCTAGCTCTGTGCTTGGCATATAGAAGATATTTTTAAATGCTTATTGACTAAGATTGAAGTTATTTCAAAAAACCTTTCCTAATCCACTTTTGAAAAGCATGATGACTTGATCTATACAAATGCTCTTTTCCTTTAGAATGAGCTTCATTTTTTCCCAAAGTGATCCTCTCACTTCCCTCCTGCACCTTCAGGCAGAGTCACCAAACAAACAGCTTGAGAGCTTGTATTACACCTCGAAGGCATTTTTCCACTGTCCTCTGGGGTCACAGTCCCCTGAGGTCACTCCTGCCAGTGAGAACAGCTGGGCCTCCTATGCCTCTGGGATCTTCCAGGCATGGCTGGCTCTATACACAATGATTTGTTTGTGCCAAGGAGTTGCCAGAGCTCTTCCACAATGCCACCAAGAGTCCAGGATACAGGAAGGCAAGAGTGGGAAACGTGGCCCAGAGGGACAAGAATTCTCTCATTAACTCTGAGCCCCCATAAACACTCTCACAGACATTCGACACTTCATCAGACTGGTCATCACAGGAAATCCTGTTTGAAAAACAGTCTCTTGATTTGGCAGGGGATGGGAACCAAAAGGAGGCATTTCATCTCCAGCATCAATGTCTAATCGGTACTTCAGTTTATTGTGATAGACACACCTGGATGGATTTCTTTATTCACTCATTCATTCACTCACCTGCTCAAACATTCACTGACCCTCTACCAAGGGAAATGTGCCAGGTGAGGTATTATCCAGAGAGCTAAGGGTCAAAAAGCTCCACACTCAAGGAAGTTAATATTACTATGAAATAGATAATTTCCATTAAAGCCTTACTATTCCGAATGTGGTTCAGAGAACGAGGCATCTAGAAGCCTGCTGCTGCTGCTGCTGCTGAGTCACTTCAGTCGTGTCCGACTCTGTGTGACCCCATAGACGGCAGCCCACCAGGCTCCCCTGTCCCTGGAATTCTCCAGGCAAGAACAGTGGAGTGGGTTGCCATTTCCTCCTCCAATGCATCGAAGTGAAAAGTGAAAGGGAAGTCGCTCAGTCGTGTCGGACTCCTCGCGACCCCATGGATCGCAGCCTACCAGGCTCCTCTGTCCATGGGATTTTCCAGGCAAGAGTACTGGAAATGCATAATTTCAAGGCCCTCCTCAGGACCGCCTGAATCAGAAATATGCATTTTAACAGTGGCACAGAAGATCCATGAGACTATCCGAAACTGCGAAGCATTTACACGTCCCTCCCAGGAGCTGAACGCCAACTCCTTTTAGCCTGAATTAAATTCAGATCTCAGCTGCAAAACCTGCCCTAAGGCTCTTGATCATAATCCCATTTTCCCCCATCTACGGACTCCACATCCAGCTCTCTGCTATTTCATAGGAGGAGCAACTTGCATCCTTTCCCACACAAAGTAGAAACAGAGAGAGGACCATGCTAGCTACGAATGCCTGTCACTCATGCATGTGAATCTCAGATTCTCTGTGCAACAAATCCTGATATTTCCATTCCTGCCATGTTTCCAAGACTTCCCAAAATGCCTAGTGAGTACAAGAAGTAACAACTTAAGAATTCAGTGACTGAGGGACTTGATTCAAGCAGTTTATATGTTAAACACAATGCACTGTTGCTGTACATTTTCTGTAATCAAAAGAGAGGTCTCAAAGTAAGACTTCGAATTATTAGAGTTGAAAAAAAATGAGATTCAGCTGGAGAGCAAGTGTAATTGGGAAATGCTTATGACAGAAGAGCCTGCCCTTGATCTTCTACTCTTAACATTGCAATGTACACACACACACACACACACACACACACAGGTATATGGTTAATATTTAGAATTTCAAATATACATATACACATTTTTATGCAACGCTGGGATTTTTTACTTAACTGACATCATTTCAAATACTTATAATTTGCAGTGCTGGAGACCCAAGATGCACAGGAGTAGTTCTTTTACTTAGGACTATTAAAATTTTTTCAGGAAGTTCAGTAAATTGACAATCACCAAAACCAGCAATTCTTGAGCTTATTGGCCTCAAAATTCCTTTACACTATTGAGGGTCTATAGAACTTTTGTTTATTTGGGTGGTATATCTCAATACTTGCTGATGATAATTTTTTAAAATAATCAATAATTGATTCATTAAAAAAATAACAAACCCATTGCACATGAACATAAATAGCATTCTTTTATGAAAAATAGCTTTGTTTTACAAAATAAAGCCAATTAATTGAGAACAGTAGCACTTTCTACATTTTTAGCATCTTTAGTGTCTGGCTCAATAGAAGACAGCTGGATTCTCCCATCTGCTTCTGTAGTTAATGTGTTGTTATGGCACATATTATCCAGCCTCTGGAAAACTCCATTGTTCACTTACGAGAGAATGCGAGTGGAAAAGGCGATCAACATCTCAACAAGAGTGACATACAGGAAAATAGTTTTTTCAACAAATGGTGCTGGGACAATTGGATATCCACATGCACGAGAATCAAGTTGGACCTCTACCTCACATCATACATAAAAATTAACTCAAAATGGATCAGATGGGGAGTGACTATTAACAGGAACAGTTTTATTTTGGGGGATGATGAAAATGTTCTGGAATTAGCTGTGATGGCTGTATATATAGTATATATTGTGAATATACTAAAGCTACTGAATTTTATACTTTAAAATGGTGACATTTATGATATCCAAATCACATATCAGTAAAATAATGAATCAAAGACCCAAATATAATAGCTAAAACTATAAAACTGTTTAAAGAAGACACAGGTATAAATCCCATGACCTTAGGCAACAGTTACTTAGCTATGACACAAAAATCACAAGGAAAAAAAAGAAAAAAACAGATAAATTGGATTTCATCAAAATTTTTAAAATTTTGACACCATCAGACTAAAAAAACCCACAGAATGAGAAAAATGGCTGTAAATCATTTACTAAATAAGGAGTCTGTATCCAGAATATGTAAAGAATTATTAGAACTCAATAATAAAACAACAATCTAATTTTAAAATAGCCAAAGGATCCAAATAGACAGTTCTCCAGAGAAGATAGACAAACAGCCAATAAGCACATGAAATGATGGTCAACATCATTAGCATCAAGGAAATGCAAATCAAAACCACAATAAGGTATCACTGCACACCCACTACGACAGTTTATAATCAAATAGATAATAACAAGTGTTGACAAGAATGTGGAGAAACTGAAACCCTTATACATTGCTGGTGGAAATGTAAAATGTTGCAGCTGCTTGGGAGAATAGTCTGGCAAACTATTCAATTCAAAAGATTAAACAGAGTTACTATATGGCCCAGTAATTTCACTCCCAGGTATATACCCAAGGAAAATGGCAAATTTTACTAGAATATTCACTGCAACATTCTTCAAAATAGCCCAAAAGTGGAAACAACCCAAATTTTCATCAACTGATGGTAAACTGTGATCTATCCATACAATAGAATATTATTCACCAATTAAAGGGAAAGAAATACTGATACACGATATAACGTGGATGAGCCTAGCAATTATGCAAGTGAAAGAAGTCAGACACAAAAGATCATTATGTGACTTGATTTTCATCAAATGGCCACAACAGACAAATCTATAGAGACAAAAAGTAGATCAGCAGTTACCTAGGGCTGGGAAGTTTAGGTGGAAAAGGAAGTATGACTATTAAAGGGCATAGGGTTTCTTTGGGGGGTTGTCTGATTGTGGTGATGGTTGCACAGTTCTGTGACTATCTTAAAGTTATACACTTGAAATGGATGAATTTTATAGTATGTAAACTATAGTATGTAAAACTCCTAACCTAAATGAGGCAAACATCTTAGTATTATTTTGAAAATAGTTTGAACCTCAAGGACCCCCTGAAAGGATCTCAGGGACTCCTGTGGGTCCCCAGAATACACTTTGAGAATCACTGACCCAGACAAAACATCTAGTATGGTAAACTTCCTAGCAGCCATCTTCCCCTCCCCCTCTTTCTCCTTTGGAAGAGAACCCTGATTTCTAGGCATTGACCTCTCTCCTCCATGCAGACCACCACCAGGAAGGAAGCTGATTCCACTGAGTCTGAAGGCACGTTAAGCTACTCAGCACACTCATTTCAATTGATTTCACTCACTGTTCAGGGTGGCAGGTGACCCAGGAGGTCTGATTGAAATGACTGTAGGACTTTTGCTTAGAATGCTGAGTTTGAAGTGGTTTTTCAATTCCTCTGGAGGGTGTCCCATGAAAGTGTGAGAACTGGAACTACTATAACCATTTCACTATAGTCTGAGGATAAAGCCTCACAAAAAGGCAGGATAGTTCTTGAATTAGGTCCCTCAGTTCAGTTCAGTCGCTTAGTCGTGTCCAACTCTTTGCGACTCCATGAATCACAGCACGCCAGGCCTCCCTGTCTATCACCAACTCCCGGAGTTCACTCAGACTCACGTCCATCGAGTCGGTAATGCCATCCAGCCATCTCATCCTCTGTCATTTCCTTCTCCTCCTGCCCCCAATCCCTCCCAGCATCAGAGTCTTTTCCAATGAGTCGGCTCTTTGCATGAGGTGGCCGAAGTACTGGAGTTTCATCTTTAGCATCATTCCTTCCAAAGAACACCCAGGACTGATCTCCTTTAGAATGGACTGGTTGGATCTCCTTGCAGTCCAAGGGACTCTCAAGAGTCTTCTCCAACACCACAGTTCAAAAGCATCAATTCTTGGGCGCTCAGCTTTCTTCACAGTCCAACTCTCACATCCATACATGACTACTGGAAAAACCATAGCCTTGACTAGATGGATCTTTGTTGGCAAAGTAATGTCTCTGCTTGTGAATATGCTATCTAGGTTGGTCATAACTTTCCTTCCAAGGAGTAAGTGTCTTTTAATTTCACGGCTGCAATCACCATCTGCAGTGATGTTGGAGCCCCCCAAAATAAAGTCTGTCACTGTTTCCCCATCTATTTGCCATGAAGTGATGGGACCAGACGCCATGATCTTCGTTTTCTGAATGCTGAGCTTTAAGCCAAATTTTTCAGTCTCCTCTTTCACTTTCATCAAGAGGCTTTTTAGTTCCTCTTCACTTTCTGCCATAAGGGTTATGGATATTTCTCCCAGCAATCTTGATTCCAGCTTGTGCTTCTTCCAGCCCAGCATTTCTCAATTAGGTCCCTACTTAACTCAGAATTTCTGGACATGTGATCCTCTGTGTGTTTGTATGTGTTTGTGTATGTTAGTCATTCAGTTGTGTCTGACTCCTTGTGATCCCATGGACTGCAGCCTGCCAAGCTCCTCTGTTCATGGGATTCTCCAGGCAAGAATACTGGAGTAGGTTGCCATTCCTTTATCCAGAGGATGTTCCCAACACAGAGATCGAACCCAGGTCTGCATTGAAGGCAGTTTCTTTACCATCTGAGCCAACAGGGAAGTGCTGATCCAGTAAATATCTTTAATGTTAAAGCCAGTTTGAATTGGAATTTGTCAGTTAAAAGCACCCAGCTGATATATTGTTCAGTGATGTGGAGCTAACAGGATTGCATCCTCCCCATGGTCAATACACTTTGCCTTTGCTGTGAGGACATCAAGGGATAAGATCTTAGGAGAGTATTGAAATAACATTACTTTTCTGTCAGAATATACTTAACACAAAGAGCTGGCCCATGTAATCTAGGCCTAAATACATCAGAGCTAGACCACGGTATTTAACAAATTGCCTCTCTCTTCTATTCCTTTAGTGTCTGATATTCACTGTACTCTGAATGGCACTCCAGATGAGTCTGATAGAGAAAAGAGTTGAGTCGTCCTTATTAGCAGAACATGTGTGGCTGTTATCCAAACCCAGTGTGGATTTCACCTGCAGCCTCATCATGGGGCCCGATATTGAGCACATATGTATGTTTGCATGTGACCACCAATTCCTGTTAAAACAGATAAGAAACTTAGGATGCAGTAAACAACTTTCTTTTTTAACTAAATTAATTAGAATAGCATTCTGCTTTTGGGTGATTTTTTAGCATTTACAACACACTTTTATAGATTTCATCTCAACAACCCAATGGAGATTGGCAATTGAGGAATTATTATACCCATTTCACAGATTAAAAACAGGAGGCCCAGTGATTCACTTGAGGTCTTACACAGTCAGAAAGTGATGGAGTTTGGGCTTTAAGACATTAGATTCCAAGCCAGAGCCTTCACACTATTTAGGATTAAATCCAATATACCTTCACATACTAGTAAGACAACAGTCAGTATATTTTCATCTCTTACTATGGGCCAGGTATTAAGTATTTGGTATATATTGCATGGGCTTCTCAGGTGTCACTAGCAGTAAAGAATCTGCCTGCCAATGCAGGAGACATAAGAGACGCAGGTTCGATCCCTGGTTGGGAAGATCCCCTAGAGACAGAAATGGCAACCCACTCCAGTATTCTTGCCTGGAGAATCCCATGGGTAGAGGAGCCTGGTGGGCTTCAGTCCCTGGGGTCACAAAGAGTCGGACGCAACTGAATGCAACTTAGCATGAGCACTATATATTGCATATTTGATTGTTACAACAAGACCATGAGGTTGTACCATTATTACCCCCACTTTACAGATGAGGAAACTGAAACCAAACTGGTAAAGTGACTTGTCCAAAGTCACCTGACTAGTCAATGCTTAGAGCCAGGGTTCAAACCCAGGCAAGTAGTTCTCTGGACCACAAGCTCTCAACCACTTGGCCATACTGCCACTTCAGCAAGAGCAGAGATGCTTGCTCTACACAAGACAGTGTGTAGCTGCACAGAACCCGTGGGCTCAGTAAGAGCTGAACTGATATTTAACAACACAAGCTATAAAGGATTATCCAATAATTGTTCTTGTTGCAGAATTTGATCATACAAAGATTGCCTAAAATAAGCCAGGGCTCAGCTAGCATCTCATTAAACGTTACTGACAGTTTTATTGTAACAATAATTATGACTCAATTTGACCTATTCTGAAAGACACTACTGCTTGCTTAGCCACCAGCAGTTCCCCGCCCCTTAACACACACACACCATCACACACACACACACACACACACACACACACACACACACACCTCCATTGCTTCCATGAAGTCAAAGCCCACCTCTCATTATAGAGAGTGAGGAGTACAAATACCAAATATTCACGTTTCTAGACTCTTTTACAGCTAAGTCATGGGTATAGGATTCAATCCTGGGCAATGGAATCTAATGGGAGGACTGATGGGAGCCTCCAGGAATGGTGTTCCTCTATGATAAAAAGAAATGCAAGAGGAAATCCCATCTCTTACATGGTGGATGTGTTAGTACCTGAAGGACATTCACAACCACCTTATAATGAGAACTACAAGTGACAAAGGAGACGTGCTGAGGAGGCAGAGTAGAAGATGGAAAGCACCTGGACCATGCACAGCTGCTGAACAACTCTGAAGCTACCCTACCTCTGAACTTCTCATTAGGTGAGATGATAAGTCCTTATTACTCAAGCCACTTTAACTCAGCTGCTTTTTTACTTGCAGCCTAAACATCCTAACTCTCAAGTTGGAGGCAGCTGAAGAGAAGACAGGGTTCTGGATTCTAAGTAAAATGACATGGCTTCAATCTACTTACTTGCCAGGTGACTGAAGTTGCCTAATCTCTTGGCACCTCATTTTCTATACTCATAAAATTGAGAAAATATTCAATAACACAATAAAATGGAGATAACCCAGGACAGGAATGAAAATCACATGAGATAATATGTATATAATCTGTCAATAGCAATGTTTTAGTCAAAGGTAATTGGTCTAGGTAACAGATAAACTGTAGACTTCATAAACCGGAGACATACATTCTAACCCAAATCCCTTATTTTACAAAAGAAGAAACACTGATTCCAAATGTCAAATGACTCACTACATGTCACCCTGGTTGGTAACATAACTAAACTATGTATCTCCTTATTCTCAACCCAATGCTGTCATGCTGTCCTCATGATGACAGGTAATAAGCTACATTAAATACTGGGTCAGTAGCATTTGTTCATTCAGCAAGTGTTTATTGACCGCAACTATATGTCAGGTTCAGCTCTAGGTACTGAGGACTCCTTGAAGAACAACAACCATAACAAGAGTTCCTACCCTCATGAATTTAACAGCCCAGACACAAATTATGCAATCTACATCTACAAATAATTATTAAGCACGTACTAGATGCTTCACACAGTGCCAGAGTTTCTATTCAAATATAAATTTTTATAATTTTCCAGTCAATTCAAATAACAACAATTATGCTTACCAGGACTTAATAAAGAATAAATAATATGAAAAGTCTACAACTTACACAATAAAAATCAGTATTAAAAATGGCAAGCTCATTAGAAGGAGTGGTGAACACCCTGCCAGCATCTGAAAACGTGGATGGAATGGGGAAGATGACTAGAACTCTACTCTGCTTGAACAGCACAACTGAATCAAAGAAGTGAGAACTAAGCCATGTCCTTCCACAGTCTCCAGACTTGCAGAGTTGGCTCCGTTGGAAAAGACCAGTAGAACCAACTCTGTGGAAAAGACTGATGATGGGAAAGATTGAGGGCAGGAGGAGAAGGGGGTGACAGGGGATGAGATGGTTGGATGGCATCACTGAGTCTATGGACATGAGTTTGAGCAAACTCCAGGAGACAGCAAAGGACAGGGAAGCTTGGCATGCTGCAGTCCATGGGGTTGCAAAGGGTTGGACATGACTTTGCGACTGAACAACAACAATAGGGAACATTCAGCAACTCCTTTCCTTCCCCAGGCCCCTGTCTAGTGCCCTAGACTCTCCTTTTGCTCCCTATCCAGTGGGAATTCCTCTTTCACTCCATCTAAACAGACACATGCAAATGACACAATAAATAAACAATAAACACATTTATTGTTTGTACAGCATCCTAGATCCTATGAAGAGACAGAGCAAGTGGCTATCAGGCTGCTGAGCCATTGCACTGAAAGTTTTCTTTGTCAGTAACCACACAAATCATATACTTTGGAAAAGAATATTTAAAAGCTATTGTTTTGAAAAAAAAAGAAAAAACATAACTCACACCTTGCATGAGTTATAGAGGGAAAATTTGTATAACACTCTATACACTCTCTTAACTTTGTGATTCTCTAGACTGGAGGAGAAAGGCAAACAAGAAACGAAACACAGATGGATTCCCCAGGGCATATACTAGTGACTTCAAAGGTTCTTTAAAAAAAAAAAGAAACTTTGTCTTTGTCCTAAACAAATAGGAAGGTTTTTGTGACCTTATGTTCAGAAGTATAATATCAATTCCCAGGTTTGAAATAGTCTAGGCAGATATAATGTCCAAAATCACCAAAATCACCTTTTGATTCATTTTAATTGATTAAATGATAATCACCATTTGGGGGCAGATGTGCTTCCAAATAAAACATTTTATTTTCTCAAGCAATACCAAAATCAACACTTTGGAACATAGCATTTTAACCTCTTTGGCATCAATTGGGCCATACAAACTCTAATGTTCCAAACTGTTATTAGATTGGCTACAATCTACTGTTTGCCAGATCATGAGACAGCACATACATGTCATCTGGGAACTATTTATCCATTCTAAGGAAGATTCCCTCCCACAAACAGAAAAACAAAACAAAACAGTAGTGTCAACTCCAAGTGGGACAGGAAAGGGCAGAGAGAGGGTGGAGACAGCTCTGAAAAAGTCAACAGCCCCACTCTCTGTGGCTGACCCCTTTATTACCTACATATTCAATACGGGTTAAAGTTCCTGTACACCCACTTTAGGACTTAAGGTAAAATGTGCAAACTCCTTTCTCTGAAATACAAGACAGTACATGCCAAATGTTTCCATGCAACCCTGTGGCAGCAGAAAAACTGCCTATCCCATTAATCCTTTTATTATTAAGTCTAATAGCAGTCCTTTGTTCAAAATGAAATCCAAGATTCTCCAGAAAAGTCAGTGGGAGCCCATTTTAACGGGAGGTCATGGGGCACTACATTCCCGCAGTGAAACTTACCCCGTTGTCATCTTACAAGTTAGGAGTCACTGTCCCCGTGTCACAGGCTCCCACGAAAAGAAAAAATAAAAAAGGAGGGGGGGAAGAGGAGACCATTCATTCATTCATTCTTAGTTAACACAGCCCAGAGGCAGATTCTTGCCACTGGGAGACGCTGCTCCCATTCATCTCTCAACAGAATGGGTGCCCAGTGTTTTAAACACAGCTCACTCAGTCTCAGACCTTCAAGACTTGAGTAGGTGAGAAGAGGAAATTCCAGAGATAAATAAGTAAAGATACTTAAAAGTCAAAAGCTAATAGTGCTTAACCCTAACATGACCTTTCCAGGTTGTGTGTCCTGAATCTTGGGAGAGGGCACACACCTGCCTACATACACAAACACTGAGAGTGCACTCACTCACATACACACACACACACACACACACACACCATTGCATCTCACAGATCTCCTGCAAGCCCAGAGGCACTTAAGTACTGGAGGATGGAGTTGCCATCAAAGCTGCCTTCACCTGCACAACTCTGGCCTTCTCCAACTTGGTAGCCAGCACATGTCACCAATATCCCAAAGGGCGATTTCTCCCAGGACCCAGGTCCTGCAGCATTCCTTCCCTGCTGGCCTCACAGCCCTTTTCCTTTCCCTGAAACACTCAGATTTCAAAGGATTCCTTTCAAGGTAGCTCCAGTTCGAGCAGAGTGCCCCATCCCTTAAGGCTTGGAGCACCGGGCTGCCTGGCCTCTCTCACTCCCAGGAAACTTCCCTGCTGCCCCACGCTAAGAAGTAAAGGCCACCGGTAGAGGGGAGGCAGGGAGCTGGAGCAGGTCCCTGGGACTGAAGGCACCTTCGGAGCCCAGGCACCAGAGAAAGAATGAGTGGATCCATGCTGATGCATGCCTTCTCCACGTGGAAGAAGGAAGACTGGGCGACATGCAGGTACCCCTCTGGGTTCTCAGAACTCATATTTCCCGACAGGTTAGGAAACAGAGGGGTTAGAGTCCCACCAGGAGGCAGCTGCCCTGTGTCCACTATCCTAGGTGCAGCGAGATGTGAGCGCAGTGTCTAAGCCAGAGGAAGGGGCCCCGGCAATTGATAACGCACGCCCGGTGCCTGCGGGGGACAGTCCTCCCCACCCCATCCCTTAGTAGGGCTCCTAGACTCAGAGCGGAGGAAGAGAAATCTGGCTTTCTAGTAGGCCCCCGGGTGGGTTCCTTGCCTCCACGCGCACGCCCACCCGTAGAGGCCCCCGAGTCCCATGCCCGGCGCGTAGTCCACTCCCTCGCCCCGGCACCTGGATGTGGCAGGAGATCTCCGAGTCGTCCAGCAGCCGGATGGTGCATTTCATCTCCTGGCTGAGCGATTTGATGCTGGAGCTCCGAAAGTGGATCATTTTCATGGTCCTCCTGCCTCTCGGCACACAGTAGCAGGAGGCGAACATGCACCGCGGCCCGGGGAAGCGAGCGGGAGGCTCGGGGCCGGCGCGGCACTCGCCCGCGCGGACACACACACACTGCCCTGGACACCCGGGCGCGGCTCAGCCCCCGGACAGCAGCGACAACCGGCGCCTGCAGCCACACATGCCGAGCGGCCAGGGCGCGGCAGGCGGGTCCCTCCCTCTCCACCGTCCCCTCCCTCCGCTCCCTCGCCTCCGCCTCGCCCGCTCCTTTCCCCGCCTCCGCCCCTTGCGAGTGCTCCTGCACCTCCCTCCGCTCGGGCTCGCTGGCCGAAGATGCCCAGAGCCCGTGACCCCAGGCGGGCGCGCGAACCACTCACTCCCACGCGTGAGGAGCCGCGGCAGGAGAAGGCGGAAAGCGGGCTGGCGCTGGTGGCCGGGACGCCCCGGCAGTGGCCTGCTCCGCTGCCGCCGCCGCCTCTGCGTCAGGCTGGGCCCGGCAGCCTCCTCCCTCTCCGGCCGCGATTGCTCTGGCTCCTGAGAGAGCTCGTCCCTGCCCCGGCTCCCCCACGCGCCCGACAGCGCCCTGCTCTGCTTGGCCCCAGCGACTTGGCGGCGGGCAAGGGGGCGTGGAGGGCGATCCCGACCTACACCCGCAGGGAGGATTCCACCGTGGGAGCGGATTATTGGACCTCAGGAACCCCGAGAGTAGCATGAGGCCCTTGCCTGGCTACAAAAGCATTAAGGCTAGTAGACACGGTCGCTGGTACTCGTGAGGATTTTTGTAAGCCTTTGTTTAATATTAACTGAGAGTCAGTCTCCTCTAAGAAACTCAGAACCTTCCTTAATCAGTTTCTCGTTTATGTCTCCCAACACCTCGCTAAGATCTTTGGTAGCAGCACTTTGGGCTTCCCTGGTGGCACAGCTGATGAAGAAATCCGCCTGCAATGCAGGAGACCCTGGTTCGATTCCTGGGTTGAGATGATCCCCTGGAGAAGGGATAGGCTACCCGCTCCAGTATTCTCGGACTTCCCTGGTGGCTCAGTTGGTAATCCACCTGCACTGTGGAGACCTGGGTTCGATCCCTGGGTTGGGAAGATCCCCTGGAGGAGGGCATAGTAACCCACTCCAGTCTTCCTGCCTGGAGAATTCCACTATCAGAGGCTCCTGGCAGCTACAGTCCATAGGGTGGCAAGGAGTTGGATACCACTAAGCACAGCATAGCACACAGCAGTACTTTAGACCTCAAGGAGAAGGTCTTTATCCTGGCCCTTTCCCCTTTGAGATTTCCTTCTGCTCCCCAGGAATGGATTCTATTGCCTAAGAATGGAGGTGTGACGCATCCAGTTTTAGGCCAGTCTCTGCACTTGGGACCGAGATTCCACCTCCAGGATGCTGGGGATGAGAGTCTCCTGCCCCTCTGTCTTTCCTAGGGTGGCTCAGGCCCCTGTGTGATGTGCCCATAGATCCAAGGGGCAGCTATGGAGGCAGATGGACTGAGACTGGACATGGAGACCAAGCCATCCGGCAGTGAGGAAAGAGGGAGATTCTCTCCCTGCTGCCCTTTTCTGAGCTCAATAGGTCATTATTACGGGGTATTTGTTGCAGGAATGGCTCATTGCCCAACTGTCAGCTCTTGCTTCAGAGGCCCCCATCCAAAGATATGCCCTGTCTTTGGGTGGGGAGGGACGGTCTAGTCATTTCACCTAAACTTGATACACTCTGATGGACCATATATACTCTCAGACACCCCCTTGGGGTTGGCTGAGGCTTGCCTGAGGTCTGCGCTGTAGTCAGATTCCTCCTTCTACCCCCTCCTGCTTCTTCCCTGTGTTGATAGCTAGTATAAATACCCTGATGTGAAGAGCTGACTCACTGGAAAAGACCCTGATGCTGGGAAAGATTGAGGGCAGAAGGAGAAGGGGACCGCAGAGGATGAGATGGTTGGATGGCATCATCGAATCAATGGACATAAGTCTGAGTAAACTCTGGGAGATAGTTAATAAGTCTGGCATGCTGCTGTCCATGGGGTCACAAAAAATCAGACACGACTGAACAACTGAACAACAAATAAATACCCAACAGGCCAAATTCAGTCTCAGCCTTTGCTTCTGGAAACTCCAAACTTAAGATAGGAGATCACTGCTTGTTACCATTTAGATAGTAGTATGTGGACCTCCATGTGTAGTCTTTCCTGGGCTGAGGAATGTTAAGGCAGGACCTGAAGGGAAGGTCAGTGTGGAGAGTCTGGGATTGCAGTCTTGGCCCAGCTGGGAATTCAACTGGCCAACCCTAGGAATCCTGGGAAAGTTTCTGTATTTCTTTTCTCAACTTCAAAGGTGAGCACATGTCACAGGTGGCTGAGAAACTGGGATGAAGCAAGGCGAGACAAGTCTATACTCTGTAAAGCTCCATGTGCATATGAGATGGAAGTGTTGAGTGTTCCAATCCCATATGAAAAGTACACTTGGGGTTGAATCGTCTCTCCCAACCCAAAGAGCAGTTCTAAGATAGCCTAGAGATCAAGGAAAAGTCACCATGACGGAGAACCCAAACTTCTCTTTTAAAGCTATATCCTTGTCCCTCATTATTGTAGCAACCTTTTGTCTCTGAAAGAGTCATGCTCAATACCCTAAAACGCAATACCCCCAAAATTGAAATTCCTCAAATTTAAAGGAAGCAGAAGAAAGACAGGAGGAAAAAGGACAGAACCAAGGTCACCCAAAGCAGAACTGCAAGCAACAGTCTTTGAAGAAATGAGGAGAATCTGAGATTGGCTATCTGACCTGGTTTGGAAGGCTGAGATTCAACAACTTTAATGTACAGTTTGGAAGCCCTTGGAATACATGGAAAACAGCTGGGGATATTACCGTATATGGTCACCTGGGGTGAAATATCACTGAAGAGAAGGCTTTTAGAAACTGAATGGCCATGGTCAAAAAATAACATGAAGAACAAGATGTATTCAAAGAATGAACTCAAGGATAAGCTTAATACTGGACCACTTAAAGAAAAACAATGACACACTCAGAGTCCGAAATTCTCAGTTCACAACCTTTTCACAACCTGTATTCTTTCAATGACAGAGCTAAAAGTATTCTTTATCAGTTGAATCGCTAAAAAGTAGACTCAAAATCTTTTCTACAAGTTGCCAAATGATAAAGTCAATTGAGTTACCAGCCTCACCAGATTTCATGTGGGAGAGATAGTTACCATCAGGAAAGAGTGGGAATCTGGGTGTAGAAATAAATCCATAAAGGAGCATTTGGATAATTCCTAGGAAATCAAGTCCCCAAGCCCCTCTTGATAGCAGAACCAAAGCTTCTTCCCTTATATTAATTAGGTTGTTCCTGCCTTGGTTGAAGACCCTATTCTGATCTCACCTGAGGCAGTTACCTTGGAAAGGGCAGCCAATCTCCTTGCCACACTTCACCCACCAACTCTGACTACTCTCACTCTTTATACTGGAGTCAGATCCAGACACCCACAGAAAGCCAATTACAAAGTCAACCCCAAGGAGAGAAAGAATTGCAAGGTCTTGCTAATTTAAACTGCAAAGTATGTATATAAATAAACCTAAATCTGTTGATTTGAGTGCAGGTCCCAGTGACTCTGGTTTCAATGTACCTTTTATATAAATTGATTGACTTCTGGTCTCAGCTAAATAAAAATGAGAAGGAAATTCCCTGATATTTGTAAAGGAAAACGTCCAAAGAATCTAGGAGAAGGAAATACTGAAGTAAATGCTCATATATAGACAGCTCATCTCCCGTAATGATGAACCTGAGGGGGGCCTCCACCACGGCTTCTGGAGAATTGTTGGTGAAGGAAGCAACACCATCTTTGAAAAGTACCACAGTGGCTCTTCTCTGTAACCAGAGGTGCTGTGAAAAACCCTGCAGCTGAAAGGAGCTCCCTGATTTAAATGGAGATAATGGGAACCTGGATTAGCAGAGGACAAATAGTGATACTTAACTTTCAGTGCCTGGGAGGGCATGGGGACACACTCATGAGTAGGGGGACCCAAATCGCTTCAGAGTAATATGACCCGCAGGAATTTGCGGATCACTAGACATCCAACTAAAGTCCTTGATCTGTAAAACAGACAAATTTCTAGGTCTAACCAATAAATGACACATTAAACTCTCCTACAAAATTTTCAAGTCTGCACCCATCCCTACAGACAAGCAGAGACATTTGAGTGAAGGAAAGATAAATCAACCTGAGGAGTAAGAAATTGGACACAGCATAGAAGAACTGCCAAGGTCCAATTCTTAATAAAGAAGTGGCAGTGGAAGAGATTATAAAACCTCATGCTCAGTGGTAGTAGCTGCAGTTCCTTATCAAAAACTTCCCAGGATTTCCTCACAGTTCAGTGGTTAAGAATTTGCCTGCCAATGCAGGGGGGACACAGGTTTGATCCCTGATCTGAGGAGATCCCACATGCTGCAACTAAGACCCATGTGCCACAACTACTGAGCCTGTACTTTAGAGCCCACAAGCCAAAACTGCTGAGCCCACGTGCTGCAACTACTGAAACCTGCATGCCCTAGAACCCATGCTCAGCAACAAGAGAAGCCACCACAATGGGAAGCGCATGCACCGTAACGAAGAGTAGCCCCTGCTGGCCACAACTAGAGAAAGCCCTCAGGCAGCAGTGAGGACCCATCACAGCCCATAATAAATAGATTAAAAAAATGTTAATGCAAACCTTAAACTCTTAAGGGACTTCCAAACATTAAAAAAAAAAAAAATCCCAGCCCGTGCATCATAGCCCTTTGATGAGCCACTGGAAAATAGCCACAAAAGAGTGATTGATAGTTGTGGAGAAAAGAGAATCCTCTCACACTATTGGTGGGAATGTAAATGGATACAGCCACTCCAGAGAATATGGAGATTCCTTTAAAAACTAGGAATAAAACTATTATATGAGCCAACAGTCCCACTACTGGCCATATACCCTGAGGAAACCATAATTGAAAAAGACACATGTACCCCAGTGTTCATCGCAGCACTATTTACAGAAGCTAGGACATGGATGCAACCTACATGTCCATCAACAGATGAATAGATAAGGAAGTTGTGGTGTGTGTGTGTGTGTATATATATATATATATACATATATATATATATATACACATATATATATATACACGATGGAATATTACTCAGCTATAAAAAGTAATGCATTTGAGTCAGTCCTAATGAGGTAGATGAACCTACAGCCTATTATACAAAGTGATGTAAGTGATGTAAGTCAGAAAGAGAAAAACAAATATTGTATATTAACACACACACATATATGTATATGGAATCTAGAAGGACGGTACTGATGAACCTATTTGCAGAGCAGCAATAGAGACACAGACATAGAGAACAGACTTGTGGACACAGTAGGGGAAGGAGTGGGTAGGACAAATTGAGAGGCCATACGTAAAAGAGATAGCCAGTGGGAATTTGCTATATGCCTCAGGGAGCTCAAATTGGTGCTGTGTGACAACCTAAAGGGGTAGGATGGGGTGGGAGGTGGGAGAGAGGTTTAAGAGGGAGGGGACATATGTATACCTATGGCTGATCCATGTTGATGTATGGCAGAAACCAACACAATACTGTAAAGCAATTGTCCCCTAATTTCATGTCAATGTATGGCAAAACCAATACAATATTGTAAAGTTAAAAAATAAATAAATCTGAGAATTAAAAAATACTTAAAAACTGATGGCTGTAAATATTGTGCATTGAGTTTAAAAAATTATTTTAAAGTATTTTCATGATTGATGATTGAAAAATAAAGGTTTAGGTATAAGTCTAACAAAATATATACACATTCTATATAAAAACACTACTGAAAAATCAAAGAACTAAATAATTGGAAAGATACTCCATGTCTGCGAGTGGGAAGACTCAACATTGTTAAGATGTCAAGTCTTCTCATCCTTGTCAATAGATTCAATGCAATTCAAATCAAACTCCAGCAGTTATTTTGTAGATATTGACAAACTTTTGCTAAATTTTATATGGCAAAGCAAAAGACCCAAAATAGCCAACACAATACTGAAGAAAAACAAAGTTGGAAGACTAATACTACCTGACTTTAAAACAGTGTAAAGCTATAATGATCAGGACAACATGGTACTGGTGAAAGAACAGACAAATAAATTAATGGAATGGAGTAGAGAGCCCAGAAATAGACCCACACAAATAGGTCTCTTATGAAAAAGCAAAGTCAATCCAGTGGAAAAATAATAGTCATCGGATTTTTTCTTTTTCACTACCCTTTCTGTGTGCTGGAAAAACCTGATATCCATATGCAAAAAAATAATAATAATAATCTAGATACTAGTCATAAAAATTAACTCAAATGGGTCATAAGGCCAAATGTAAAATACAAAACTATAAAACTTCTAGAAGATAATATAGGAAACATATCAAGGTAATTTTGAGTTCAGTGATGACTTTTAGATACAACAACAAAAGCATAAGTTGGACTTGATTAAAATTTAAAACTTTTGTTCTGCAAAAGACACTGTTAAGAGAATGAGAAGACAAACTACAAACTGAAAGAAAATATTTGCACAACACATATCAGACAAAGGATACATATCTAAAATATATAACTCTTACAATTCAAAGTAATAAATAATCCAATTTTAAAATAGGCAGAAGATCTTTACAGACACTTCACCAAAGAAGGCAAATAAACATATGAAAAGATTCTCAACATCTAACTTCATATGACAATTGCAAAATTAACTATATTAAGATACTACTACACATCTATTCAGAGAAGGCAATGGCACCCCACTCCAGTACTCTTGCCTGGGAAATCCCATGGATGGAGGAGCCTGGTGGGCTGCAGTCCATGGGGTCGCTAAGAGTCAGACACGACTGAGTGACTTCACTTTCACTTTTCACTTGCATGCATTGGAGAAGGAAATGGCAACCCACTCCAGTGTTCTTGCCTGGAGAATCCCAGGGACAGGGGAGCCTGGTGGGCTGCAGTCTATGGGGTCGCACAAAGTTGGACACGACTGAGGTGACTCAGCAGCAGCAGCAGCACACATCTATTAGATAGCTAAAATTTACAACACTGACAATACCAAATGCTGACAAGAATATGGAGCAGGAAGAACTCCCATTCATTGCTGGTGGGAATGTAAAATGGTGCAACCACTTTGGAATACAGGTAGTTTACAAAGCTAAACACAGGCTTACCCTACAATCCAGCAGTTGTACTCCTAGGTACTAACCCAAATGAGAAGAAAACTATGTCCGCAAAAAAACCTGCACACAAATGTTTACACAGCAGCTCTTTCTGTTGACAATTGCCAAAAATTGGAAACATCCAAGATGCCCTTCAATAGGTGAATAGATAAGTTGTAGTACATTCCGACAATGGAATACTATTCATCAATACAAGTAAATTCTCAAAATTGAGCAATCAAGCCACAAAAAGACATGAAGGAACCCCAAATTTTTGGTTGGCCAAAAAGTTCCTTTGGGTTTTCCATAAGATGTTATGGAGAAACCCGAGCAAACTTATTGGCCAACCCAGGACATACTGCTAAGTGAAAGAAGCCAGTCTGAAAAGGCTACATACTGTATGATTCCAACTGTGTGACATTCTGGGAAAGGCCAAGATGACAATAATAGGGGAAAGCAGGGGTGGGAGGGAGGAGGTAGGATATGTAGGAACCCTTTGTACTTACTGCACAGTTTTTCTATAAACATAAAAGTGCTCTTAAAAAAATTAAGAGTACTTAAAAATAGATCAATTTTCACCATGTGAGGACACAGAGAAAAGGCAGCCATCTGCAAGAAGAAGTGAGCTTTCACCAGGAAACCAACTGGCCACCACCTAATTTTGGATTTCCCAGCCTCCAGAACTGTGAGGAAACTAATTTCCATTGTTTAAGCCCACAACAACAAAAACTTGCCACTGAAAATATTTTGAACACCATTTATATGGCTCCTTCTATTAAATTCTTGCATTGAGTAAATCATAATTGAGGACGTATAATTCCATGCATTATTGACATCACAGGAGATCACCCAGCAGTGGCATCACTACATAGCACCTGCCTGTGCCTTGGATTGCCTGTCATATCATCATATTCATCTGATGGTTAATTTAACTAATTTGGTTTTGATAAGTAAGATGCTTTGCCTTTCAGATGAATATAAAATATTTAGTGTTATTAAATTAATTTTTGTAATTTTTCAATTAACATAATACTTTTGGTTTTTCATTGTTGATAATATTTGATATTAAATTATTGATTTTCATTATTTCTTTCCACTGTTGCTTCTTTTCATTTTTTATTTGCTTTGGAAATTCGCATTAGCCAAATTCAGGTATTGCTGGAATTTCCTTGTATTTCTAAATGCAGAAGAAGTGTACACCCATGGCTGATTCATGTTGATGTATGGCAAAAAAAAAAAAAAAACACCACAATCTTGAAAAGTAACTAGCCTCCAATTAAAATAAATAATTAAAAAAAAAAAAACAGAAGAAGAAACATAATTTAATGAATTCTACTCATCAAATGTATCTTTGCAACTTCAGGAGATTGATTTTTCAAAATAGTTTATGCTATATGAAGGCAGTACTATTTACATATTGTGCCCTTGTCAGAATTTTTGCTATTTAAGTGAAAATTAAAGTTTCAATTTTTCATTTTATTTTTTGCACGCTCATTTCTTTGAATTTTTGATGTTATTAAATTTCTTATTGTGGTAAAATACAGGCTTCCCTGGTGGCTCAGATGGTAAAGCGTCTGTCTACAATGCGGGAGACCCAGGTTTGATCCCTGGGTCGGGAAGATCCCCTGGAGAAGGAAATGGCAATCCACTCCAGTACTATTGCCTGGAAAATCCCATGGACAGAGGAGCTTGGTAGGCTACAGTCGATGGGGTCACAAAGAGTCGGACACGACTGAGTGACTTCACTCACAGATAACATAAAATCCACGATCATAACCATTTAAAGGGTACAGTTCAGTAGTATTTCATAATGGTGACCGAATACCACCACTATCCATCTCCAGAACGCCTTTCTTCCAGGAACTTTCTGCAATTAAACAATGCTCCCTATTCATCCTACCCTTCCCCCAGCTCCTAGCACTCACCACTCTGTGACTTTGACAACTCGATGTACTTCATAAGTGGAATGATGCAGTGTTTATCTTTCGTGACTGGCTTATTTCACTCAGAATATTGTCCTTAAGGTTCATCCATGTTGTAGCATATTACAGAATTTAATTTGTGTTTAAGGCTGAATATCATTAAATTATATGTATACCACATTTTGCTTATACATTCACCCACTGATAGATACTTGAATTGCTTCCATGTTTTAGCTACTATGAATAGTATTGCTATGAACATAGGTATATAAATATCTCTTTGAGACACTTTCAATTCTTCTGGGTATATATCCAAAATTGCTTAATCACATGGTAGTTTTAATTTTTTGAGGAACCACTATATTCTTTTCCACAATGGCTGTACCATTTTATATTCCCACCCACAATGCACAAGTATTCCAGTTTCACCACATTCTTTCCAATACTTGCTGTTTTCTGTTTTTTTGATAGTAGTTACCCAAATGGGCGTAAACATTGTTGTTTTGATTTATACTTACCTAAATGATTAGTGATGCTGAACATCTTCTCATGTGCTTATTGGTCACTTATATGTCTTTGGATAAATGTCTATCAAGTCTTATGGCCATTTTTGGGTTGTTTTGTATTCTGTAGTATTTCTCTCTCTGTATTTTTCTTTGTTGGAGGGGGCTCCAAAATCACTGCAGATGGTGATTGCAGCCATGAAATTAAAAGACGCTTGCTCCTTGAAAGAAAAGCTATGAACCACCTAGACAGTATATTAAAAAGCAGAGACATTACTTTGCCAGCAAAAGTCCGTCTAGTCAAGGCTATGGTTTTTCCAGTGGTCATATATGGATGTGAGAGTTGAACTATAAAGAAAGCTGAGAGCCGAAGAATTGATGCTTTTGAACTGTGGTATTGGAGAAGACTCTTGAGAGTCCCTTGGACTGCAAGGAGATCCAACCAGTCCATCCTAAAGGAAATCAGTCCTGAATATTCATTGGAAGGACTGATGCTGAAGCTGAAACTCCAATACTTTGGCCACCTGATGTGAACTGACTCATTTGAAAAGACCCTGATGCTGGGAACAATTGAAGGTGGGAGGAGAAGGGGACGACAGAAGATGAGATGGTTGGATGGCATCACCGACTCAATGGACATGAGTTTGAGTAAACTCTGGGAATTGGTGATGGACAGGGAGGCCTGGTGTGCTGCAGTCCATGGGGTCGCAGAGTTGGACATGACTGAGAGACTTAACTGAACTGATATATTCTTATATTCTGGATGTTCATCTCCTATCAGATATATGATTTGCAAATATCTTCATCCATTCTGTGGGTTGCCTTTTTATTCTGTTGTACAGTTTTTTAAATCTTTATGAAGTTCAATTTTTTTATTTTTTCCTGTTACCTGTAATTTTGATATATCTAAGAAATAATTGCCAAATTCAATGCCATGAAGTTTTCATCCAATGTTTTCTTCTACTGGTTTTATTGTTTTATATCATACATTTAGGTCCTTGATTCATTTTGAGTCAATGTTTGTATACAGTGTTAGCTAATTGTCCAACTTAATTCTGGTCCATATCATATCCACTTTTCCCAGCATCATGTGTTGAAAAGACTGTAATTTTCCCAACTATGGTCTTGGCATCCTTGTCAGAAATCATTTGACCACATATGCGAGTTTATTTCTAGGCTCTCTATGCTATTCTGTTGGTCTTTATATTAATTATGCCAGTAATATGCTGTTTTGATTACTGTGGCTTTATAGCAAGCTTTGAAGTCAGCAAGTGTTGATTCTCCAGTTTTGTTGTTCTTTTTCAAGTTTGCTTTGGTTATTCAGGGTCCCTTGAGTGTCTACATGGATTTTAGGATGGGTTTTTCTATTTCTACCAAAATCATCATTAGGATTCAGACAGGAATTACACTGAATCTGCAGGTCACTTTGGGTGACATTATACTCTCTTTAAGAATAGTAAATATTCTAGCATATAAACACAGGAAAATAAAATTAAAACATGTTTATCTTAACATGTCTTGTAGTTTTCACTGTACAAGTCTTTTGCCTTCTTGCGTGCTAAGCTGCTTCAGCCGTGTCCAACTCTTTGCAACACTATGGACTGTAGCCCGCCAAGTTCCTCTGTCCATGGGATTCTCCACGCAAGAATATTGGAGTGAGTTGCCATTCTCTTCTCCAGTGGATCTTCCCAACCCAGGGATTGAACCCAGGTCTCTTATGCCTCCTGCATTTGCAGGCAGGTTCTTACCACTAGCACCACCTAGTTAATTCCTAAGCATTTTCTTCTTGGTGCTATTGTAAATTGAATTTTTATAATTTCCATTTCATACTGTTCGTTGTGTATAGAAATGTAACTAAGTTTTGCATGTTAATCTTGTATCCTGCTACTTTACTGAATTCACTTATTACTTATAACAGGATTTTATAAAAATCTTTAGGGTTTTCTACTCAAGCTGGTTTTAGAAAAGGCAGAGGAACCAGAGATCAAATTGCCAACATCCGCTGGATCATCAAAAAAGCAAGAGAGTTCCAGAAAAACATCTATTTCTGCTTTATTGACTACGCCAAAAGCCTTTGACTGTGTGGATCATAATCAACTGTGGAAAATTCTGAAAGACATGGGAATACCAGACCACCTGACCTGCCTCTTGAGAAATCTGTATGCAGGTCAGGAAGCAACAGTTAGAACTGGACATGGAACAACAGACTGGTTCCAAATAGGAAAAGGAGTACGTCAAGGCTGTATATTGTCACCCTGCTTATTTAACTTATATACAGAGTACATCATGAGAAACGCTGGACTGGAAGAAACACAAGCTGGAATCAAGATTGCCGGGAGAAATATCAATAACCTCAGATATGCAGATGACACCACCCTTATGACAGAAAGTGAAGAGGAACTAAAAAGCCTCTTGATGAAAGTGAAAGAGGAGAGTGAAAAAGTTGGCTTAAAGCTCAACATTCAGAAAACAAAGATCATGGCCTCCAGTCCCATCACTTCATGGGAAATAGATGGGGAAACAGTGGAAACAGTGTCAGACTTTATTTTATGGGGCTCCAAAATCACTGCAGATGGTGATTGCAGCCATGAAATTAAAAGACGCTTACTCCTTGGAAGAAAAGTTATGACCAACCTAGAGAGTATATTCAAAAGCAGAGACATTACTTTGCCGACTAAGGTCCGTCTAGTCAAGGCTATGGTTTTTCCTGTGGTCATGAAGAAGGCTGAGAGCCGAAGAATTGATGCTTTTGAACTGTGGTGTTGGAGAAGACTCTTGAGAGTCCCTTGGACTGCAAGGAGATCCAACCAGTCCATTCTGAAGGAGATCAACCCTGGGATTTCTTTTGGAAGGAATGATGCTAAAGCTGAAGTTCTAGTACTTTGGCCACCTCATGCGAAGACTTAACTCATTGGAAAAGACTTTGATGCTGGGAGGGATTGGGGGCAGGAGGAGAAGGGGACGACCGAGGATGAGATGGCTGGATGGCATCACGGACTCGATGGACGTGAGTCTGAGTGAACTCCGGGAGATGGTGATGGACAGGGAGGCCTGGTGTGCTGTGATTCATGGGGTCACAAAGAGTCGGACATGACTGAGCAACTGAACTGAACTGAACTCATAAGCTCATATTATCTACAGAGGTAAATTTGCTTCTTCCTTTCTAATTTAGGTGCATTTACTTCTTTTTCTTGCCTAACTCCCCTGTCTAGGACCTCTAGTACAATGTTGAATATAAGTGGCAAGACTGGGCATCCTAGCCTTTCTTGTGATCTTAGAGGAAAAGCTTTGAGTCTTTCACCATTGAGAATGATTTTTACTGGGGGTTTTCATATATGGCTCTTATTATGTTGAGGCAATGTCCTTCTATTCCGAGTTTGTTGAGTGTCTTTATCATGAACTCTGAAAAAGCTGAACTTTGTCAAATTCTCTGTGTCCATTGAGATGATCATATGGGTTTTTCTTTTGTTAATTTGGTGTACCACATTTATCACTTTTCATATTGAATCAACCTTGCATTCCAGGAATAAATACCACTTGGTCATGGTATATAATCCTTTTAATATGCTTCTGAGTTCCATTTATTAATGTTTTGTTGAAGACTTTTGCCAATATTCATAAGGTATATTGGTTTGTAGTTTTCAAGTAGTGACTCTGGGTTGAGTATCAAGATAATGCTGGCCTCACAGAATGACTTGGGAAATGTTCCTTCCTCTTCAACTTTTGGAAAAGTTTGAGAAAGACCAGCTGTAGCTCTTTAAATGTTTGGTAGAATTAACCAGAGAAGCCATCAGACTCAGGCTTTCTCTTCAGAGATTTTGATAACTGAATCAGTCTCCTTACTATTCAGATAGTCTATTCAGAGTTTCTAATTCTTTTGTGATCTAGCCTTGGTAGATTTTGAATTTCTAGAAACTTTTCCATTTTATACAGATTATCCAATTTTTGGCATAGAATTGTCCCTCGTACTTTCTTATAATCCTTATTTTTAGAATCAGTAATTACTTTCATTTCTGATTTTCATAGTTTGAGTCTATTTTTCCTTACAACTAAAGTTTTGTCAATTTTGTTGATCTTTGCAAAGAATCAACTTTGAGTTTCATTGATTTTCTCTTTGTTTTTATTTTAATTATCTCTGTGCTAACCTTTATTATTTTCCTCCTTGTTCTAACTTTGGGCTTAGCTTCCTCTTCTTTTTCTTGTCCTTTAAGCTATAAAATTAGTTTGCTGATTTGGGTTCTTTGTCATTTTTTACTATAAGCATTTATAACTGTAAATATCCCCCTTATCACTGCTTTCAGTGTATCACATATATTTTGATATGTTGTGTTTTCATTTTCATTCATTTCTAAGTATTTTCTAATTTCCCTTGTTACTTTTTCTTTGCTCCTCTAGTTAAGACTGTGTTCTTTAATTTTCACAATTTTGAGAATTTTTAAAATTCTTTATCATTTCCTTTTATGTAAATTCTATAGCTATTTCCTTGTTGTTACCATGGGGGTTGTATTTAACACTCTAGAGCTACAAAACTCCAATTTGAATTTATACCAGTTTAATTTCAGCAGTATACAAATACTCGGCTCCTTCACAGCTCTGTCCCCACCCCCTTTTAATTACTGATGTCACAGTGTATCTTTGTGCCCTGTGTACCCCAAACCATAAACAAACAATTCTTTTCAATGCATTAGTCTCTTGAATTATGTAGAAACTTAACTTTGTAGTTACAACCTAAAGTCACAATGATACTAGACCTTAGACTACTGTTTTAATGCATGGATTTATTTGAGTTCATCTTACTTAAACTTCTTGGACGTTTGTATTCATGTCTTTCATCAAATTTGGGGATTTTTCACCATTGTTTCTTCAAATATTCTCTGTGCCCCTTCCTCTCTCCTTCTGGGAACTCCCATAATGCTTATGTTGGTCTGCTTGATGGTATCCCACAGGTCCCTTAGGCTCTGTTTGCTTTTCTTCAATCTTTTTCTTTCTCTTTCTCAGTCTTGTCCTATCTTCAAGTTTACTGATTGTTTCTTCTGCCTGCTCAAGTCTGCCTTTGAATCTCTCTAGTGACTTTTTCATTACATTTATTGTACTTTTCAGGTCCAGAATTACTTTTTGGTGTTTTTTAATTGTTTTTTAATTGATATTTTTATTTTGTTCATGCATGGTTTTCTTTACTTTCTCCATATCTTGCATTAGTTTGGAGGCATCTTTAAGAGAGTTGTTTTAAAGCCCTTGCCTAGGAGATCTGCCATCATGTTTTTTCAGGGATAATTTCTGTTCAGGTCTTCTGCCATGGAGCTAGAGGATGGGGAAGGGTAGCTGTTACTATGCTAAGAGCTGTAATTGATTAAAATTAACCACAATTTATAATTTACTGTCCAAGCTTCGTCTGAAAGTTGTAAGCCTCCAACAGATTTCTAAGTTCCAAAATAGTTACATTAGACAGATTCTACCAATTTAATTATTGCCTAGGTGTATAGACAGATTCCTGGTACTTCCTACTCTACCATCTTCCAAGAATCCCCCCACCGTAATTTGTTTTAAAATATTTTAAAGAATGAATATGACCTAGAAATAAGTTGATCTAAAGATTTTCTGAAGCCACAGAGACGTCTAGTTTCATTGAGTGTTTTATAATTAAATATTTATATTTATATATATTATTTATGAAATTTTTAAACTAAAATTTAAAAGCTATTTGATTCATAAAATAGAGCATTAAAAAAAAGGTGATTTTGAGTCAATAGCTATAAATTTATAAGGAATGCCTCAACTTTGGATTTGTCTGCCCTGATAAATCTTCTCATCCTCAGCTTAGATGTCATATTTGCAATTAGCAAAGAAAGCAATGGCCCCATGAAAACTACATCACCACCTCAGGTCAATTCCTACATATTAAACTGAAAAGATGTAATCCTTTCTAAGAATCTGAACACTCAAAATAAGAAATAAAATTATTTTATGAGATTGATAACAATATCAGAATGCTGAAACCAAAGTCATATAATTAGTAGTTAAACCTAAAATGCCTCACATAAAAGCAAAATTGTTATCTGCCTGCATGGGAATTGTCCAAAACCTAACTAACTGGGACCACCAAAAGTAAAGTGAAAAGAAAAGAGTCCCCCATCACATGATACTATTAGCAGACACACAGGTGACATTTCATATAATAGAGAAATCATGCTAATTCAGAAGCTTATCAATTGATTGATGTAACTACAGATATCAATAACTGTGTCAGCTAATAGTGCTAATTATAAGGCTCATAAAGAAGTGCTTGGAGGATCACTATTTGTTCCATAAGCAAAGTGCCAAATCAACTACTGCTGATGAATTATTTGAGGTAATAAATGAAGACTCCTTTAACATGAAATATGATGGAAACATTGCAAGTGTTGTGCACTCATGATTTTGCTGCAGTGTCAGAAAGATGTAAAGGCCTTATAAGGCATGAATTTTGTCTGAAATCTTGAGTTTCAAGTAACACATGTTGTTTTATTCAGAGAGAAGCTCGCATATGTAAATGTTTGTCTATAGCTCTGAATTGCACATTGAATGATGAAACCAAAATGGGGAAATCTAACAAAACACAAGCTTTTAAGAGTCCATCTGGTTTCAGCTTTCAGTGAAGCACAGGATCAGAGTACCACTCTGTTTTTCATACCAAAGTGTGTTGGCATTCAAAGCAAGAGTTGTCAAGAATGTATGAGTTGCAATTACAATTTTTCATAAATGAATCTCACCTTGTTGATTTGTTGAAAGATATTCCTAACTTAAGTAACTTACTAACATTTCAATTCTCCTGAAATGAAATTAAAACTGCAATTTAAAAATGTGTAAAATATGTGTGTGTTAACAAGTGTTATGGATTCAAAGCAGAATGCCAACTTTGATGAAGTTAAAATGGTTCACATATGACACTTGGTTAGTGTTATGAATGAATTATTAAGTTAATTATATTAACTGACATCAATATATGCTGAGACAAAAAGGTTTAACTACATTCTTAAATCTCTGTTAGACAAAGTTTGGTTATATTAGGTTTAACCACATGAAATTGGCACTTTTTGAAGGCCAAGAATAATCTAATCCTGGCTGTTTCACATGGCCCAATCTATTATTTAAAATCTATCACCATTATCACAAGAAATTTCCACAAGATTTGAAACTAGCCTTTTCAAGTATAAAATTTTATATCTATAAGCAGTTATATATTATATACTTTAAAAAGATATATTTTCATACATAAATTATACCTCAATAATTAGGTTCACATAAGGATACCCATGTTTCTCATTAAAAATTGAAAAATATTTTATTTATAAGTTTAATATTCATTTAATATTTACTATCTTCCCTAATATTTTTATATTTTATCTATCTTGTTATAAGTATATACTGAATTTTTCCACCAAGTCCCACATAGATGGCCTCAAATTCCTTCCAGTGTACTATACAAATTCTATGACTACCAAGAAATGAAAAAAGTATGGCAGAGATTTCTATATTTCAACCAAAATATACTACTTTCCCCTTAACTCATTGGGTGTAGGTTGAATTATTGTTCTCAATTATTCATATACTCCCTGTATTAGAATTGTATATCTACACCTTTGCTATTTAAGCTGTCAGCATCTCCCAACAGAGTAGGCAGGATATTTTCCCTACACTATTGATGTTGAGCTTGGTCATGTGACTTGCTTCAATAAATGGAATGTGAGTAAAAGTGACCATGTGGCATTTTGCACTGAGTCTCCAGAGGCATCAAGCATTCCTAAGCACTCTTGTGCCCTTCTCTTATGAGAAGAATATGTCCCAAAGAAACACTGCACTTTCTGCCTGGATGCCAGAACAAATATATGTGAAACAGGCCTAAACCCAACCCACAGCCTGAAACCATGCCCAGCCAACCTGTAGCCTTAATCAGAGCCTTCCCACCCAGCTCAGCTTAGGTCAACTGAACAGTAACCAATGAGCAAATTTGTAAGAATGAGAATAAATACTTGTGGTTTAAAGCCACCAGTTTAGGAAGGGTTTGTTACACAGCATTATTGCTATGATTGTTATCTAACACACATACTAATAGTTCTGTTGCTGGACACATGGCCGCCTCATTATAAGTACCTTGCAGTTAAGTACAGGCATGTGACAAACTTATTACCAAAAAAATTGTAAGCAGAAGTGTTAGATATCACTTTCAGATCTGGGCAAGACCATGAATGTGCTTCCTCTTCTCTTTGCCCAATGGCAAGGACTCAGATATGGAAGCCACTCAGCTTTGATAATTCATATGATGAAAATTCCCTAAGCAATAATGGGACAATGACCTGGAAATATTCTGGGTCCCTAGATGACCACCAACCTAGACTGCTCTCCATGGAACTGTTAGATGGAAGAAGAGTAAGTTCCACAGTCTTTAAACCACAGTTTATTGAGCATTTTTGTTATAGCCACTGTTTTACCCTTATTAATGAAGTTGGGAGACACTGCCTTCTCTGGGAAGTTCTGAGGTGTTACTCCTAAAAGATTTAGCCCCAATTCTGCTTCTCTATCCTGCATCCCCCTCCCCAATGATTTCATGAGCTACCCTAATAAAAGAATATAATAACAACATGCAAATGCTGCTTTCTTGCCTGGAGAATCCCAGGGATGGGGGAGCCTGGTGGGCTGCCGTCTGTGGGGTCGCACAGAGTCAGACACAACTGAAGCAACTTAGCAGCAGCAGCAACAGCTGTGCTGTGCTCAGTTGCTCAATCATGTCCAGCTCTCTGCAGCCCCATGGGCTATAGCCCACCAAGCTTTTCTGCCCATGGAATTTTCCAGGCAAGAATACTGGAGTGGGGTGCCATTTCCTACTACAGGGATCTTCCCGATTTAGGGATCAAATCTGGGTCTCTTGTGTCTCCTGCACTAGCAAGTGGATTCTTTACCACTAGCACCACCTGAGAAGCCCATGTATTATAGAAATAATACTATATTAAAGGATAATAGTTTCCTTTTATTATCACTTATGGGGCTTTCCTGGTGGCTCAGATGGTAAACAATCTGCCTGCAATGTGGGAGACCTGGGTTTGATCCCTGGGTTGGGAAGATACCTTGGAGGAGGGAATGGCTATGCACACTAGTATTCTGGCCTGGAGAATTCCATGGACAGAGGAGCCTGGCAGACTACAGTCCATGGGATCACAAAGACTCAAACATGACTGAGTGACTAAGCACACACATTATGATTTATTTTCTGAATAATCAGTGAGCTTCCAAATCTTGCTTGTGACATAGCAATCTAACAGAAGACTTTAAGAGACAATAGTGTTGTGAGCCTTTCCTGTCCAGTTCATCAAGAAGTTTATGACACTCATCATGGCCAAGCCCCAGTGGAATTTCTTTACATAAGGCCTTCTGGATCACACTGAACCTCCCTTAGTTACTCTCTCCTTCAAGCCTATCTGATCCTTTCAACTCTTCATTCATTCAAAAAAAGTTTTATGGAGTAGTTAGTATGCACCAGACACCAGGGTACAAAGACAAATAAAAGTTTATCAATGAGAATTTACTAGGTTATGCTGCAGTAACAAATGACCCTAAAATCTCATGACTTTAGCCAATTTATTTCTTGCTTACTCTGTAGCTGTCACATGTCAGCTCCACTCCAGGACCCAGGCTGATAGAACAATCTGGAATATTAGCTAGTCATCATGGCAAAGAGTAAAAGGAAAGTATATGACAGCTCACATGCTGGATGTTAAAGCTTGTGACTCAAAATGATACATATATCATTCAATCAGCCAAATAAGTTCCATAGCCAAGCCTGACAGTAACAGAAGCAGAATAACAATAATATGTTAAGTATTGGGTTGACCAAAAAGTTCATTTGAAATTTTCTATAACACGTTATGGAGAAACCCAAACTTTCAGGCCAACCCAATATAACCCTTGCCACAGAGAACAGAGTGTATCTATGCAAAGAAGAACACAATCTACCACAAAGAAAAACCCAGGCTGCCCTCTTTTCCTCTGTGCTTCCACTGTTGCTCATATACTCGTCTATCTGTACTTACTATGTGGCATCACAAGTAATTGTATTACACGGCCATTCCATCTCCAGTATCATAAGCTTTAAGAGACAGGGTCAGGTCTTATGCATCATCCCAGGCTATCACACTGCTTGTTACCAGGTAACTATTATTTGTTTGGAGAATAAAGGAATAAAGGTGTGGTCGGAATCAAGTGCTCCCAGTCTAGAGAAGGTGTGAGATATGCAAGTGAACGCTCACAGGACAATCTGACTAGATATTTATGAAATACCAACGGAATCACAGCGACTTCTTCAATTCAATAGTCTTCTTTGCCCAGAAAATAGAAGAGTATTTATAAACTGAGATGAGAGTGGGCACGTAATTAGCATTTATGATGAGTACGTTCAGAGATGCGTCATCCTTTACTACTTGAATTGGTTGTCAGCCTCTGAAGGAAGCTGGGGGAGAGAGGAGATGAACTCGTACTATCTGTGGCAAAGGCAGAGAGAGAGAAGCTGACGACAAAGCAAGTCACCGCAGTGACCTCATGGACAGAGGCTGCCACAAGCAGCTGGGAGGTGCTTGTGGCATCAGCAAGTGTGCTCTGGGGAAACGATTTGAAAGCTTAACGAAACCACATCCCTGGACAGACCACCACCAGGCATTCAAAGCGGTGCTCAAGGTGACTCTGACCAGAAATAAATACAAGATCCTAAGACTCCACTGCCAGGACACCTGGAACTTGGTTCTTTTCTAGGCTTAGCTGCCTTTTCCACGGCACCTGGCTCCACATGACCTTTAGCCATTTCCAACTATTGAAACCAATCCCTTAGGGCAAGAATTTGCTGCCGCTGAACCACAGGCTCTGTGAAAGAAGGATTTTACACTTTGGGGGAGGGGGAGGCAAGACATCAATGCAAAACTTGCAATAATAATAGAATTATGGAATGTCAGGTTGGCAGAAGCTTAGAGACCAAAAGCCTATGCCTCCTCATCTTACAGCTCTGGGATGGAAGCTCCCTGAGGACAGAGTCATGTCTGTTTGTATATCCAGTGCCCAGCAGAGGGTTTCATCTATGAATGGTGCTCAATAAATGTTTGCTGAACAAGTGAGACGTGAACAGTAAATAAATATTAACTTTTTAAAATTTCAAATGAGAGACTGAAGAGATGTACACATACAACATGGAAACTGAGACTCAAAGAAAGGCAGTATTGTGCCCAAGATTACATGGTGACTTAGAAGCAGAGCTGTGATTAAAATCCAGGCCCTAAAAATGTGGACACAGAGGGGAAGGGGAAGGTGGGATGATTTGAGAGGGCAGCATTTACATACATGCACTACCATGTGTAATGTAGATAGCTAGTGGGAAGCTGCTGTACAGCAAGGGAGCTCAGCCCAGAGCTCTGTGATGACCTAGAGGGATGGGGTGGGGGAAAGGTGTTGGAAGGGAGGCTCGAGATGGAGGGATATATGTATACATATAGCTGATTCACATTGTTATACAGCAAAGCTGACACAATACTGTAATGCAATTATACTCCAATAGTAAAATAAAATAATAATAATAAATTAATTGTTTAAAAGAGCCAGGCCCTCTACCATCCAACCCGGACCATTTCTGGTACAACGAGGTTGGGTTAACCACTGTCCCACCTGAAGGCCTCCCAAGTTGTCCCCCTGCCCAACCTCTCCACTTTCCAGGAGAGTTTGAGGAACTGTCCCTTCATCTCACCCCCACCTGCTGGGTGTCTTAAGACTCCATGCCACTTCTCTTGGGTCCAACAGGTGCCCTGACAGAGGGACAGGGGACTGTCCTCACAGTGTGAGAGTCCTGCTGCACAGCCTCTGAGTTAAGTGCTGGTGATAGTGAAAGTAACATTTCCACAGACCCTGATGAAAGCTGAGTTATCCTAGCCCCTGGCTCAGATGGTGAAGGATGTTGACTCAACGGTGAGCACTATGCCTGGGATCCCGGTTGGTTCCTTGATGCTCAAACCAAGGCCACAGTGCAGCTCCTGGTGGCCCCTGAGGGAAAATGCCTCCCCCCGGCTCCACTGGCCATCTACTCTCTTAGCAGCTCAACCACCCACCCCAGCGAGTCTAGGTAAGGGCCTCTCCATGGCTTCCCAGCATATTAGCTATGCCCCCATCCTCTCCAGGTCACAGAGGGCATAGGTTTTCTAAAGGCAAAGCCAGGAAGAAGGCTTCTTTTCTCTGATTTCTAAGATCAGATGAAGAGACATGGGGCTCGGAGACTAGTCCACCTCTCAAACATCATTCTGCTCCAAAGTGTGTGAGGGTCTTCCAAGCACTTTCACTGGCAGCGTTTTATTGGACTAAGAATATCCAAACAAGAACATACTTGCTGTATACATTCTGACACAATGTATTTAAAATCAGTCACCTGATGGTATTCCTACTTTGCTATGCCAACTCAGTGAGTCCACCTCTGATGAAACTTAATCACCAGAAACAGTTCCTTAGTCTTTAACAGCTTTAGAGTCATTGTCATGATATTTAAATACTTAAAGGCTATTGCCAGTTAGAAAGACATGTTCAGGTCTCTGTCCCATCTACCCTCCAGGAGTCTTGAGGCTGATTCTCTGACTGAGTCAGTCCACAAGTATCTAGAAGTACAGCAGTCACATCAACAGTGGAGACCATAAGCAAAGAGTCATTGACTGACCTACTGAGAACACTGGCAATTCATCTGTTTTATTTTTTTAACTTATTTTAGTTTTGGCTAACCTGGGTCTTTGCTGATGTGCAGTCTTCTCTCTAGTTGCAGTGAGCAGGGGCTGTTCTCTAGTTGCACTGCATGAGCTTCTCATGTGGTGACTTCTCTTGTAATGGGAGCACAGACTTCGGTAGTTTCGGCTTGCGGACTCTAGCACGTGGGCTTAGTACTTGTGGTGCATGGGTTTAGTTGCTCCTCAGCATGTGAGATTGTAGTTTCCAGACCAGGGATCATAACCCATGTCCCCTGCATTGGCAGGAAGATTCTTAACCACTGGAACAGCAAGGAAGTCCTTAATTTAAAAAAAAAATAATCTCCACTGCTGTATAAAACTGTGTCCACTTTCTGCCTAAATATTCCTCTCCTATTCTACTCCAAATAAGTAGGAAGAAAGGGAAAGAAGGAGGGAGGAATTTTTTAAATCCCTATTAAGTGTCAGGCTCTGGATGGTCTGGGGAAAGCAACCATTGTCAGGGCCAGGTCTCCACTTCTTCTATTTGCACATCTGCATCACTTCAAAGTCTCCCATCACAACCAGATTGTGTAAAACCCGGCAGCTTGATACAAAAGCCCAACTGAGAGCAGTAGGTGAAAACAAGGGCTGATTTCCAAGACTAAGTACCAGAAATCTGATATTCCAAGGAAAGTACATCCCTGATCTGCTTCAGTTATCCAAAGCTTCCTGTGGGTTGGTCTATGCTGAACTGGCAGGTATGGGACCATTTGTAGAGAAAGAAATACACCCATTCTTCATTCTCAAGAGCCAACACTTCAGGGACTTTGCTGGTGGTCCAGTGGCTCTTAGCCCAGGTTCAATCCCTGGTTAGGGAACTAGACCCTACATGCCACAACTAAGACCTGGTACAGCCAAATACATATTTTTTTAAAAAAAAGAGCCATCATTTCTCAGTTAGTTAAATACTCTGCCTGCAATGTGGGAGACCCAGTTTTGATCCTTGGGTCAGGAAGATCCCCTGGAGGGGGGAATGGCAACCCACTCCAATACTCTTGCCTGGAAAACTCCTTGGACAGAGGAGGCTGATAGACTACAGTCCATGAGGTTTCACAGAGTTTGACACAACTGAGCGACTGACACACACACACACACACACACACACACCACTTCAGTCATCAGATATCTCTCACTGCAGGCTAAAAAAAAAAAAACAAACCACATATACTTCTTAAAGATACTCCACTTAACTCATCAAAGGGAAAACCCAGGATAACAGCAAAGTTGACTATCAGCTTTTTAACGTTAAGTTTCAGTTTCAGTTCAGTTGCTCAGTCGTGTCCGACTCTTTGTGACCACATGAACCGCAGCACACCGGGCCTCCCTGTCAATCACCAACTCCTGGAATCCACCCAAACTCATGTCCATTGAGTTGGTGATGCCATCCAACCATCTCATCCTCTGTCATCCCCTTCTTCTTCCACCCTCAATCTTTCCCAGCATCAGGGTCTTTTCAAATGAGTCAGCTCTTCACATCAGGTGACCAAAGGATTGGAGTTTCAGCTTCAACATCAATCCTTCCAATGAACACACAGGACTGATCTCCTTGCAGTTCAAGGGACTCTCAAGAGTCTTCTCCAACACCACAATTCAAAAGTATCAATTCTGCACTCAGCTTTCTTCACAGTCCAACTCTCACATCCATACATGACCACAGGAAAAACCATGGCCTTGACTAGATGGACCTTTGTTGGCAAAGTAATGTCTCTGCTTTTGAATATGCTGTCTAGGTTGGTCATAACTTTCCTTCCCAGGAGTAAGCATCTTTTAATTTCATGGCTGCAGTCACCATCTGCAGTGGTTTGGAGCCCCCCAAAATAGTCAGCCACTGTTTCCCCATCTATTTGCCATGAAGTGATGGGACCAGATGCCATGATCTTAGTTTTCTGTATGTTGAGCTTTAAACCAGCTCTCTCACTCTCCTCTTTCACTTTCATTAAGATGCTCTTTAGTTCTTCTTCACTTTCTGCCATAAGGGTGGTGTCATCTGCATATCTGAGGTTATTGAGATTTCTCCCGACAATCTTGATTCCAGCTTGTGCTTCTTCCAGCCCAGCGTTTCTCATGATGTACTCTGCATATAAGCTACATAAGCAGGGTGACAATATACAGCCTTAACGTACTCCTTCTCCTATTTGGAACCAGTTTGTTGGTCCATGTCCAGTTCTAACTGTTGCTTCCTGACCTGCATACAGATTTCTCAAGAGGCAGGTCAGGTGGTCTGGTATTCCCATCTCCTTCAGATTTTTCCACAGTTTATTGTGATCCACACAGTCAAAGGCTTTGGCATAGTCAATAAAGCAGAAATAGATGTTTTTCTGGAACTCTCTTGCTTTTTCTATGATCGAGCAGATGTTAGCAATTTGATCTCTGGTTCCTCTGCCTTTCCTAAAACCAGCTTGAGCATCTGGAAGCTCACGGTTCAGGTATTGCTGAAGCCTGGCTTGGAGAATTTAAGAGGCACACCTTTAACATCAAGGCGGAGCAGGCCGGCCAAGTTGAGGGCGCTGAGCAAAGTTGATAAATAATCCCCTCAAAAACAGAGACAGAAGATGTTGGAAACATGTTCTGCATTAGGCTGAAGGCCTTTGCCCAGTTGGAGTTGGCTAGTTGTTGATGCCACAGATATTTAACTTAATTTTCCCCATGTAACCACAGTGTGAATTTGTTCATTGAAACCCCATCTTCCAAGAAGGAGATTTTATCATGTACACAACCATTCCAGGGGCCTTCCTTTCTCCCTTATTCTGCTGAAATATTCTGGAGATGTCTGATGCTATTTCTGAAATGGAAGTGAAGGGCAGAGACCACGGCCCATCACAGTGGCAGCATGCCCAATCCTTTAGGGTTCACTGGGCCTTGCTGTGCCCAGTCATCATGAGAAGATACGAAAGTGCCTAGTGTTAAAGTCTTATATTGATGTCAACATCACTTTGGACTATTGGAGGTACATGCTATGGTTTCACAATAGGCCCATGAGGAAGAAGGAGAGCTGGAGGAACATGTGACCCAGAGGTGAAGTGTAAGAAAGCTGATTTCAGCATGGGGACGTCCACCCCCAGAGCAGGACTCTTCTTCCTAGGGCCTCCTCCCCAGCCACAGGGTTCCTGGGTCTAAGACACTTAGTCCCTGCACAGACACTGTCCAGACCCTAGACCAAACTCCAGTTGTCCCCAGTCCATTCCTTTCACATCTGGCTGGTGAATGTCAGGTCAATCTAATATGTTAGTGAGTGACATGGACGTGATGGGTGATAGTGACATGTTTGTCATGCTGCCAAGTAAAATTAACACACACTTAAACTGAAGTGTAAGCCTTGACCTGACTTTCACTAATGATGGGGATTTTAGGCAATATAGTAGGCTAATAGAGAAATCTGGGATTTGGTCTCATTTTACACCAAAGAAACCACCAGTTATTCAGCTGATGCATAGAGCCAGTTCTGCTTACTCCATTTGTGAGAGGAATAGAGGCTCCTAAAGGCTTCCCTGGTGGCTTAGACGGTAAAGCATTTGCCTGCAGTGTGGGAGACCCGGGTTCGATCCCTGGGTTGGGAAGATCCCCTGGAGAAGGAAATGGCAACCCACTCCAGCACTCTTGCCTGGAAAATTCCATGGACTAAGAGGCTCCTCAGAGCCTGGTAGGCTACAGCCCATGGGGTGGCAAAGAGTCAGACACGACTGAGCGACTTCACTTTAGAGGCTCCTAAGTAGGAGTGCTAAAGCATTATTTATGATAAACAGTCCAACTATTCAAACATACGGAAATGGCCATGTATTAATTCTGGAGAATCTAGTACAGCTACTGACATAACAATTATAAGGGTTATGCAGAAATATACCTGAGTATATTTTAAATTATGCTATATGAAAAAATCAAAACAGTATATGTGACATAGTATTAGAAAATACGAACAGTCAAGACAATATGCAGTAGCATTGTACAACCAGTTTTGTTTTCTTGAAGTTGTCCAGATAGCCTTTTTTGTGTGCAAAGATAATAGTCTAAGAAAAGGGAGGACTTGGTCACAAACATTCTAGCCTGAATGTTCCAGAGACTCTCTGAAGGTAGACTGAGAAGCTGCCAAGTGTTCAGATATGGAACTGTACCAAAAAAACAAGTAGGTAGTTAATGCTAATTTTAAAAAAGACTCATGCCATCTTTTTATCAAGCATGTTTATCTTAGATGGGCTGAGAGACTTCAGTAACACTCAAGGAGCTCTCTCTCCTTTGGTAGGTGATTTTTTGGATAAATAGACTTTCTTCCAAACCACTCTGAAGAGCTTGGACCCCTCCGCAGGCATCCACCTGTCCTGGGGGCTGAGGTGAGAGCGTGCTGCCTCACGTCCAGCCCATCTTCAGAAGTCTGCAGCGGTTCCTTCCTCTGTCCGGCCACGAGACTCAAATCAAAGAAGGAAAACTGCCATTTGATGTTGCTGTTTCCATTCCTAATTTTATCAATTTAGCTCTCAGGTTTTCTGACCTGGTCATCTGAGGGTGAAATCACTTGAGAATTTTCCATGCTAGTTTTTTATTTCAGTTATTTTGTGTTGAGTTGAAAACATTTCAACACAGAAGCTAAAATTCTCTGGAACACTAGTTTCTGAAAACTCCAAAGTTTAAGGGTAAGTACACACTCCAGTATCCTTACCTGGAGAATTCCACGGACAGAGGAGCTTGGCAGGCTACAGTCCATGGGGTCGCAAAGAGTCGGACATGACTGAGTGACTACACCTTCACTTTCACAAAGTTTCTGGGGTGTTTCTCAAGTTCTCACCAGATTTTTCAGCATGAGTTTCTGTCCAGCAAGTTGGTTCAGGCTAACTCCCTTCTCCTCCACCAACCTGCACTCACTCATGCAGCATGGGACAAACATTTACTAAATAGCTACCATTGGTCACTCACTCCTCTAGACACTGAGCATACAGCATAAACAAGACTAGTAAGTGTCTGCTTACCTTACAGTGAAGGGTGGGAAGGATGGTAGGGAACTGCTGAAGCAAAATCCTTGAGTTGGTAAAAGAGGGTAGAATAAGTGCCAAGAAAGAGCTGGCCTTATAGAGGAATTTGTTCGGTTCATTCATAATAACAGGAGAAGTAAAGCATATTGGCACATATGAACGCAGCTAAGAGAGATGGTAGTTGCGTCTTGTAAGTTCTCTTCTGATTGCCTCTTGTATCTCTATGAAACAGAAAGGTCATCAGCTCACACAGTGGTTGGGGGAGACCATGTTAGAGGTTGAAAATAAAAGAATGAAATACTTTTGGAGAATAGGACTGTGAATAGATTCAAAAAATATGGAATTATTGCTGTGCAGCATCAAGGGGTTAAGCGATCAGGAACTGACAGTGAGACTGTCCAGTGTGGCTGTGGTTTTTTTCTCCAGTCATATTCAGAAGTGCAGGAGCAGGCATGGTGTAAGAGAAGAGTTGGATTTGAGTGGTATGTGATTTTGCAAGGAAAGACAATACAGCAAGGGAAGAGCAGATTTGCCTTGCTGGCTGTGATGAAAACAATTTCTGTTTCGCCTTATGAAATATTCAGTATAAATACTTTGTAAATTTATCTTTCCCATTATTGAAGCAATGATAATAGCAACCTGGAAGACTGTGAACATCATGAAAACATGTTTATGACATGTTGTTATTGGGGGGAAAAGTAGTATACAAAATTGAGTCTGTTCTGTGATTACACTTAAATAAAAATGATATGGACGAAATCTAAGTCCAGGGAAAAGTAAAATTGTGTAATTCACTTAATGGCAGGATTTGGAGGGAATTTCTTACTTTCCTTTTATCCGATGTTCTATTCAGGTCATTAAACATTTATTGAGTGTCTACTGATGTTGGACACTGAGCTAGGCTCCAAGAATACAAAAAATACATAAAAAGAAGGATGCAAAAAAGAAGGAAGAAGGGAAGGAGAAATTATAGTAGCCTTTTACTTAGGAAGCATAGAGGCTAAGAATGATATCGATATGTTTTGATTTGCATAATAAAGCCATTATACTAAAACTATGCGGCAAATAGGATGTCAGTCTCTTTAACAGACAACATTAGTTAATATTCTCTTAGTTGTAGAATGTTACAAACAACTACAATAAAGTAGTAGTTGCTATCTACTAAAATTGACTAAACCAAAAAGGGTGGTCTGACTTAAGGACTGGATCACAGAGCCGAAGGACGATAAACAGCAGGACCCTGGGAGTAAGCTGGAGGAAGAGACCTGAACACAGCGCAACTCGTCTGTCTGTCATATCTCTTCCGCTTTGCCTTCATTCCTCAAGAAACTTTGGCCAAGTTGGGACCAGACGGACACCTCTGAATCAATCAAAAGCAGCCAAAGTGTTGTGTTGTATTTTTAAAACATGGCTGTTGGGAGTCCCACCACTATAAGCATGTGGATGAAAGGAAGAGACCATCCTCAAAATTAGCAGGGCTGTCATCTCAGTAGATATCTTTGTAGATCCTTGCCTTCTCTACCTAACACATACACTCTCTTCTAGTGCACATAAAATTCCAAAAATGACCTTACCTAACATACAACTATCATCTCCCCAATGGCAAAGTCACACCCAGCTACTGCACTGAGAAGAGATTTCACAGAGTCACTGTTCTGCATTCAAGATCTTTAGGTAATATCTATTATTTCTTTAGTAAATTCCCAACCTGGCCCAGATATGTTTCTTCCTGATTTTGCAACTAGTAGAAAAATGATCAGTGTAACTGACCCCTACCCAATACATGATGGTGCAGGAAAAATAAGGTAACTACACAGATCTTCAAAGGTATACAACTGGCCAATTAGCATATGAAAAAATGCCCAACATCACTAATCATTAGGCAAATGTAAATCAAAATCACAACTGTATATCATTTCACACTCACTAGGATGCTTATAATCAGGCAGACAGACAACACCAAGTACTGACAAGGATGTGAAGTAAATGAAACTCTCATATACTGTTAATGGGAATGTAAAATGATACAGCCACTTTGGGAAACGGTTTGGCAGATTAAACACAGAGTTACCAAATGATTAAAGAGATTAATCAGAAGATTAAAAATATAAAGTAGGGAGTTACAAAATGATTCAGCAGTTCCACTTTTAGATGTGTATCCAACAGGGACTTCCCTGGTGGTCCAGTGCTTAAGACTCTGTGCTTCCAACGCAGGGAGCAAGGGTCTGATCCCTGGTTTGGGAACTAAGATCCCACATGCTACATAGCATGGCCAAAAACTTTAAAAAAAATTTTTTTTACAGGATGTATATTCAACAGGAATAAAGACATATGTCCACACAAAAACCTGTACACAAATGTTCATAGAAACATTATTCAAAATGCTTCCCCAAAGTGGGACTAACCCTAAAGTTCATCGACTAATTATTGGATAAATAAAATATGGCATATTCATACAATGAATGTATTCATACAATGAATACAAATAACTTGCATTTGAAAATAAAAACAAAGTTCTATATGTTATAACATGTAATATAAATCTTGAAAATATTATACTAAATGACAAAAGACCACATACTTAGTGAATATTTTATATGTAATGCCCAGAATGGGTTAGAGAATGCAGGGGCATTCTCTCCCCAAGAGAAATGGGGTGAACTGCTAATGGGTCCAGGGTTTTATTCAGGGGTGACAAAAAAATGCTCCAATGATGATGCTCGTACAACTCTGCAAATATACTGAAAACCACTGAACTGTATGCTTTTAACTGTATGCTATCAGAATTATATCTCAGTAAGGCCATTATAAAAAGAATTATCTAAATCAAGTCTTTTTATTGAAATGTAGAGATTTGACATTCTGCGTACTATATGAAATGATCACCACAGTAAATCCAGACCTCAAGTCTTGAGACAAGACCCATATCAGATGTGGAAACTGGAAGCATTCCAGGTTCAGTGAAAGACAGCCAGTGGATCTTTAAGAAAACTTCTGAAATAATACAAATGAACTTATTTACAGAACAGAAATAGACTCAGACATATAAAATGAATTTATGGTTACCAAAGGGGAAAGCAGGGGAGATGGATAAATTAGGATTTGGGGATTAACATATATACACTGCTCATATAAAATAGACAAACAAGGATCTACTGTATACGCACAGGGAACTGTTAGGTAGGTTAAACAGGGAAAAGGAGTCCAAAATGGCGGCGGCTACAAGACAAGGAAGAGAAAAGCCCCCAAAAATAGAACAAAAGGTCCGAGGACCGGAGTGAGGACCTCAGGTAAAACAAACCACACTCCTGGCTGGCCCAATTTACATAGCACCGGCCCAGGGAGAGAGAAACATATAAAAAGAAGAGCCAAAGCTAGCTCTCTCTCCCTCCCGTGCTGGGGCGCTCTTCTCCTCCTGTCTTTGGATCTACGTGCCCTCACGCCTCGAAGATGGATTTTCCTGCTATCTTCTAAATAAAATAGAGCTGTAACACTGAGCTGTAACACTGATTTGTCTAAGAGCTATAACACGGTCTATCCAAGACCTGAGAGCTGTGACACGCCGAGGGGGCTTTAATGTCCGTCACTCCAAATCTTTGTTGTGACAAGACAAAGAATCAAGGAACATACACTCGCGTGACAGAACCATACTCAATATCTTAAGCTATAATGGAAAAGAATCTGAAAAGGAATATATATAACTGAATATACCCTGAAACTAACATTGTAAATCAACTATAATTCAATTAAAAAAAAATTTAAGAAAACTCCTGATCTTAAATTTAGCTAAAGTGATATCATAGAGTTTATTTTCTCTTAAAATCGCCTAATTAGGGAACTTAGCATTTGGATATTGCTATAAAGAATAGAATTTTCATTTTAAAATTTTAAGATAGAAAAATGTTACCTCCTTTTACACTGGAACATCCCCAATGTCACCAACTTCTACATATAACAGTGTGCTCTGATTACAATCTCGGATGAGGGACAAAGCTCTCTCCACACTGGACTCCCTTAACCTAAACAAAGGAAAGCATGACGAAAGTTACTCACATGTCCTTGATTATAAGCTTAACGTAAATTAAGTAGTAGAATGAAATATTGGTGATATGCTATATTTTCATTTCAATTCCCCAGAGTTGGTAGTATTTGGAAAGGTTCCAAACATTAACTTCAGTAACAGTGAGTCAGTTCTCAAACTTAAGTTCCTTTTGTGACTTAGAATTAAGATCAGGTGCGATTAGTGAAGGAGTTGAGGAAACTTCTCAAACAGACCCAGAAATCAATCTCTAATAATAGGAGAAACTGCAATTGAGGTAGTCATTTTGCAGTCTGTAGTCATTTTGTCCACAGAAGTTTTGAATGTGGAATATATCTCACTCATGAGAAAGCAACATGTTTTTAAAATTGGAGTTACTCCAGTAAATATTAAGTCCTTTTCAGGTAATATTAGAATTCTTCCTGACCCTTCACTTATTTCCAGAGCCAACAGTAATTAACAATTATTTTCATCTGAAAAATAATCCTGTGACGTTCAAATTTCCTCTATTTTTGAGAATTCATTTCAATGAAATTATTCTTTTCTATTTTTACTGCCTTTTCTGCACACAAACTTTTCCCTGTAAAAATTTACTTTGCTCAGGTTATTCTCAAAAAAAAGCTGGCTAAATTCCACTCTGGAAAACTTCAGCCCTAAGAACTTAATCACCCTGCTCACACCTGATTCTCCTAAACACAAAACCAGCTAGGTTCCATCTCTGTCACCAGAGGGAGTAGTAGAGCAATGCTAGCAGCAATCTTAAAATGCAAATGCTTGTTTTCCCCAATTTTCCCACAGTACTGGACATATTTCTGCTATATTTTGGCCAGAAGGAAAGCACATTTTTATCATTTTTCTCAAGGAATAACTTAAACTGTGTCACCGAATCCACTGGACATGCTGTGGCCACCCTACCAGATTTCCTTTGACCAGAGTTCACGAAGAACTCCAATTTCACTGTTGGTGGGAATGTTAAAATTTGTGCAGCCATTATGGACTGCAAGGAGATCCAACCAGTCCATCCTAAAGGAAACCAGTCCTGACTATTCATTGGAAGGACTGATGCTGAAACTGAAACTCCAATACTTTGGCCACCTGATGTGAAGAGCTGACTCATTTGAAAAGACCCTGATGCTGGGAAGGATTGAAGGCAGGAGAAGAAGGGGACGACAGAGGATGAGATAGCTGGATGGCATCACTGACTCAATGGATATGAGTCTGAGTAAATTCCGGGAGTTGGTGATGGACAGGGGGCTGCAGTCCATGGGGTCGCAAAGAGTTGGACGCAACTGAACTGAACAACGGAAAACAACAGGAAAGTTACTCAAAAAAATTAAAGATACAACTATCATACAATCCAGCAATTCCACTTCTGGATATTTAGCCAAAGAAATGAAAACATTAATTCAAAAAGACTTATGCACCTCCATGCTTACTGAAGCATTTTTTACAATAGCCAAGATATGAAAGCAACCTGAATGTCCCTCAGTAAATAAAGATACAAAAAGATGTGGTGTATACATACAATGGAATATTATTCAGCCTTTTATGACCACATGGGTGACTTTGAGGGCTCCTTGCTAAGTGAAATAAGACAGAGAAAAATTAGTATCATATGATTTAACTTTATGTGAAATCTGAAAAACAAAACAAACAAACGTAACAAAACAGAAACAAACTCATAGAGACAGAATAAACTGGTGGTTGCCAGAGGGAAGAAAGGCGGGCGAAATAGGCAAAAAGGACCAAGAGGTACAAATTTCCAGCTATAAAAGCAAGTCGCAGGGATGTAATATTTCAGCCCAGAATATAGTCAATAATATTGCAATTACTCTGCATGGGGACAAATGTTGACTGATTATGGTGACCACTTCGCAATGTATAAAAATACTGAATCGCTGTGCTGTACATCTGAGACTAATATGTCAGTTATACTTCAATAAAACAAAAAACAACTCAAATTTAAACTGTGCCCTGCAGTGTGAAACCTGGAAGGCAGGGAACTCAGAGGGGCTCAGACAGAGGCTGTTTACTGGTGCTCACAGAAGCATTTCAAAATCTTAGTAGCAATATTAGTACAGCCCTATAGTCGGAAACCAGTCAGGTGTATGTCCTAAATATGTGCTCAAAGACAGGTCCAAAAGGAAACACTTTATCATTGGATGACTCGGGAAAGAAAAGAGAGACTTCTAGAGACTTTCATTTTATGCTCTATACAAGTTCATACCACTTAAATTTTTTACAGTGAACATATTTCACTTTGGGGATTTTTTTTTAATCAAGCAAAAACAGCAAAGATTTGCTGCTCTCCCTGAGCTTCTAGAAGAGCATTAGGATCCCAGTAAATTACTAACTTGATGTTGTATAAAACAGATCCAACACAGCAATTTCTCCATACAATGGTACTGTTAACATATAAACAAAAGGAAGGAACGTTTGGGGCCAGCTATTGGCTCAGAAAGTAAAGAATTTGCCTGCAATGCAGGAGTCCAAGTTCAGTCCCTGGGTTGGGAAAATCCCCTGGAGAAGGGAATGGCTACCCACTCCAGTATTCTTGCCTGGAGAATTCTATGGACAGAGGAACGTGGCAGGCTAGAGTCCATGGGGTCGCAAACAGCTGGACATGACTGAGAGACTAACACACACACACACACACACACACACACGTAAGCACCCAATCCCAGTAACTTCAAGTAGCAAAGTCTTTAAAAGACACTTGAAAATCCTCATCCTAACACCTCTTCCTCCCTTACCCTCTGACAGAGGGAAGAAGAAAGCTGATGGAGAGAGTCCCCAAAGTTGGGTGACGCTTGGAGTATTCCTTGGTCTCCCTGGAATGCCTGAATGGCTGGAGACAACAGGGCAGCTGGTCCCTGGATCAGCAGCATCGCCTGAAAGCCTGCTATGAATGGAAATTCTCAGACCCCACACCAGCCAGATCAGTAAATCTGGGATGGGGGCCCAACAATCTGCATTTTGAATGCCCTCCAGGGGAATCTGATGCAGAAAAATCAGAATCTCTGCCTTAAGGTATCTGCTTTCCCCTAAGGGGGGCCATTGCTGGAGGTCACTTGAACAGAGGAGCTGCCTGTGGAAGGCATGGGACTCTTTAAAAGAGGAAATGAGCTTCCTCCTTGAAAGCTTGAGGGAAAGAGTATATTCAGACTGCTGTTTGTGTGTGTATTCTGTAAACTGTATAACAGAGGGGACTTTGAAGCATCTCACGTTATTACTTACTATTAGTTCAGTTCAGTCACTCAGTTATGTTCAACTCTGCGACCCCATGGACTGCAGCACGCCAGGCCTCCCTGTCCATCACCAACTCCGGGAGTTTACTCAAACTCATGTCCATTGAGTCGGTGAGGCCATCCAACCATCTCATCTTCTGTCATCCCCTTCTCCTCCCACCGTCAATCTTTCCCAGCATCAGGGTCTTTTCAAATGAGTCAGCTCTTCACATCAGGAGACCGAAGTATTGGAGTTTCAGCTTCAACATCAGTCCTACCAACGAATATTCAGGACTGCTTTCCTTTAGGAAATCATTACTTACTATAATGGAAAATATAGATTTGTTTTCTAACCAGAGAAAAATATGGACAGAGAAGGGCAAGTTGAGAGGGAAAGTTAGATCTGAGATGACTTAAGACACAACTTTCCTTTCTGAAGAAACACATCCTACCTACACAGGGTTTATCCAGGTCTGTAATTCTCCCACAGATCCCTGCCTCTTGGACATGACAGCCTCCATGGTTGTCAGCTGACACTTCAGTGGCAATAAGATCAGCCAGCTGAGAGCAAGAGGGAGGCGGTTGAGCTCTTGCAAGGGAAGGTGAGATAACAGAAATACCCTAGTGCTGTTCTTCCTAACACTAACCGGGATGGAGGAAAGAGGCTAGAAAGTTACCATTTCTCAAAACCAGTGTCTTGGTAGATTTTAAGCGAGTTTCACTTTACTTTCAGAATTATGCCATAACTCTTCCAATTTCTCTCAAAAGGCAACAGAAGGGATGGCCAGTGGCTCTCCCAGGACACAAGCTTAGGACTCTGCCTTTTATTGGCTGTGCAACTTCAGGAAATTACTTAACCTTTCTGTATGTCAGTTTTTGGTCTGTGAAATAACGTGATACTAGTACAAGTAAGATCCCTGGCAGGTAGTGTTAGCTGTTACCATTATACCAGAACTCCTATTATTGAATTGAATTAAATAAATGATATCATAGACACTGAAAGACAAGGGCTTCCTGGGAACAAGAATAAAGCATTTGTCCAAGGTTTCTTAAACTAGAACCACAAAAAAATCCCTGGAAAGGTTTACATTTTCATTTGGAGGACAGGTAGCACTCTTACCCACAGATAAAGAAGGGATGCGAGTGAATCAGAAATCCACAAGGCAGCCAGGGGTCAGACTCACTCTATACAAAATGGAGACATCGCCCAGCCAGGAGGAGCGGGGTGGTTCCTTGAATACAGCAACACAAGCAGCCCAGGAGGAAGGCCTAAGTGCCCAGAGAACCCAACAAGAGACAGAGGTCTTACCGAACCAGGTGTTTCCCCAGCTTGCAGCAAGGCAGATGCTGAGACACCAAGGTGTGCAGCAGAGAAAGGGTTTATTATTCCAAGGCAGCCAAGCAACAGACAGGAGACCAAATCTCAAATCCACTTCCCAGAAGGCCAGGGACTCAGGATATTTACAGGATAAAGCTGAGTCCCATCGAGCACTGGGGAAAGGTGATTGGAAATAAGAAAAAGGTGAGATAATCGCGGCAAGAGCAACTAAGCTGCAAGCTTTCTCACCTGACTCATGTTCAGAAAACGATGTGTTAGCACGTTCTGAGGGTTGAGTTTTGGGCCCTATGACATCAAAAGCACACTCAAGCACTTGCCCAGTTGGTGCATCGTGGATCCCAACCAGTCTTAACCAGCTCAAGCTCAAATTGAACACAGCTGCCTCCAAGTTCGTGAATAACAGCTTGGGCAAACACCTTATTATTTAGGCCAGGTGACAGTTGAAGGACATACAAGCTTTTGCAATATAATTAAAGTGAGCTTAGTCAGAGAAGGCAGATTACAGTACTTATTTATTAAGCAAGATATAGTTTAATAAATCTAACTGATGATACCCTTGCTTTCAGACATGGTCTTTAAAAAAAATACTAAATAAAACACAGTGAAAGTGAAAGTCGCTCAGTAGTAGCCAACTCTTCATGACCCTATACAGTCCATGGAATTCTGTAGGCCAGACTACTGAAGTGGGTAGTCAGTCCCTTCTCCAGGGGATCTTCCCAACCCAGGGATTGAACCCAGGTCTCCTATATTGCAGGCAGATTCTTTACCAGCTGAGCCACCAGGGCTCAGTACAACACATATACATAACAGTTACAATTGTACATATAACTGGGATCCTTTAAGTTGGGATCCTTTGAAGTTGGGTGTGGCTATGTGTCTAAGTTTTGACGTTTTGATGTAAGCAGAAGTGAGTTTACACTCTTCTCTCTTCTTCCTCTCTGTGGCCTGGAATGTAGACATGATGGTTGGAGCTCTGAGCAGCCATCTTCAACCACGCGGTGACCATGAGTCTGGAAGCCTGTGCTAACAGAGAGATAGACAAGAGCCTGCGTTCTCTACAATTTCATGAAACTGCCATCTAGACTTGAACTGCCTTCTTCTAGATTTCTTTCATATGAGAGAAAAATAAATTTTCAATTTAGTTAATCCTCTTTTTTTTTTTTTTTTTGCTTTTCTGATACATGCAGACAAATATAACCCCAAACGGTACAGAAATTTGACATATAAGTTATCCCATAAGATTTTTTAGGCTTGTGAATGTACAACATAATTAGGGAAATTAGATATTTGATGCTGGTTCCTGAAGAAAGGAATAATGAGTATCCCAAATGGCAAATGAGAGATAAAGAAGGAACTTTCATAATAATGGAAGAATAATTTCATTTTTTGAAAAATACAAATGCCCAGGTATTGCTTTTTGTCTCCAGAGTTCCAGATATATTTCCATTGAGCACTGATGTTTAGAAACAACTGGACTATATGATGACTTTTTACTTTTATCTAGTTCATTTCACTTTTTCTATTTCATATTCAGTGTTCCCATTTCATTTAGTTTATGTTTTCCAATTTCTCCATCTTTTTTTAATGATGTTTCTCAAGTCTTTATCAAGTGTAGCAGGAAAGTTTTTGTATACGCATATATAAATAATATGTATAATACATATGTATTTTAGAAAACTTATGAATTTTTGCCTAAGAAATTTATGACATTTTGATTCGACTTGTTTGACTTAGCATGAATAGCATGCTAGATTTCTAATTAAAAAATAGATATGCAACAAGCAATAAAGGTTTACTGTATAGCACAGGGAACTATAGATATTGTAATATTTTGTAATAACCTATAATGGAAAATATTGCTCTTTATAGCATCAGACCTTGGTTCTATCACCAGTAACATCCACAGCTGGGTATTGTTTTTGCTTTGGCTCCATCCCTTCATTCTTTCTGGAGTTATTTCTCCACTGATCTCCAGTAGCATGTTGGGCACCTATTGACCTGGGGAGTTCCTCTTTCAGTATCCTACCATTTTGCTTTTTTATACTGTTCATGGGGTTCTCAAGGAAAGAATACTGAAGTGGTTTGCAAAGTGAAGAGGAACTAAAAAGCCTCTTGATGAAAGTGAAAGAGGAGAGTGAAAAAGTTGGCTTACATCTCAACATTCAGAAAACGAAGATCATGGCATCCACCCATCACTCCATGGGAAATAAATGGGGAAACAGTGGAAACAGTGTCAGATTTTATTTTGAGGGGGCTCCAGAATCACTGCAGATGGTGACTGCAGCCATGAAATTAAACGACGCTTACTCCTTGGAAGAAAAGTTATGACCAACCTAGATAGCATATTCAAAAGCAGAGACATTACTTTGCTGACTAAGGTCCGTCTAGTCAAAGCTATGGTTTTTCCTGTAGTCATGTATGGATGTGAGAGTTGGACTGTGAAGAAGGCTGAGCACCGAAGAATTGATGCTTTTGAACTATGGTGTTGGAGAAGACTCTTGAGAGTCCCTTGGACTACAAGGAGATCCAACCAATCCATTCTGAAGGAGATCAACCGGGGATTTCTTTGGAAGGAATGATGCTAAAGCTGAAACTCCAGTACTTTGGCCACCTCGTGTGAAGAGTTGACTCATTGGAAAAGACTCTGATGCTGGGAGGGATTGGGGGCAGGAGGAGAAGGGGACGACAGAGGATGAGATGGCTGGATGGCATCACTGACTCGATGAACGCGAGTCTGAGTGAACTCCGGGAGTTGATGATGGACAGGGAGGCCTGGTGTGCTGCGATTCGTGGGGTCACAAAGAGTCAGACACGACTGAGTGACTGAACTGAACTGAACTGATAATGGAAAATCATTTCAAAAATAATATATGTGTATATTTATATACAACTGAATCACCTGTTGTGCACTTGAAACACTTTAAGTCAACTATACTTAAATAAAATATATATATTAAAAATTAAATAAAAATGAAAGAACAATTTCAGTAAGAAGATTTCTTTAATCTTAAATTTGTATGCAGTTAATACCATAGTTCCAAATTATATAAGCAAAAACTAACAGAATACTGGGAAAGGCAAACAAATTCACAATCAAATTGGGAGATTTTAATAATCTTTCTTAGCTAATAGATAGAACAAGCAAACAAATGAAAAAGTGGTAATAATGCTGAAGGTTTAAACAATGCAACTCCCTCCTGGGTATGTACCGAAGGAATGAGTTCTTATGTCCACCAAAAGTGTAAGAATATGCACAGCAGCTTAATTTATAATAGCCAAAAAACTGGAAGCAACCTACATGGTTATCAACAGCAGAATGGATGAATAAATTGTGTTATGTTAATCAACGGAATATGGCACAGCAACGAAAAGAAATGGTTGGCCAATACAGTTCGTTCATCAACGACATAGATGTGATTTTGAATAAAAGAAATCATTTACAGAGTCTATATTCTAGTACTCTTCAGATACTGTTCTGGCACACATCTATATACATGGAGCTCAAAGATGGATGAAAGTATTCTACGATGATACAGGTAAGAAGGGCATTTAAACCTTGAAGGTCATGAGCTGGAAGCAGAGCAGAGGGAGCTTCCTGGGATGCTGGAATCTTCCATATCTCCTTCCGGGATGTGAGTACATGGATATATGTATGTGTAGAATTTTATCACATTTATCTGTATTTATTGTATATAAATTATACTTCAATAAATGAATGGAAGAGGCATTATTTTGGAGTTTAATGCCAATTACTTATTTCACGTCTTCCCAGGTATCTGGCGGGCTTCCCTAGTGGCTCAGTGGTAAAGAATCTACCTACAATGCAGACTAACTTTCTCTATGCCTTGACATGAAAAGGCTTGGCTATTCTGCTCTAGGTAACAAAAAGCCAGTTAGGCTGTTTGGATGGAGAGTGAGTGTATTGGGATCAGTGGTGGAGAACTCTGGCACTGGAATGGGGAAGGATTTTGCTGAGGGAGGTGCGGTGTCAACTTAACTGGGTCACAAATGCCCACAGAGCTGTATAAACACTATTTCTGGGTGTGTCTGTGAGGGAAAACATGTGAATCAGTGGACTCAGTAAAGCAGATGGTCTTCCTCAATGTGGGTAGTCATCATTCAACCCACTGAGAATCCAAGTAGAACAGAAAGGCAAAATTCTTGAATTTTGAGAATTGAATTGAGAATTAAATTCTCTCCGTCTCTTTCTCTGACTGAATGGGCTGAGATAACCATCTTCTCCTGCTACTACCTGATGTGAAGGGATGTGTTAAGAAAGAGGCTTATTAAAACTACTATTAAATTGTTTTTAATGGGGCCTTTGGGCTTCCCCGGTGGCTCAGCGGTGAACAATCTGTCTGCCAAACTGGGAGACTTAGGTTCGATCCCTGGGTCGGGAAGATCTGCCGGAGAATGAAATGGCAACTCACTCCAGTATTCTTGCCTGGGAAATTCCGGGGACAGAGAAGCCTGGTGGGTCACAGTCCATGGGGTCGCAAAAAGAGTTGGACACGACTTAGTGAATAAACAATACAAAAATAGGGGCTTCCCTGGTGGCTCAGACACTAAAGATTTCGCCTGCAATGTGGGAGACCTGGGTTTGATCCCTGGGTTGGGAAGATCCCCTGGAGGAGAGCAGGGCAACCCACTCCAGTATTCTTGCCTGAATAATTCCTATGGACAGAGGATCCTGGTGGGCTACAGTTTATGAGGTCCCAAAGAGTCAGGCACGACTGAGCAACTAAGCATGGCACATACTGATGGTTCAGTGGTGAAAAAAAAAAAAAAAACCAACCTGCCAATGCAGGAGACATGGGTTTGATCCCTGGTCCAGGAAGATTCTACATGCCGTGGAACAATTAAGTCTGTGCACCTACGAGCCTGTGATCTAAAGCCTGGAAGCCAAAACTACTGAAGCCCACAAGCCCTAGAGCCTGTGCTCTGCAGCAAGAGAAACCATGGCAATGAGAACCAATGCAACTAGAGAGTAGGCCCTGCTTGCCGCAACTACAGAAAAATAGTTCCCTCGCAGCAACAAAGACCCAGCACAGCCAAAAGTAAAGATAAATAATTCTTATTAGTTCTAATTGTTTGTAATGGAGGAATAGAGGGTGTCATTTACTTCTATTTCAGCGTTTCTCAGTGTCCCCTGTGTAAGGAGAATCTCTCTCAGGCTGCAGCGACAGAAAGGGCCGTGATCTTTTGAGAAACTGGTTTGGTTTTACCATACGATGAATGTTCATTTTCCCCTCCTCGTCCTGGCTGCTAAGGAGCTTGCAGTACAACAGCAAGCGAGGTCCTCTGCAACGTACCTGTGCGCTCATCCTACTCCTGGCTTCACCTTCTCTTCGTTCTGTTTCCCTTTACTCCACTTTCTCAACTATTACATTTTGTGTTCTTATACATGTCTTTGTAAGCTGCCACAACTCCTATTTCAGGATATAGGTGGGGCATAAATAAATAAGAGAAGACATGGACAAGTCCACTAAGATGGAGAAAGAGTGCAAGAAAGGCTTGAATAGACATTACCCCAAAGATGATATACAATAGCCAGCAGGCATATAAAAAGATGATTAACTTCACTAACTGTACAGAAAATGCAAATCAAAACCACAATGATATTTCACCGCATCTGATTAGGATGGCAGATAGGCAGGCAGGAAGAAGAAAAAAGGAGGGAGAAAAAAAAGAAAAAGAAATGGCGGCAAAGATGAGAAGAAAAATGAACACATTACACTATTGGTGAGATTGAAAGATGGTGCAATTGCTATGGAAAACATTATGGAGGTCCCTCAAAAAGTTAAAACTAGAACTACCATGTGACGCAGCAATTTTACTTCCGGGTATATATCCAAAAGAACGGAAAGCTGGGTTCTGAAGAGATATTTGCAGACCCACATTCACAGCAACACTATTCACTATCGCCAAGAGGTAGAAGCAACCCAAATGTCCATCAACAAATGAATAAACAAAATGCGGTATATACATATAGTAGAACACTATGCAATCCTAAAAGAGGGAGTTTTGATGCATGCTACAACACAGGAGAACCTTGAGGACATTATGCTAAGTAAAATAAACATGTCACAAAAGTCAAATACAGTATGGCTTCACTTAAATGAGGCATCTGAAGGAGTTAAATTCACAGAGACAGAAAGTTGAATGATGGCCCCTGGGGGAGTGGTGAGAGTGAAGTGAAAGTGTTAGTCACTCAGTGGTGTCCAACTCTTTGCGACCTCCTAGACTGTAGCCAGGCAGGCTCCCCTGTCCATGCAATGAATGGTAAGTTGTTGTTTAATGGGTATAGAATTTCAGTTTTACAAGATGAAAAGTTCTTGAGACTGGTTGCACAACAATAAAGGGTTACGATGGTAAATTTTACTTTATGTGTATTTTACCACATTTTTAAAATGTAAAGTCAAGAAAGAGAAGCTTTTTCTCATTTCACAGTTTTGTTCAGTATGCTTCCTAGTCTCAAACAGAAAGAAGGTGGTAGTTTCATCTGGACTCTGTCATACTCCATCCCTGCCATTTAGGAGAGAGAGGAGGTATTTCCACCCAACCAGTGAGGGTAAGAAGAAATTCAATGACCTGGCTTGGATGTCAGTAAATATTCGGGAGCTGAACAAGAAAGCCTTTCACTTGCGTGATCATTTTTCTTCCTTTTCCCTGGGTAAGACTGGCAAAAATTTAACTGTTTTCCTTGAATATATAATCAGAACCATGTTTACGATATGAGACATGATTCTTCTCCTTCTTCTCTCTCAACATCTACCCCCTTGTTCTTATATGCTTATGACAATGTACCTCCCACACACAACTAAAGAAGCAAAAAATTTTAAGTCAACTGCTGCACATTGAGGATCCAAGTTATTTAACATACTGTGTAATTAAAGCAGGCTAATGGTGTAAGCCGAGCAGAATATAGGTTAGTGAGTCAACACTTTTCTAGTTCATCTGAGGCCGAGCAGGCTTTTCAGATGATTCACGGTTCATTTGCTCTGATTCAGTGCCAGGAGCCAGCGTGAGGAATCCCACCCGTGACAAGGTCATGCGGCAGAGGCCTGATGGGCAAGGCGAGTCAGACCTCAGGTTTTCCCCCTGGTATTTCCTGAGCATGTACCCCAAAAATAAGAATCTGCCTGCCTTATTGTACTTCTCCACTCTTCTGACACTCTCTGGAAAAAGTTAATTCAGGGCTTTAGTCTTATGCATTTGAAAGGGATGTTTCAGTTCAAACCCCCTCTGATAACTCTCTACTTGCCTAACAGGTTTCCCGGACTTCTTACAGCTTGTGAATTGCTTACAGCCCCCCAACCGCGAGAGGCACAAAGCTTAGAGCATCTTAAAGATACAGAGCCTTTTCTAAAGAGCTGAAAATCATATTGGTGATGGATTTCACTGTTGACTCAATGATTGCTGCCAGGCCTCCATATTCTTTATCTTTAGGCACCTGGGAGGATGTTAATCAATGTAAACGGGATATGGAAAAAGATATATAATAGTTTTGATGTTAGCAACACTAGACTTTTGAGTTAATTACTTTTCGTTATAAATCACTGTACTCCTTTTACTTGTTATAAATTGCTGTATCTTTGCTATGTAAGAATGTAACTTTATTTAGTGTTTTCTGAGCGTGGCACTAGACTTCGGGAAGATCAACACAAATAAGTCTTCTGGTTGACAAACCCTTATCAGAAAAGGGCCGTAAAATGTTAATTGGCCCTTTTGGCTGGAAGATGATGTAAATCACCTAAGACTTGTGTATACAACTAGGTATGCAGAGAGAAAAGCCTGGTTTTGATAAGAGTCTGGGCTGCTAACGCTGAATAATTTTGTATTACCCATTGATCTCTATGTACAATCAAAAAGGTATAAAAGGCCTTTCTAGACAATAGAGACCAGGCCAATTATTGGAAGGACTGGTTTCCCCCGTGTCTCCTCTTTACTCTAATTTCAGGCTGATTCCCATCTGGGGCGTGGAGGCTCGCCATGTCTACTTACTTGCCCTAGCTTCTAAGATCCACGAGAGAGGGAGCCCAAGGTGGGGCACCCTCCGTTATTCAAGAGGACACCAGTGGCCTAACGTAGATGGTGCAAGCTCCTTGTCTGAAACTTTATTGACTTCCATGTAAAACAAGTTATTCAGTCTCTTTCCTCCACTAAAATTTCCTACTATACTATTTCCTCTTAATCTCTTTATATTTCTAATTAAATAAATTTTTCCTCGCCAATGCTGTCCCTGCTTCAAATTCCCTGGATCCACCGGGGCTGGATCCCGGCAATTCAGTCTTGGTTGCTTTGCTATTCCTTTCACTCCAACCTGAAGGCACGTTCAAGGGAGGTTCCCATTCCATGGTGTGCTAAATTTTGGTGAGGTTGAAACATGGTAAGCTTAGTTCAGGTGTCTCGTTTTAACACCATGTGGTAAAAGTCAGATAACTCAAGAAACAAAGCCAAGTAACCATATATAAAATAAAGTGAGTTTTCTGTGAATTTAAAGTGAAAAACTTCCTCCACCTGATAACTTCACCCACACTCAAGTAGAAGAGCTGGGTTAAATTTAGATGGTAGTTACACTTGCTCTGTGACCTTGAGAAAATCTTCATCTAATTTCTTTCCACCCATAAATGATCATTAATAATATGTGCTTCTGACTCAAGACACCCAACACTGTTTAAGTGAAAGATGATGAACTAGAGGTTACAAGGAGCACTGAAACTGTCATGTTTTGGACCAACGAGCTGAGAAAAGCCTTATTACCCAGGTTTAAGATGATGGCAGTCTTAGGTCTTCCAGTCTATGCCCTTGGAGGGGACAGATTCCATTCCATTAATAGGGGGCTGTGCTCCTTCCAATACTGTCCACATGCATAGGTGGTCCCCAAAGGTCTATCAAGTGTTTTTTGACAGTCTGGCCATTTAAGAGGAATATGTGATCAAATCATTTTGTTGACACAGATTTCAAAAATTTTAAATGTAATATTAAATCACAATTTTTACAGACATCCTATTATTCTTAATAGCCATTATTTTTTTTAAAGTTGTATACATACTTCCAAGATTTTGTTTTTTATTAATAATCTCAGTGTATTTTTACCTCATTAGCATATTATTCTTTTTTAAGATTTATTTTATTTTATTTTTGGCTGTCCTGGGTCTTCTTTGCTGCCCATGGGCTTTCTCTGGTTGCAGCAAAGTGGGGCTACTCTTCACTGTCGCGCACAGGCTTCTCATTGCAGTAGCTTTCCTTGTTGCAGAGCACAGGCTTCAGGTGCAAGCTTCAGTAGTTGTGGCTCAAGGGTTCTAGGGTGCAGGCTTAGTTGTGGCCCACGGGTTAGTTGCTGCATGGCATGTGGGCTCTTCCTGGACTGGGGATTGAACCAGTGTCCTCTGCATTGCAAGGCAGATTCTTAGCCACTGAGCCACAAGAGAAGCCCAAGCATCTTATTTTTGATACAAGATTAATATCTAACATAGTAGCTAAGTTCAGCCATTCAGTCGTGTCCGACTCTTTGCGACCCCATGGACTGCAGCACACCAGGCTTCCCTGTCCATTGCCAACTCCTGGAGTTTACTCAAATGCATGTCCCTTGAGTTGGTGATGCCATCCAACCATCTCATCTTCTGTCATCACCTTTTCCTCCCACCTTCAATCTTTCCCAGCATCAGGGTCTTTTCAAATGAGTCAGTTCTTTGCATCAGGTGGACAAAGTATTGGAGTTTCAGCTTCAACATCAGTCCTTCCAATGAACATTCAGGACTGATTTCCTTTACGATGGACTGGCTGGGTCTCCTTGCAGTCCAAGGGACTCTCAAGAGTCCAACACCACAGTTCAAAAGCATCAGTTCTTCGGCACTCAGCTTTCTTCACAGCCCAACTTTCACATCCATACATGACTACTGGAGAAAACATAGCTTTGACTAGATAGACCTTTGTTGGCAAAGTAATGTCTCTGCTTTTTAATATGCTGTCTAGGTTGGTCATAGCTTTTCTTCCAAGGAGTAAGCATCTTTTAATTTCATGGCTGCAGTCACCATCTGCAGTGATTTTGGAGCCCAATAAAATAAAATCTGCCACTGTTTCCCCATCTATTTGTCATGAAGTGATAGGACTGGATGCTGTGAAATTAGTTTTCTGAATGTTGAGTTTTAAGCCAACTTTTTCACTTTCCTCTTTCACTTTCATCAAGAGGCTCTTTAGTTCTTCTTCACTTTCTGCCATAAGGGTGGTATCATCTGCATATCTGAGGTTATCGATATTTCTCCCGGCAATCTTGATTCCAGCTTGTGCTTCCTCCAGCCCAGCATTTCTCATGATGTACTCTGCATATAAGTTATATAAGCAGGGTCACAATATACAGCCTTGATGTACTCCTTCTCCTATTTGGAACCAGTCTGTTGTTCCATGTCCAGTACTAACTGTTGCTTCCTGACCTGCATACAGATTTCTCAAGAGGCAGGTCAGGTGGTCTGGTATTCCCATCTCTTTCAGAATTTTCCAGAGTTTGTTGTGGTCCACACAGTCAAAGGCTTTGGCATAGTCAATAAAGCAGAAGTAGATATTTTTCCTGAACTCTCTTGCTTTTTCGATGATCCAACAGATGTTGGCAATTTGATCTCTGGTTCCTCCACCTTTTCTAAATCCAGCTTGAACATCTGGAAGGTCATGGTTCACGTACCATTGAACCCTGGCTTGGAGAATCTTGAGCATTACTTTACTAGCATGTGAGATGAGTGCAATTGTACGGTAGTTTGAGCATTCTTTGGCATTGCCTTTGGGATTGGAATAAAAACTGACATTTTCTAGTCCCTGTGGCCACTGCTGAGTTTTCCAAATTTGCTGGCATATTGAGTGCGGCACTTTAACAGCATCATCTTTTAGGATTTGAAATAACTCAACTGGAATTCCATCACCTACACTAGCTTTGTTCGTAGTGATGCTTTCTAAGGCCCACTTGACTTCGCATTCCAGGATGTCTGGCTCTAGGTTGGTGATCACACCATCGTGATTATCTGGGTCGTGAAGATCTTTTTTGTATAGTTCTTCTGTAGTAGCTAAGATAGGAATAAAATTGAACAATTTTCTTCTAAATTGCTATCAACTAATAAAGCCTCCAATATTTTCATAAAATTTTACAATTTTCAAATGCTTTCAGCTTCATTTAAATAACACTGTAAGATGGAACAAGTACAGTTCATTATTTGTAAACCTACTAATTTAAGTGGTATGCCCAAAGCTGATCCATTAATGGTAGTTCCATTAATTTTGAAATACAATGCAAGAGAAACTACCATTCTTTTTACAAAGATGAATTATTTAGAGAATTTGGTTTTGCTTTCATTTCAGATCACTTTGTACTGAGGACAAGGGACTAATTTCATTTGAAATGCCATCAATTTTTTTTCATTGCTGTTTATGAACTACATCAGGCACAACACTTTTCAAAACCAAGGATTATTTTATGATATAAATAACTCAAGGTAAGGATAAGTTTTTATTATTTCAACTAGCCTGCTTAATAGTCCTCAAGTAAATTATCTTATCTATTCCCTTTAGGGCTAACATTTCTCAACTTATAATGAAAAAAACAAGGATATCAGGATATCTTAAGAATAATGACAATTGTGCAAACAACTGATGTGGCATCTGGCTCTTTCCCAACAGTTCACGACCCTCCATTTGCTCAAGAATAAAAACAGAGCATGTTGCTGGACATATCTTTACACCATACGCATATTCTTGTGACAGAACATGAAAATGACTTTCTAAGGCTGAATGAAGCCAGACTGGGGTAGGAATCCTTCTCTATGGCAACATATGTGCGACATGCTGGTTGGCTTAGCATCTGAATGCACTCCCCAAGGAGCTCCATCATCATCTCTGTACAATCCAACACCAGTGCTGACAGAGCTCCCAGCGCTTGCTGTCATCCTGATGACTTATCATTGTGAATTTGCTTCTCTAAATTCACAGAAGTCAAGTCTAAGGAAATAAATCAATGAAGTATTTAACTTAACCTGTAACTTAAACTTTATCAAGTCATAGAGAGAGGCTTCAGTGAAGGATATCAAACAATGTCATTCTTCCTATCAACAGAAAAACACTATCATTTTTATCATTAATTTTTAAAGATTTGGCTTTAAGATTTAGAGATGTGTGACAAGTATATTTTTTAATTAACTGAAATTTTTTGGTTCATCTATGTCTTGAATACTCATTAGAGTTCCTACAGACAGAAAAAAATCAAAATTATGACACAGGGGCTGGCAAACTATGTTCACAAGGAACACTCACTTTTCTATGAGATGGACCAATTAAAGTCATACAGTGACAAGTCACATCTTACCAATACACATAGTTAAAGGAAATGTATGGATAGAATTCTCTCAAGATGGTTTTTCTCTCAGATGTTTTCTCACATTTTTGATACATGCCAACTTTCTCTATAAATGAGCATCATCAGTAAATGATTAAAACAATAAACTGAGACAACTTCCTACTGGTCCAATGCTTAAGACTCCATGCCTCCAATGCAGCGTTGACCCCTGGATGGGGAACTAAGATCCCACCTGCCACAGGGTGACTAAGGCCATGCACTGCAACTAGAGAAACCCCCATACCCCAGAGCCCACAGAGCCAAAACCCAAAAACAACAGCCAAAAAAAACCCCAATAAACTGATAACAATAAATTCTGCTGAATCTTTTAACCATATATTTTTTCTGATAGGCATGAAACATTTTTTTCTGCTGGTAAAATGATTTCTAGTAAACGTGACAGAAATAACCATCTACATGTTTCAGGGGATTATACGAAAAGGGCTATGACTTTGAGTTTCACTTTTAAAAAATTCAGAAATTATATTAAAATTAATTATATATTAATTATATTAAAGAAACTCTTAAACTACTCCAAGTAGTTATTGTAAATAAGACAATAAAAGACAAATAGGAAAAAAATTACAAACAAATACAGAAGAGGCTTTACCAACACAAGAAAGATGAACAACCAATAATAAATGGAGAAGGGTCATGAATAGGCATTGCTCATAAAAGGAACTACAAATACACAGGTCTCTTCAAGTCTCCAGGAACTCCCGGGACAGGAAACAGTGGCAGCACAGAGTAATGACTATAGCTCACTGGAATCTTCACAGCTTGTGGTAAATCTGCTGAACCCATTCAATAATTTTCCCTCTGAATCCACGCCCACCGAATAATCTTCTGATTAATAATTTGTTTTCTCGGGTTTTTTGGAATCTGAATGGGATGAGATGAACTGTAAATCACCAATGCATAAATTAGCTCATACATCAGTCTCATATTAAAAAAAAAAAAACAAACAAACAACTAACTTGTAGGAGGACTGGAGAGATGTTGTTTAAGGGTACAAACTCACAACTGGTAGATATAAATACAGGATATCCAGTGCACCAGTCCATCCTAAAGGAAATCAGTCCTGAATAATCATTGGAAGGACTGATGCTGAAGCTGAAGCTCCAATACTTTGGCCACCTGATGCGAAGAACTGACTCATTTGAAAAGACCCTGATGCTGGGACAGATTGAGGGTGGGAGGAGAAGGGGACGACAGAGGAAGAGATGGTTGGATGGCGTCACCGACTCAATGCGTTTGAGTAAACTCCGGGAGTTGGTGATGGACAGAAAAGCCTGGCATGCTGCAGTTCATGGGGTTGCAAACAGTCGGACACGACTGAGCGACTGAACTGGTACAGACGAAGATACTGGATTATAAACTTCAAAGTTGCTAAGAGGCTAGATTTTAATTTTTCCTACAACCACAAAAAAGAAGTAATAAGTATGTGACGTGATAGAGGTGTCAGCTAACACCTCTATCAGGTGTCAGCTAATCATATTGTAATATATAAACATACACCTTAAGTTTAAAAAACATTATATGTCCATTATATCTCAATTCAAAATTTAAAAAGAAACTAACATTTTGAAACAGAAATTTATAGATAACAAAATAAATCTGTTACTTATCGTAAGTCTGCTTCAGAATCACTTCTCCAAGCACGTAGACATCAGTTTTAGGGAACCGCAAGTGTCAGTTGCTCAGTCATGTCTGACTCTTCGTGATCCCATGGACTATAGCCCACCAGGTTCCTCTGTCCATGGGACTCTCCGGGAAAGAATACTGGAGTGGGTTGCCATTTCCTTATCCATTAAGGAATTGCAAAACAGGAATCAAACACTTTATTAGGAATATGTTGATTCCAGCGAGGAACAGAAAGGCTATGGGATATGCTCAGAATTTCATACAAGGGCAGAGAAAAACAGGATAAAAGAATGCACTTGAGAGAGGTCAAAGGAGAAATAATAGCATCGCTTTCGGCTTGAAATGTTCTCAGTCGAACTTACCCAACAAACTAGCTCCACTAGGGGTCAGGCTTTACCCTGCCAATGAGGTATCAGAGGTAAGTTTCCTCTTCCTCTCTCCCATCCCCCTCTTCCTTTCTTCATTCTTCCCTCCTCTCCCAGCTCCTCACTTACCTGGTGTATTTCGAGCACTTGCTGTTCACTAGGCATAGCAACAGATTCTGAGGATACACACAGGGCTCCCACAGTCCCAGAGAGGGAAGTAGCCTGAAGGCAGACCTGTAACAAAGTAAACACGGAAATGAAATTACAAACCTTGTATTCTTTAACTTAATCTTGGTTAGAAAAGGTAATCATAACAGAAGCTAACTGCCTCAGTCACCTCAGTCAGCAGTTAACTAACAATTCCTAAATCAGCAGTTCTTCAAGTGAGGTCCCCACAAGCTCCTTGGGAGCTTGACAGCGGCGTGCCAAAACTTGGAGTCTTTTCTGATGAGATCAATGCTGATATTACAAAAGTGATTTTTAAATATATTGTGTAATGAAGTGTGTCAACATCTGGGTGATTTGCACCTGTGAATCAATATTTTCCAAGTGACCCATGCATGATATTACAAAATCATTGCATGGGTAAAAGATCCTTTCAAAGTACAAGAACATGAATAGATTTTAATGTAAGAGAGAATAAAAAGTTCATTTGCATGGTTTCAGGTTCCACATTGCAACTAGACTTTAAGAAGCTACCACTTATCAAGTTTTGATATAATATCAAAGAAGAATAAGGATAACTCTCTTAAAAGACTTTTAAAATGCCCCACCTGGTATTTCCAACACATGTCCATGTGTGTGTTAGTTGCTCAGTCGTGTCTGACACTTTGTAGCCCCATGGACTGCAGCCTGCCAGGCTCCTCTGTCCATGGGATTCTCCAGGCAAGAATATTGGAGTGGGTTGCCATTCCCTTCTCCAAGGGATCTTCCTAACCCAGGGATTGAACCCAGGTCTCCTACATTACAGGTAGATTATTTACCATCTGAGCCACTAGGGAAGCCATCTCCATGTGAGGCCAGAATTTCATGTTCTTCAAACAAAAACATATTAATTGGGTGCAGAAGTAGGTATAAGAATCCTCCAGTCTTCTGTTGAACCAGATACAAGGTTTGCAAAAAATGTAAGGCAATGCCACTCTTCTCTTTAATAATTTTTGTTTTAGAAAATATACCTTTCATAAAAATGGTTATGTTAGCATATAATAGATTTATTATTTTTAAACAATATTTTCAAGTGTCCCAATGGTAATTTCTAATACAGTAAATAGCAATATACATAATCTCTATATACAAAATCACTTTGGAGCCCTCAAAATTTTTTAAGAGTGGAAAAGAGTCCTAAGACCAAAAACTTTCAGAACCACCATCTTAAAAGAACAGTGGGAGGAACCTGAGGTTTCTTTTGTCTCTGCCAATGAAAAATTAAAGGAAGCCATCTACAGAGTGAAGGAGGCCATGGGTGGAGGATAATCTGAGCTTTGAGAAGAAGTGAGAAGGTTTGAGATGGTCACTATGGAAAACCAGAAGAGTGTTAGCAATAAACAGGGTGCTGCTCTCAGGCTCCTCTGAGGTTTTTCCCAGTGGACGGCCTTTCTGATGCCAGCCCTGGTGTGAGGAGTGGACTACAAAGCTGTTTCCGGATGACCCAGAGTGAAGCCCTCACGAGGTCCTCCTTGTCCAGGAGCCATGCTGAGAGTCAAGCATCAGCCCGCCAGGTTAAGCGTCCTACTCCACACCCGGTCTGGAGACCCAGCAGGGTCGGATGCCATGCTGCCCACCACCCTCTTTGTCATGCAGATCATCTCTCATTACAGAGCCTCTTCCTTCATACTCACATCAACTCAGACAAATGGTGGCTTTGAGAGGGGACTCCCCATCCAGCAGCACTTCAACAGACACAGCCAGACTCTATATTTAATTTTAGCTTCACCTGGACCCCACCTGACCCCCCCCTGGCCAAGTCAAGGAATGTTCTCCCTGACAACACTATGGCTTCTCCTCAACGTGCCCTCTCAGACCTCTCTATGCTCCCGGAATTCTCTCCCTGTAGTTTCTTTTTTTAACTTTTATTTACATTTATTTTTTGTGGAATTTATTTCCAGGCCATAAGCTTGTGTTTCTTCACTTTCACCTCGGATGTATTTTTCTTCTGTGCAACCTCCTCTTCTAGTTTAGAAACAATGTGCTCTTTTTCAATAAGGATCATCTCAATGCAGCAGGGAGAACTCATGGAAAGGTTGATGTGGCCATGAGCTCTGTAGGGGCTCTGTTCACTTGGATGTGCTCAGCAACCACAGAATGTGAGCTAGACTCATGGGAATTAACAGGAGTTGTGGGGAGGAGTGCAATGGGAATTTTCAGAAGAAGCAGTTAAGTGCAGAGTCCCAGGAGAAGAAGCACTTGACCAGACACAGAAGTATAACTAAGGCCAGTACGTGGTGACAAAGAAAGAGAATGGCCCCAGATGAGGCCAGAGAGTTGGGAAGGACCAAGGATAAAGGATGTTGTAGGTAATGTAAAGGAGCTTGGATTTCATTCTTAGTGTGGCGATTCCCCATTGAAGTGGGATGGTCTAATTTAAAAAGACCCTGTGGCTACCAGGTACGCAATGGATTTGGGGGTGGGGAGGTGCAGGGTACCTCCGGAGTGGATGTTGGCTGAGCAACAGGAGCCAATTGCAGCAATTCAGGGAGAAACCAGGCAGCTAGGACTAGGGGGCTGGCATGGAAATGGGCAAAGTCAGGACACGGGGGATCTGTGTCTCTGTGTGTAGACAACAGCCTGGCACTGGAGACCTGGTAGAAAGAGAAAAGAACACGACCCAGAAGAGTGCTGGGGAACCTCAACATTTACAAACAACGGTCAGACTGTCGCAGGTGGAGCTAGTATAACAATCATGATTTCCAACAATTATTAAGCACTTGCCATGTGCCAAACTCTTCTGCCCTTTTTTGAATCAGATTATTATATTTTGCTTTGTTTTTGAGTTATATGAGTTCTTTATATATTTTGGGTATTAACCCCTTATCCAATATATGGTTTGCAAAGATTTTCTCCCATTCCACAGATTGCCATTTCATTTTGTTGATTGTTGTTTTTTGTTTTTTTTTTTTTTTTTTTTGCTGTGCAGAAGCGTTTTAGTTTATTTAGTTCCACTTATTGATTTTTGCCTTTGTTGCCTGTTGGAGTCCTGATTTCATAACCAAATCCCATATCCTGGCTAACAGCCAGCTATTCTCAAGAGAAATCACCCACATGAGCAAGAATTTGGACTGAGACCATTCTGTCTGCATGACATATAAAAATGCAATGTTACACCAGTAATGAGTGGCAGACTGCAGAAACACACTTCTCCTGAAGAGCTAAGAACATTCATCACCTCTGTAACTCTGGCTGTCTGTGTTCAATGTAAAATATTATAATCTTGCACTTGTATAAATATTCCTTATTCTAAATACATTTAATCATATTTTTGAAAAGTAATAAGGTACATACTGTAAAAACAACTTGGTTTAGAACTTTCCATCTCAAATATGTAATAGGACACTATCAAAACCAAGGTCCTGATATAAATAATGGTGGATCACGTGGTTAAAACTATGGTTAAAACTGAACTTTTGGACTCAGGCAAATATTTTTTCTAGCTCTCGCTTCACCATTTATTAACTAGTTCTTTAACCTCACTGTGCCATTTCTCATCTGATAAATCCCTATCTCACAAGATCATTTTGCAAAGTAAAGGAGACAGTGTATGAAAGTGCCGTGCTCTTTAATACTAAGCATACCGTGTGAGCACCCCCTCTTCTCCCATTCCCCATGTGGCAGGATTTCAGGGGTTGGGCCAATAGCTAGCTCCACAGTACTGTGTCACACAAGTATAATACTGGCTGAGGCTGGAGAGGAATCTTAGAAATCATCTACTTTATCATTCCACCCTCCTTGACTTAATAGCTGAGAAAATTGAGGCCAAGAGAAGTGATTCCATTTTTATTCTATCTAGTCAATATATTTATTTATTCAAATAAATATTTGAAATAAATATTCAAATATTCAAATATTTATTTCAAATATTTATTTAGCACTTCCTATGAAAGGCAGTGTGTAAGTTCATTGATATTTGAGCATCCATTGTGAACTCAACAGTGTGCTAGGTGCTATGAACATGAGGCACAGCGAAGGTGAAATATACTTACAGATACACCTTCTCAAGACACCAATGTTTGAGGAGAAGTGGGGAAAGGGTGCAGGAGGACAAAGGCTATGGAAATGGTTATGAATGATCCTCTGAAGTGAAGGAAATAACTGAATAATCAACACATAAAGCAAATATTATCACTATCCATTACAAATCTATCCATATTGAATCCATCACAATCAATCACAAACTGTCTACAGTTAATCAGCACACCCTATCTTGCAGAGAGCCATGGCAAAGACTCTGCCCCAGAGTACTCCACAGGGGTGCCTGCAGAGTGTGATTCTACTCCCCATCAGGAAACCAAACATTCATGGCAGAATCAGCTGCTTTCCAGAAACCCTGTGCAGGGCAAAAACCCTCTTGAGGTGCTTTTCTCATCTGTAATTATGAGGAACTGTTATTCTTTTCCTTCCTATTTTCAGTGAACATACTACTTTCAGGCCCTCTGCTGTGCTTAGTTGCTCAGTCATGTCCAACTCTTTGTGATCCTTTCAACTGTAGGCCCCCAGGCTCCTCTGTCCATGGGATTTACCAGGCAAGAATACTGAAGTGGGTTGCCATTTCTTCTTCCAGGGGATTTTTTAGACCCAGCAATCGATACCCATCTCCTGTGTCTCCTGCACTGCAGGCAGATTCTGTACTCATTGAGCCATCATGGACTCCCCTGCTAAAGCCAATTCCAACAGCAGACATGACAGAGCAGAGGTGAAAACAATGTGATATATGCGAGAGTGTGTGTGTGTGTGTGTGTGTGTGTGTGTGTGTGTGTGTAGTGTATTTGGGAACTCACTGGCAGACAGACCAGAGTGGAAAGGGGCAGAATATTCATTACCCAATGTTATAATAATGTTTTGTAACAAATAACCACAAAATATCAGCAGCATAAAACATTGTGTTCATGACTGGGGGTAGCCCAGGCAATTTCAGCTAAGCCCTTCCACATGTCTGTAGGTTGAGTGGCACTTGGCTGGTCCAGACAAAGCTCACCTGAGTGACTTGGCTTTAAACTGCAGGTCCGAAAAAAAAAAAAAAACAAACAAAAAAACTGCAGGTCCAGACAGGTGCGGCTCTTCACAGGGAGTTAGGTTCAGGTCGGTTCTGTGTGTGTCAAGTCTGGAGCTCTAACTCAAAGGACAACAGCCACTGAACACAAACTCTTCTGAAGGTGATGACAGAAGCATGAGAGGACAAAAAGAAAAACACAATGCTTCTCAAAGCCTCGGCTCAAAATACGCACACTGTGCCTTCTCCCCATATTCCATCAGTCAGTCAATCAGATGGCCAAGCTCAGATTCAAGGAGCAGAAAGTTACACTCAGCTCTGGGGGAGTAGCTGCCAAGTTACATGGCAAAGGCAATGGGTGTGGGTAGAGCACGGGAAGAACAGGAAGAATCGTCAATATACCTCAGTTCAGTTCAGTTGCTCAGTCTGACTTTTGTGACCCCATGGACTGTAGCACGCCAGGCCTCCCTGTCCATCACCAACTCCCAGAGTTTACTCAAACTCATGTCCATCACATTGGTGATACCACCCAACCATCTCATCCTCTGTCATCCCCTTCTCCTCCTGCCTTCAATCTTTCGCAGAATCAGGGTCTTTTTCAATGAATCACTTCTTCCCATCAGGTGGCCAAAGTATTGGAGTTTCAGCTTCAGCATCAGTCCTTCTGATGAATATTTAGGACCAATTTCCTTTAGGACGGACTGGTTGGATCTCCAGTCCAAGGCACTCTCAAGAGTGTTCTCCAACACCGCAGTTCAAAAGCATCAATTCCTCTGCACTCAGCTTTCTTTATAGTCCAACTCTCACACCCATACATGACCACTGGAAAAACCATAGTCTTGACTAGACAGACCTTTGTTGGCAAAGTAATATCTCTGCTTTTTAATATGCTGTCTAGGTTGGTCACAACTTTTCGTCTAAGGAGCAAGAGTCGTTTAATATCATGGCTGCAATCACCATCTGCAGTGATTTTGGAGCTCAATAAAATAAAGACTGTCACTGTTTCCACTGTTTCGCCATCTATTTGCCAAGAAGTAATGGGACCAGATGCCATGATCTTAGTTTTCTGAATGTTGAGCTTTAAGCCAACTTTTTCACTCTCCTCTTTCACTTTCATCAAGAGGCTCTTTAGTTCTTCTTCACTTTCTGCCATAAAGGTGGTGTCATCTGCATATCTGAGGTTATTGATATTCCTCCCAGCAATCTTGATTCCAGTTTGTGCTTCATCCAGCCTGGCATTTCACATGATGTACTCTGCATATAAGCTAAATAAGCAGGGTGACAATATACAGCCTTGATATACTCCTTTCCCCTATTTGGAATCAGTCTGTTGTTCCATGTCCAGTTCTAACTGTTGCTTCCTGACCTGCATACAGATTTCTCAAGAGGCAGGTTAGAAAAAGAAAAAAAAAAAAAAAAGAGGCAGGTTAGGTGGTCTGGTATTCCCATCTTTTTAAGAATTTTCCAGAGTTTGTTGTGGTCCACATAGTCAAAGGCTTTGGCTCAGACATGCAGAAATAATAAGTTGCTAAAACAAAACAGAGCACCAAATCAGGGTGATGCTATTTGCTAACACTTAAGACATATAGCTTTTAAAAAAATCACTCCATTTTGCAAGATGGAAAGTTCTGGAGACCTGTGCATATACTCAGCACTGCTTAACTGCACACTTCAAAATAGTTAATATGATAAATTTCACATATGTGTTTTACTAGGATTGAATTTTTTTTTTTAAGAGCAAATTAGGGAATTCCCTGGCAGTCCAGTGGTTAAGACTTGGTGCTTAGACTCCCACAGGCCTGGGTTTTGATCTCAGCAAACTAAGATTTCACAAGCCCTTCTTCCTTGTTTTTGTTCTATTTGGGCCCTCAATGACGGAATGATATCCACTCACAGTGGCAAGGATGAACTGCTTTACTCAGTCTATCAGGTAAAATGTTAAACTCTTCTGCAAACACTCCCACAACATACCCAAAAATAATATTTACAAGCTATCTGTGCAACTCTTAGTCGAGTCAAGTTGACCCATAAAATTAACCATCACACTATCCAATGTCTGTGTTAAGAAACAGAATACTGCCAATTTACCAGAAGACGTTTTGTGCCCCTTCTGACTCCCATCATCTTGGATTTTAGGTTAATCATTCTCTTGCTTTTCTGCATAGTTTTCTTATATGTATACATATCTTTAGAACATAAACATACTGCTTAATTTTGTTTTTAAAAAAGAAATGGTACTTACATAGATCGAATTCTTCTAATCAGCATTAGGCATGTCCCCGGTGGTTCAGACAGTAAAGAATCTGCTTGCGATGTGGGAGACCTGGGTTCGATCCCTGATTCAGGAAGACCCCCTGAAGAAGGGAATGGCTACCATTCCAGTATTCTTGCCTGGAGAATTTCATGGACAGAGGAGCCTGATGGGCTACAGTTCACAGGGTCGCAAAGAATCAAACACAACTGAGCAACTAACCCTTTATGGTTTTGATATGCTTTTTCATATTATTGGCTGTACAATGTTTCATTACTTGAATATGCAATGATTATTAAACCATCTCATTGCTGATGAATATTCCATTTGTTTCCAGTTTGGGGCTATTATGAACACAACTTCTTGTACATTCGTGTATTTATATTCTCAAGTGTTAACCTAGAAATAAAATTGCAGATTTTCAGAATATATACCTATTCAGCTTTATTCTATCATGCCAAACTGTCAAGAGAGGTGATATCAGTTTACATTTCTAGTGGAAGTTAGGATGAGTGTTCTTAATTTCTCATATCCCATATATATATCATTAAAGTACAAATTTTGTACTTCTTTTATTAAACTTTTTAAAAATTATTTTGTTCTTTTTGATGTTGCTATAAATAGGATTTTTCTTAATTTCTTTTTCAGGTGTTTATTGCTGGTGTATAGAAATATAATTGCTTTTTTATGTTGACCTTGTAGCCTGCAACCTGTCTGAACTCATTTATTAGCTCAATGGCAACCCACTCCAGTGTTCTTGCTTGGAGAATCGCAGGGATGGGGGAGCCTGGTGGGCTGTCGTCTCTGGGGTTGCAGAGTCGGACATGACTGAAGCGACTTAGCAGCAGCAGCAAAAGGGTCCTTGTAGATGCCTCAGAATTTTCTGTATACAACATCATATCATCTGGAAGTATAATTCTACCTATTTCTTTCTTTAAAAAAAATTTTACTTGGCTTCACTGTGTCTTAGTTATGGCACAAGGGATCTTTAACTGTGGCATGAGAACTCTTAGTTGCAGTGTGTGAACTCTTAGTTATGGCATAGTGGGATCCAGCTCCCTGACCAAGGACCAAACCTGGGCTCCCTGCATTGGGAGTGTGAAGTCTTAGCCACTGGACCACCAGGGAAGTCCCTACTTATTCCTTCCTAATCTGGATGCTTTTTTTTTTTCTTTCTTTCTCTTGTCTAATTGCCTTGGCTAGAACCTCCAATAGAATGTTGAATGGAAGCGGTGAGAACAGACACCCTTCCTTGTTCCTAATCATAGTGAAAACATTCAGTGTTTCATCATTAAGTAAAATATCTCCTATGGGGCCCATAGATGCTCTTTATCAGGCTGAGTATTTTGTAGTCCTAGTTTTTTAAGTACTTCTATCATGAAGAGATGTTTAATTTTTCAAATGCTTTTTCTGCATCTACTGAGGTAGCAAAAATCATCTTGCCTTTGTCCAAACTTTGTTCTGGGCCCTTTGAGTGACCCTTAATTATGAACATGTGAAGCAAGTTTACAACCATTACTTCCAGAAGAAGGTACCACAGGCTACTTTGAGGCTTGGTTAAGACCTGTGATTTGGTATGGAGAACGCTTCCATGCAATTATTTGAATTCTCAAAATTCAACCAAGATCAAAGACCGTCTGAAAGGGAAGAGGTGCAGATGAAACCTCTTCTCTTAATGAGACCTGTCAGATGTGATGCCACTTTAATGGGAAAGCTGCCCTTCCCAGCCATCCTGATAGCTGCTTTGCTTCCCAGGAATTCCTTGTGTGCATTGTGAGAAGATGCTCCCCCCTACCCCCACCCCCACACACACCCCAGCTAACCCCCACGGAATGCGGGGTGCTTACAGGAACCTTTCCACTGCCGCCATTACTGGACAAGACTCACAATGCAGGCTGTCCTCAGTCTGGGGGTGATCGGGATCTGGGTCACACATGCAGGAAACAGTGGCTCGCCAAGAGTTTCTTTAGGCTTCCAGGCATCATGTGCCTCAGCTAATATAGCAATTCCTGCAGTAGACAGACAGAACCTAACATCAGACCAACGTTGGGTCTCTGGCTGCTCAACAGCTGAGAAGCCCTGAGACAACTAGGACCAGTAGGTGGTACTCTCAGAAGTAAAAAATGAGAAGTTCAGCCCTTAGCATCACCTGGGAGTTCTGATGTCCTGGAGGCAAGTGCAGGAGAATTAATTCACTGAACTCTTGAGAACAACAGTGCTGGATATCTTTTCTTTGCCCCATCACTCAGATACACTTTCCAACCTTCTCTTCCCGGCTCTGTGCCTGGGAGACTGGCATGCATGGGCCAACTCAACAGACTCCCTGGCTCTCTGCCTTCCAGTTGGGATTGGCCCATGGGGTTCGGTCACTAGCAGATCAGAGGTCAAGAGAAGGGGAGGGGAGGTCATTGATTCTCCTGATTCCTCCCTTCTTGGGTCAATAGGGGTATCCTTCTCTCTTTCTGAGGCCACATTTCACTTCAGACATGTCTATCCACATGTATGCTCTTTCTCCCTCCTTTCCTCTCTGTCTCTCCTCCCAGCCTAGCCCAATAAAGACTCCCTTCTATTGCCCCCTCACATCTCCCCTCACGTACTGAGATCCTGTTGCTTTCATTGATCCCACCTGCATCTCTGAAAAGAGGATCTTTGTTGAACCCTTTTCAAATGACCCAACTCAAGTGTGTTGTTTCGTGCCACCACCCTGACTAGTACGGAAACCATGAGGTCCGTGGACATGTCTTGGGTTGGATATCTGGGGAGAAGAACCAGACTTTCTGCTGATCGTTCTGATTTGAACTTTGAGAGAAATGTGAACACTTTTTTTTACCTGAGCTGGTAAAGCAGAGCACAAGTAACACCTGTGCTTACACATCTATTTACCCCCTTCCTGCCAGGGAGCACCTGGAGAATTACGATGTTCACCTTTGGAATTCTGTGGATGGTAGATGCTCAAAAAATGTTCCTCAAGCATAACTGAACTGTAAGCCCTTACACAAGTCACCTGTCTCTCCAGGTCTCAGGTACTTCATCTGTACAAACTCTATCCAGGAACATCGAAATGTCACCCACTTGGGCTAAGAAAAAAAGGCACTGCAGAGGTAATCGACATATTGATTAAATGCTTTTATGTCAGCTTCACTGTTTTCAAAGACACAGAGTAGTATGAACTTGGGAAACGAAGTTGGGCAGAATGTCGTTGGATGTTCTTTTAATCAAACATTTTAAATGGCACATAATTAACACATTGCTTTAAAGCAAAAGGGTCCTTTAAAGGGGGTGCTTCTTCCGCTTAAGTAATTTACCCGAAAACAGGAAGCAGATTAAATAGCAGAGCCATAATAACATGTGCCGCTATGGCCCACTCTATATTTGACATCAAAAGAAATCTGCCTTGTATTCGCTGTGTACAGCACGATCCTAATTTCAAACAATATTCCTACCCGTTTATCTATACAGGACGGGGGAACTGATGCTTGCTGCCGCGTGGTGTGGTAAAGTGTTATTTTCTGCTTATTACTTTTACATTAGAAAATAAACTAAAGCTCTTCCTAAAGCTCATTGGTGGTGGAGGAGGAGGAGGGTCCGGCCTGTAAGGGCGATGGAGAGAGGCTAGGCGAAGAGGACCGCAGATGGAGGGACGCGGGGCCCGTTCCCCTGCCTGAGGCGGGCTCCACTTACCGCACAGAGGCGAGGGAAGCAAGGCGCGGCGGGGAAGGGACGGAGGTGGGAGAAGCGGAAGCGGTGGGGCGCCGTGTGTGCGGGTCTCCGCGGCGCTGCGGCGGGCGGAGCGCCTGGGGGCGGGGCCCGGGCCAGGGGCGTGTCCCGACAGGGAAGGGGCGCGGGGTGGGGCGGGTCTCGACGCCGGTGGGGACCAGGCGCATTGGGTCGGGGTCCCGACCGGGGCCCCGAGGGGCCCGGGAGCCCCTCGCGGTCCGGTCCGCGGGCGGGGCGGGGTCACGGGCGGCTCCGCCCTCCGCGGCTGGGAAGGCGGGGCGGACGGGCTCCGGAAGGCGGAGGGAAGGAACCGGATTTGGGGCGATGGCGGCGCCCAACGCGCTGCTGGTGATGGGCGTGAGCGGCTCGGGGAAGTAGGTGCTGGGGGCCAGGTTCGGGAGGCGCAATGGGGAGGCGGCGCGCGGCGGAGGCCAGACCTGCCGCCGTTTTGGGCCCGTGGCGACTGGAGTTCCCTGGGGAGCCCCCTTGCTTTCCCTTTGCCGATGAGGAAACAGGCCCAGAGCACCTTGCTCCCTCTCCTCACTTGCCAACCTGCTCGCTCCGGGAGCGCCTGGCCCGGGGCCACATCCCAGACTCGGGCTCTGCATCTCTGAATTTAGGCAGAGGCGCCTGCTGGGGTAACGGGTTCTGCTTGGCCCCTGGAGCGGCCCGGGCAGGTTGTTGGGGGCCTCAAGTCAGAACAGCGTGCAGGAGAACAAGGGACCACGGAGAACGGGCAAACCTCGCAAGCACCTAGAGACATTTGTCAGGCTGGACATAGCTCCCTCCTTCCTGGCCTTGGACTTTTCCCATTAGAGTTTAGAAAGTGAATGTAACTATCTAACCTACTGTGTCCCCCATTCAACTAGAAGTATGGAGTATTAAATATGAAGAGTGCTCCAGGTTTGTGAGGAAGGAAGAGCATTCCACACGACAGAGCCCCTGGCCAGGCCCGTCTGGCCAACTTGGAGGTGCCGAGGAAGCCTTTGGCTTCCCGCTTAGTCCAGAGTCCGGCAGTGCCCTTTATCAGAAAAGACAGGCAGCCTTAAACCAGAGGCACCAAAAGACAACTTAAGTTTCACAACCTCCAAAGGCTTTTCACCCTTCTAGAATGTTCTGAATCTGGGACTGCCCATGCGGTCCAGTGTATTTCCAAGACTCCTTGCTCCAGGTAGGTAGGTAGGTTTAGCTTTACAAAAATTACTGTGGCATTTGGGTGCCAAACTGGTTTGTAATGCTCCACTCTGACCAGTCTCCTGTGAGGCGAGCACTGTGCTTTATTTCTACTGAGGGTCCTTGGTCCATCTTCAAACCATGTCCCCTGGTTAAGAAGTTTGGTTAGAGTGGTAGAGAATGGTTTTTCAGTTTCCTTCTATCTCCTTTCTGCCCATCTACACCCTAGTCTAGTTAGCTCTTGTTTTAAATTGTAACTGGTGGCTGACATGTTCATTCCTGGCTAGTCTAACTTGGTCTTCAGTGTGATTTCTGTTGTACACAGCACTGGTTTCTCCAGCCCTGGAGTTTGGCTGGGACAGTTTAATCACCAGCAGGCTGCAACATATCACCCTATGCAGCCTCCACTGGAGTAAACATAATGGGAGAGGTTCTAGTTCTCTCAATCCTGTGGTCACTTTAGGGAGGAGTTCTCAGTGTGTCTTTTTAACACCTTCCAGATACTTTCTTAACAAAAGAGAGAACCCTTGGTAATTAACAGTATAGAATTTCTTCATAAAGTTTCATTTTCATTGTGTGCATCTTTTCAGTGACCTCCTACTTAAGGCAAGTGAGGATGGCTTACTGTATAAGGGACGGAAAGAATGTCCTTCTTTAACACATTTGTTTAAAGAGTGAAGCAATTAAATAAAAGTAACACATAGGTAATTCTAAAAGTAGCATGTAGAACTTAGGTGAGAAGGCATGATGAACTAGTAGGAGGGTACAATAAAAAAATCCTGAAGGTTTTATGTCAGTGATTGGCATTTGGGTAATATTTCAGAAGTTGAGAGCAAGAGGAGGCTTCATTTCTAACTCATCGCCTGCCAGCCTCCATCCCTACCCCCATTGCACTAGCCGTAAACCTCAAGATGGCTGAAACCAGTCTCAGTGGGCTGACCATTATGTCTTGGGAGCTAGTAGGTGCTCATTAAATATTGGCTGAATGAAATGAGAACATGAATGGATAAATGTAGCTCAGTTCCCTTGTTTTACCGGTGAGAAAACTGAGGTTTAGAGGACAGGCTGGGCATAGTCATTTAGTGGCAGAATGGAGACTGTGGCCAGATCTCAAGCTCTGGGACCGAAACCCTCTTCACTTACCTGGAGTTGTTAGGGTTTGAACAGAAAGCATTCAACTCCCATACTTAATAATGAATGCTGGTAATTCTCCAAGTCCTTTATTTGAAGCATGTGTCCCTTTTAAGTCCCAATGTTCTAATGCTTTTATGAGCTCTGTGAACCTTGTGTGGGTGCTTAGAGGTTAAATTCCCTGTCAGACCCCTGCCTCCAGTATCCTCAGTAGAATTTATTACTTTATTCAGTTGTTGTCTATGTAGTGACTGGACGTGACAGTCACTAAGTCATGTCTGACTCCTTGCGACCTTCACTACCTCCTAGTTTGCTCAGACTCATGTCCATTGAGTCCACGATGCTATCCAACCATCTCATCCTGTTCTTTTTCAAAAAATAATTATCTACAAAACAGGGACCAAAAACTTAAGAGACAAAAAAAAAAAAAAACTTAGGAGTTTAATGAGATCTTATGTATTGCTTTTGGGGGAAATTTTAGTGAAAAATGGATAATTATTTAAATTCCTGGAGAAAACTAAAGCCATTCTCTAGACTCCAGGGTGAGGAGCACGTGTCTCAGTTTCAATATTGTAAGTTGTTGGTGTTTAATATCGGTGGGGCAGCCGTGTGCTTCCCACGGCTCCTTGGATGGAAGAGGCAGATGGGGGAAGGGTAGTCACATGGCATCTGTGTCCTCTCCACAGATCCACCGTGGGCGCCCTGCTGGCATCTGAGGTAACCTGTGCTAACACCTCCCAGTTGCAAGTCTCATCTTATCTTGTTGCTTCTGGCCTGTGTGGTTTGTAAACTCACCGCAGACACCTCCACAAAGCTTGAAACCCCTTGGAGCAATTTTGTTTCTCTCCTTGGTCATGGAAAATAATGATGAATGAATGAAAAAACAGCTGCAGCAACCCAGTGGGCGGGATTAGTGAACATCCTTACAGACCTCCCTGCTCCTGCACGTGGGTGGAGGAGGGATGGTCTGTGTGGCTGCCGGTGGGAAAGAGGGTGGCTGGGTTGTTTCTGCACCTGCTGTTAGTGTTAGGAACCCACGGTGCCCATCACATGGGCTGCATGACCTGCTACGTACCCTCTTTCACTTTGTTCTTAAAGCTAGGATGGAAATTCTACGATGCAGATGACTACCACCCAGAGGAAAATCGAATGAAGATGCAGAAAGGGATAGCGCTGAATGACAAGGTAAGGTGCACTGTCTGTTTTTATTTCCAACACAGATGTCCCAGCCGAGTGATGCAGGTGAAGATGCCTGCAGCGCTTGGTGCAGTAGAGTTCCTAAGTCACGCACTCAAGACAGTGCTCCAGAAGCCAGGCGCACAGCAGTTCTGCCATGTATGTGAGCTGTGGCCCCGAACTCCTGTCTAAACTCTAAACTGACATCAGGACTGATGCTACCATCAGCCCCAGCTTGGCAGGATCTGCCAGAACACTTCGTTGAGGGATTTGAATCTGCAGAGTGTAATTCCTGAGAGGGCACAGGCTCCTCTGTGGCTCATATGTGTGGAAGTTCACCTTTTCTTCCCAGGACCTACCAGCCTTACCTCTCCAGGCCCTGGTGCCCACCCCAAAGCTAGAGTGATCTTTGCAAACTCAAATGGCCCTCTGGAGATTTCCCATTATCTCAGCGTCAAGACCAGACACATAAACTCCTACACGTACATGGTCAGGCCAAGTTGGCAGTGCCCAACTCCAGTCTCTTTGGGTTCACCCCACCCTCCCACATCCCACCCCCACTCTCCTACCCCCATCTCCACTGGAGCCATCCTTGCCCTTTGCAGTGGCTCTGCTGCCATGCTCCTCCCCCGGGACCTTTGTGTCTGCTGTTCCCACTGTGAGGGATGCGCCTCCCCACTCTTCTCAGTTACCTGCTCATGCATCACGTCTCAGCACCTGTGTCCCTTCTTCAGGGAAGCTCGCCCTGACTTCTAGATAAAACCTCCTCTAATGAACTCTCAGGGCAGCATATCCCTTATCATCCATGTCCCAGTTGTAACATGACATTTGATGGTGTGAGAATTTGATTAATATTTGTTGCTGTAACTAGATTTTACCTCCAAAAGGACAGGCATTGTGGCCATTTCTGTTAACCATTGTATATCCCCAGAGCCTGACACACAGTGTATATCAGAAAATATTTGTGGCAAATTTGTGAATGAAAGAATAAGTGAAAGAATGAATGGCCTGACATCTCATTCCTTTATGCACTGTTGTGAGGGCCTTTTCCAGAGGGTCTTTCTCAAACCAGGGTCACAAACTGTGGATTCATAGAACTAGCTGTAACCCAGGAGAGACTGAGGGCAGGGCCTAGGGTGGGTCCACAGAGCAGCTGGCAGCAGGGGCCCCAGGCAGGTCCACATGCCAAGCGTGTCCAAAGGACCAGTATTGGGATGGAATTGGCCAAAGAGCAACACTGGTGTTTGTACTTTCATGAACTCAGCTCCCCCAGTTTGTGCTCCACTTTCTTCTCTTTGTTCAGCCTTGAAGGACTGGAGTCACTAACCCATATTAGGTCTAATTCTAGAGCACTCTGAGGGTTTCTGTTTGTTTCAGGAAGTGCTCCCCAGGTTTAAACATTAAACCATCAAAATTTAAGTTTACAACCTTCGACTTTAGAAGGTGAGAGGAGAGCAGCCAAAAGCAGACACAGAGTAACGACTTAAACCTAACAATGGTACTGTACTAGAGATAGTAAACATAATGCGGATAACCTGGCCCCACCACTGAGCTTGTGTGACTTTTGGCAAATGGCTTGGTCTCTCTTTGCCTCATTTTCCTCCTGTGAAGTAGGAATGGTGACAGGATCTATTTTATTGGGTCCTTGAGAGGATTAGATAAAGTGAAAAGTGCACAGAGACATACCTGAAGCATTCAGTGAATATCACTTACTATTGCTGTTAATACCGTATCTATATATGCATACATGTAACACATTTCTGTGGAGTGTGTAAAGTGTGACCGTGCTAGAGTTATTTTCTTTTTCCTCTTGCTGAGTACAAAATTAACAAAGTAAAGCAACCCCAAATGGACAGATTTTTATAATGGCATTTAAGCATCGTTCCTCTTATTCACAAGTGAGTCTTGTTAAGTGAGCAGTATTGATGGGGCTGGGGGCTGAGGAGAATTGAGAGGAGGAATTTATTGTACAGAAAAGAAGGTTATCAATTACTGGAAGAAACATAATGAGTTACTAAATATATTCAGAGGAAGCTATACAAGTTTGCCTGATATTCGAGTGAAGCAGAGAGGAATGCAGTGAAACAGCAGATGGCTAATGTTTTTGATGAGAGCCCAGGGAGTCTATGCGCGAAGGTGTGGGTCACAGCTGAGCTGGCACCACGACCTCATTGCCCTGGCAACCAGCCCGCAGGCCCCTGTCCCCCAGAGGATACTGTGCTGAGCTTCAGGTAGACTGTTAGAGGCAGAGGTAATGGTATACCTTGGGGGAGATTCTCAGGATGGTTTGGGGAGGTCCATGAGGTCACCAAGAGTCAGACACAACTGAGTGACTAACACACACACACATACACACTCATTGTACTCAGAAGGCTAAGATTTGAAGATCAAGAACCTGAGCTGAATATACTAAGGGCACCTTAAGGCTATTTCAATTAAATGTAAACTCCAGTTCTGGGATTGCACTGCCATACTTCAAGTGTTCAAAAGCCACATGTGGCTGATGGCTGCTAATCCAGACGGCGCAGGTAGGGAACATTTCCATCAGGGCAGGAAGCTCTGTTGGACAGCGCTGGTGGAGAAGGATACGCCACCCAGGCAGGGATGCGTGGTTAACATGATGAGATGATGATTTCCAAGCTGTCTGTGAGTCTCCCTGATGTGCCAGGTCCATGCTCTGGCAGCCCATGGGGTGACACTTGAGCAGACTTCAACCTGAGAGTCGATTTAAAAGAGAGGTTTTGGACAGTTCTGTTCCTGATTACAAATATAATACTTATCCTGTATAAGACATTTGACCAATACCTACAAATTCTTTCACAGAATAGATCACCCTTGGTTTCATCTTCCAAAAATACCTACTAATTGAATTTGATATGTATACCCATCTTTGGGGGGTATATATTTTGTTTATATGCATTTTCTCCCTCTCTGGGCTTAGGTTCACTTTTGCACCAGATAAAACCGGTCCCTCACCTCCACTGCTCCCCTCCCACTTTCCTTGCCCTCTCTCCACCTCCCCCAGCAATGCTGCACACACTCCTCTTCCATCTGTTCCTCTGAGCGCCTGCCCTTTAATTGTCATCCCCTTCCAGAAGACACTTTCTTTTTCTAGATAGGCCAAGGAAGCATTCTCTGTCCTCATGATGCTCTGATTTAGCCCTCAGTGCTTAAGCCCTGGACTGGGGGCTCAGGGTACACTGCACCCCTACCCCTGCATATAGGGACTATCAGGAATGAAGGGACCTAGAATAGCAATCCAGTAAACTTGGATGCTCATTTGGATTATGTTGTTTCCTCCTCTCTTTCCTCTAAGACTTTCTGTGTTTGACTTTACTAATTATGATACTATCTATAGTATTTACACACAGAATTCAGTGAATTTGGTCTAGTATCTCTGTTTGGCCTCAGTTTCTGGCTCTGTGAAGAGAAAATCTTAGTCATCGCCTTTCTTCACAAACATTCAGTTCAGTTCAGTTGAGTCACTCAGTCGTGTCCGACTCTTTGCGACCCCATGAATCGCAGCACGCCAGGCCTCCCTGTTCATCACCATCTCCCGGAGTTCACTCAGACTCACGTCCATAGAGTCCGTGATGCCATCCAGCCATCTCATCCTCGGTCGTCCTCTTCTCCTCCTGCCCCCAATCCCTCCCAGCATCAGAGTTTTTCCCAATGAGTCAACTCTTCTCATGAGGTGGCCAAAGTACTGGAGTTTCAGCTTTAGCATCATTCCTTCCAAAGAAATCCCAGGGTTGATCTCCTTCAGAATGGACTGGTTGGATCTCCTTGTAGTCCAAGGGACTCTCAAGAGTCTTCTCCAACACCACAGTTCAAAAGCATCAATTCTTTGGCTCTCAGCCTTCTTCATAGTCCAACTCTCACATCCATACATGACCACAGGAAAAACCATAGCCTTGACTAGACGGACCTTAGTCGGCAAGGTAATGTCTCTGCTTTTGAATATGCTATCTAGGTTGGTCATAACTTTTCTTCCAAGGAGTAAGCAAGCGTCTTTTAATTTCATGGCTGCAGTCACCATCTGCAGTGATTCTGGAGCCCCCAAAAATAAAGTCTGCCACTGTTTCCACTGTTTCCCCATCTATTTCCCATGACGTGATGGGACTGGATGCCATGATCTTTGTTTTCTGAATGTGGAGCTTTAGGCCAACTTTTCGCTCTCCTCTTTCACTTTCATCAGGAGGCTTTTTAGCTCCTCTTCACTTTCTACCATAAGGGTGGTGTCATCTGCATATCTGAGGTTATTGATATTTCTCCCAGCAGTCTTGATTCCAGCTTGTGCTTCTTTCAGCCCAGCGTTTTTCATGATGTACTCTACATATAAGTTAAATAAGCAGGGTGACAATATACAACCTTGACATACTCCTTTTCCTATTGGGAACCAGTCTGTTGTTCCATGTGCAGTTCTAACTGTTGCTTCCTGACCTGCATACAGATTTCTCAAGAGGCAGGTTAGGTGGTCTGGTATTCCCATCTCTTTCAGAATTTTCCACAGTTTTTTGTGATCCACACAGTCAAAGGCTTTGGCATAGTCAATAAAGCAGAGATAGATGTTTTTCTGGCACTCTCTTGCTTTTTCCATGGTCCAGCATGAATACAAAATTTGGATCTCATGTGTCAAGTTCTCCCTAAGACCTGAGAGTAAAAGCCAGACTCCTTAGCAGCTCACTCAGAGTCTTGACTATCCTTCCTGAGAGTTTCTCCTCACCCTCCTCACATAGCAACTCCCACATCTGGTCGGCAGTGCTAAGCTCCTACCTCATCCGCTTACTAGAGTCTTCCATCTCTAATTTTTAATACTCCCAGTCTTACCCTGCCCTCTGCTCAGCAGGCCCTGTTTCCGTTAAAATCCTCTTTACCCTTGAAGATTTAGTCTTCCTAGGGCCTGATTAAAATTGATCTCTCCCTCTACTCTCCAGTCAGAGCCCTTCTTGGTATATCCCTTGGAGCCCTCATCTCTGCCTTACGTGTAGTTTAACTGATAGATACCCATCATCAGGCTGTGACCCCCTTGAGGACAGGAACCACACCATTCATATTATATTCCCAATGCTCTATATGGCGCTTTGCACATATTAAATATTTATTATTTGTGGAATTAGAATCTACTGCATACCAAATTCATTTATTAAAGGTCTTTTCCAGATTCAAAGTTGGAAACCGATGCCGTTTATTGCAGCTATAAAATCAGCCCCAAAAGATAATGTTTAAAATGAAGTCTACTCCTTTTCCTGTTTAAATCCCAAAGCAGATCAGTGAATTACATGATTCCCCCATTTTGCAGATGAACAAAGGGAGGCACAGAGTCAAGGGGATCTAACCTCTAAGACCCTACTTTTTCTACTGTGTTAAAGGCCCTGATACTCCACACACACCCAATCTTTGAGAAATGAGTCAGGGTTGGTTAAATGGAGACGGAAAGGGTGAAAGCGAGGGTAATAGAGCAGAAGAGAGGCGTAGCCCTCAGCGAGCACATCCCTTGGAGGGATCTAGGCCTGGATGGGTACCTGAGGCAGGTGATGCCTGTCTTCACACAGACCAGGGATGAGAATGCTGGTGTCCCCCCTGGGAATTCACGTAGCACCTGGAGCGACTCTGGAAGAACTCTCTCCTTGTGGCCTCCTGTGACCCTCTAGGGAAGGATCCCAACTGTGTAATAACTGTGACTGAATACTTGGAAACTTCTGTAAAATAAAATTGAAAGTACTTCATTGCTCTCTCCAGCCTTCTCTCATTGATTTTGTGGCTGGTGGACCCAGACCTTACTGGTGCTGTGAATAAACTGGTCCAACATGCATTCTGATTGGGCAGATGTCTGAAAGCATCTATTTTATATTTCCATTTATTAATATTAGTTTTCATGGTTGAGCTTCTGAGGAATTTTATTGTGACTAAGTGAAGCAACATGCGTAATTCTCAGCTAAGGCACGTATTTAGACACTGGTAAATAATAAAAAAGCAGGGATTCAAAGTAAAGTTCTGTTTACCTGTACAAAGGGTAGGAAGTTTATTACCCAAATGTTTTCTGTTTTTTTTTTTTTAATTCACTTGTCTCATCCTTATTGTGAAATATTTCAGGCATGCAGAAAATATAATGACTAATAAAGTCAATATCCAGCTTAATGCAATAACATAAGCCATAAAATAATACAGAGATTGATCTCTGGACAAAGAGATTTGGTGCTGATGGGCTGGAGGAATTGTGCAATCTAATTAAAATAACAAAACACAAGGTTGCTCCTCTGCTAGTGGGAAGAAAGGTAAGACAGCTAAAGTACTAGGAATTAAATAAATTATCCCCCTTCCTTGGTGCATCCAAAGCCACTATGAACATTTTACTCATGCAGAAGTACAGCTCATTTTTTGTTG